>NC_064289.1:50152399-50314278 GCF_019186545.1 Solanum stenotomum | reverse complement strand
GAATGAGGTGAAACGAAGTGCGTTAGGTAGCTAACTCAAAGGGCTTTCCATGGATATGTTATGGGCCACCCAATTATTTGTGTGCTAGGATATATGACCCTCCAAAGTAGACCCTCGAAAAAGGCTTCACTTGGAAATTTCGGATTTTGATACGGTTGCTCTAAAATTTGGGTTAGACCCATTTCCCACTCAATTTGACCCCCTAAACAATAATATGAAGTCGGATTTTCGAAAAATGAAACGGATCTTTTTATATACAGCTAAACAAGTTTCCGGTAACTTCCGAAGCACATTTTAAGAACTTTTTGGGTCAAATTCAATTATAACCATTTCATTAAGTTCTCGACTCCAAACTCACATGTGAGGCTCTAATTTCACTCTATCATTTTCCGGGTCGTTACATTTGCAGACTTTGCTAACTACTTGGCAAGTGGTTTGGTGCCATCAGATTTGTCTTTTCACCAGAGGAAAAAGTTTATGCATGATGTGAAGAAGTTCTTTTGGGATGAGCCTTACTTGTACCATAGTTGTGTTGATGGTATTATTCGTCGCTGTGTGCCCAAGGTCGTGATGTTGAGTGTACTAGAGGTGTGTCAATCATCGCCTATTGGTGGGCATCAAAGTGGTATTCAGACTGTGCATAAAATTTTGCAGTGTGGGTATTACTAGCCTACCATCCACCAAGATGGTCATGATTTTACCAAGTCGTGTGACCGTTGCCAAAAAGAAGGAGGAATTTCAAAGAGGCAAGAGCTTCTTATGAATCCGATATTGTTGATAGAGTTCTTTGATATATGGGGCATTGATTTTATGGGTCCATTTGTGAGTTCACATGGGATGAAGTATATTCTTGTTGCGGTTGATTATGTGTCGAAGTGGGTGGAAGCAATTGCGCTTTCCAAAATGAAGGTAAAAGTGTCACCACATTCCTGAAAAAGAATATCTTCTCTAGATTTGGTACACCTAGGGCGATTATGAGCGATGGAGGTTCCTACTTTTGTAATAAGTTGTTCTAGGCGCTACTTGAGAAATATAGCATCCGCCACAATGTGGCCACTCCTTACCATCCACAGTCTAGTGGGCAAGTTGAAGTGTCCAACAGAGAAATCAAGCAGATTTTGGATAAGACTGTGAATGCTAATGGAACTGATTGGTTAATGAAGCTTGATGATGCTCTATGGGCCTATCGCACCGCATTCAAGACTCCCATAGTTATGTCCCCCTACCAACTTGTATATGGGAAGTCTTGCCATTTGCCGATAGAGCTAGAGTAGCTAAATTTAGACTGGGGCGCTGCATCGAATCAAAGAATGAGTGACTTGAATGTTCTTGATGAGTTTCGCCTAAGAGCTTATGAAAGTTCAGCATTGTACAAGGAGAAGATGAAAAAGTATCATGATCAAAGGATTGAAAAGCGAGAATTTGTTGTGGGTGATCTTGTGCTTTTATTCAACTCTAGGTTGCGCTTGTTTCCGGGAAAGCTCAATTCCAAGTGGACCGGGCCATTCTTAGTCACTCAAGTACTCCCACATGGAGCGATTGAGCTCGAAAACAGCAAGGGAACAAGGTTTAAGGTAAAGGGGCAAAGGATCAAGGTCTACATGCGAAAAGCAGAGAATGTGCAAGAAGTTTTCGAGGCTTACTATCTTAATGAAGTCTGAGTAATCAAGACGCATGCGTTGTGCCGCGACGTTAAATCAAGCGCTGCTTAGGAGGCAACCCAAAATGTACAATCTAGCCAACAATAGGTTTTTCTTTTCGGTTCAATAGTTTTCTTCGTTTATTTACTTTTCTGTATTCTTTTAGATATATGCTTTATTTTTGTTTTAGTGTTGGCTACATATAGCACGTGTCTAAAAAGTGTCCGGAAAATGTAAAAAGAAAGGTCTAACGGTTGCTACATGTGCAGGGTTGAAAAGCAAAATCTGCAAAAAATATCTAGTGCAGAGGTCTACAGAGCCCATCGACGGTCCGTAGGTCAAACCACGAACCGTGAATGGTATCCATAGACCCTAGGTAAGTTTTCTAATTGTTTCTAAGTGTTAAGTGACCTACAGTCCGTAGGTCGACCCACGGCTTGTCGACGGGGTTTCTTGGTTCCAAAGCTAGGGTTTAGTTGACTCGACCCGGACCCCTTTTTAAATAAAACTTTTCATTTTCAAATCATTCCCCCCACTTCCCATATTCCATCCTAACCGTTTCTAACCCCTCCAAATTCCATAACTCCCTCATTATATCCCCAAATCACTTCCATCTTCCATACATATCATCACCTATACCTTAATACCATTCCTTTCTCCCCCAAAATCTGGTCTCTCCCAAGAAGAGTCCAAGGTCCGGGTTTGGTGTCCAAAAGGTCTAAGGAGTTTAAGCATCACACAATCATCCACTTACATTACTTGTAAGGTAATCGACTTCAACTTAACTCTGAATTTTGATAGTCATTGTTCAAAATAAGAAGTCATGAAGTGGATTTTGATCTTAGGTTGTTTTTGTATGAAATTGCATGTTAAACTAAAGTTAAAAACACCCTTGGGACGATAGAATGTGATTGTGTTGTCGTTGTAATAATTTAAATTAGAGAATAAGAGTCTAAATGCAAGTTTTGACTTAGGGTTCCTAGTTTTGTATGCAATACATGTTAAAGATTGAGTAATCGGAACCCTAGGGATGAAAAACTATCATAAATTGTGTTGAAATGCATAAAAGACTTAGGATGACTATTGAAATTGTTAAAAAATGGTGTCACCAAAGAAGAAAGTCTGATACCTGGCACAAACTTGACCCACAAGACCCCGTCTACAGACCATATGTCAATCTATGGATAGTAGGTCAGGTTTGTGGGTCTGCACACAACTAAGAAATTCCCAGTGTGGAACCACAGAAGTGGACTACGGTCCGTAGTTCGATCTATGGACCGTTCTGCACATCTGTGGTTCACATTAGAGACCCATATTTTGGGCACTCTAATCTACGGAGGGGACCTACGGACAGTGGATCCATCCACGGACCATAGGAACCCATCGTGGGTCAGCATTTCAGCTATTGTCCAAAAAAAATTTCAGTTTTTGTTTTGGTTCATTTTTGGTTCTAAGGTTTTTTCGAGTGTGTTATTGGTTTATTTTGGTACTAATTAAGCCTCCACATGTACCATGGCTCCTAAGAAACCAGTGACCTACACAAAAAATGGCAAGACCAAATCGGTGACGCCGACTTTTCACTGATTAATGAAGAGACGGATGCGATCCCTCATATGTTCCACCGGCCACAAGGACTTCCCCCACAGCACCCCAGACTACCCAAAATCAATCCAAGCAGGTGATTCCCGACGTAGTCACTACCTTCCAGTCTGGTGAAGAGGATACACTAATCGGATCACCAGCTATGTCGGCTTCCGATTCTCAGTCCGCCTCTGCTTCTAGCTCTGAGTCTGCCTCTACTTTTTGCTTCGGTTCCGGGTCGAGTTCACATGGTAGGGCTGCCTCGTTTGATGAGGCTACTAGTGAGGGGGATATTTTAGTGCCACAGAACACCGACCCTGCCTTAGTTGCAGAAGAGCCAAATAGGTGGTGTGTAGATGGTCAGTGGTAGATATACAGGGATGCCAAGATGATAACCGCGAAGAATAGGATGGCTCGGATAGTTACAAAAGGGCGCAGTGTACTCACGGTAGCCTGCACACCATGCTCGACATCCACCGACTCTTCCACCAGCATAAGTGTGAGTGGATGGCCCAGGAACCTGGGACGTATAGAGAGGAGATCGTGAGGGAAGTCTATGCTTCCTACACAACCACTCTCTGAGGCTCTATTCATAAAAATGCCAAGCCTGCAGCCCAGGCATCACTCACGGCTACACTAGTGCGTGGGGTTTCTGTGAATATATCTGAGATCACCATCCGTTGGTTTTTCTACGGCCTAGCCCGCACTTGGGCTCAACACGGCTCAGTTTGACTATAGATGGGACATTATGCGGAGCGTGGAGTTCCAACGGAGTGCATAGAAAAGGGAGACAGTATTGCACTGGCTGGTGAGTTACATTACTACAGACGGAGAGTGAGACGAGTTAGTCAGCACCTCGAGGTTAGGGATCAAGAAGGCCACTCTGAATTTTGTAGTCAAGTTCTTCTAGCTATTAGTGCCGAACTGGGTGTCGCCAACTGAGGGATACAATGGGACTGTGTTGTGATGGTTGCTGCTTTGGTAGCTGGGTTTGATATAGACTTCGTCTGCATGCTGCTTGCGGAGATCCATGAGCAGGTTTTTCGAGTTACCACCACTTTACCCTTTCCATGCCTTATTTTCCAGTTGTGTAGAGATATTGGGGTTCCAATTTGGCACTGTGACAAGCTGGTGCAGGCAACCAAAACTGTAGACATCGGCCTGATTAGGGATGAGGACAACATAGTTGCGCCGCGATGAGAGCCACAGGTTCAGGTACCTTCACTTGGTGCAGACTTAGTTGTAGATGTGGAGTAGATGCAGGGTCATGAGCCTGCCCCTCCAGCCACTACTGAGGATGCCTCGTCCTCCCATTCTCCGGTTGCTTGTCGAGCTCCTAGATGATCCAAAGCCACCCCTTCATTAGGATCCGCTGTCGTGCCCCTTGCTTGTGTTCAAAAGTTGAAGGCACAAATGGCCACACTACTTCAGCATGTGAAGCCATGGATGCATCAGTCTATTTCAGAGTCTGAGGCTAGAATGGAGTGGCAGATGGAGCATATGATGGACTTGAAGGTCCAGGCTGTTAATAAATGCCTGGACGCCTTCGAGTTGCGAGTCCTCAAGCGACCAGCCCCCACCACTTATGTTTTTTCCATTCGGAATGAGTTGGCTAGTCTCCGGGCCGATCTTGATACCATCATTGGTCCACCTATAGATGAGCTAGAGTCCACTCATACTGTACCGGCTGATGATACGATGTTTGATTCCCTATTCAGAGAGGACATAACACAACATGAGCCCACCCGTGCTCGAGAGAAGAGACCCCGCTCCAATCGCATTTCTGATGCTACTGAGGATGCACGGTTTAAGAAGCGAGAGTCCCAGTAGACCAAGAAGGCTAGGAGAGCCTCCATTCTGGATAAGGAATTGCGCCAGCATAGGGAGTGTGAGGATGCTGTTGGGGCCTTGAGTTTTGTGCCTACTACTGAGGCCGTTGCTGAGATGATAGATGGGAGCGCTACTGATGGTGTTCCCCATGATGTGAGCACTACTGATGGTGTTGCGATGATAGACGGGAGCACTACTGATGGTGTTCCCCATGTTGATCCAGCGGGCTCCGGGAAACTGGACCCATCCACTTATTGAGTTCTTCGGTGCATTTGCACCACATGTTTGCTTCACCTTCATCTTACACTTTATTGCTTATTTTTGTGTGCTTTAAGGACAATAGCACTTTATTTTGTTGGGGGTGGGGTAAACAAATTATGAGTGATAGGGTGAAGTTTGAGTAACCCAACTCATAGTCCTCTCTTGGGGTTTTCTTGCTTGTATTCTTTTCCCCCAAGAGACTGTTTTTATTTCTTTTGAACCGGCATGTGTTAGAACTGTATGTGTAGGAGCATGAGAAAGAATAAAGCATGATGGCATGAGCATCAAAGAAGAAAATGATACCCATCCAAAAAAAAGTGATATGTGCTAAAATTTGTAAACTTGAATGAGTTGAATGTGTTGGCTTTGAATTTGACATGATAAGAACCGATGTGACCCCATGACTTAAGCTAAAGAAAACTTGAACTGGGTAAATCTGATAATGAAACAAAATGCCAAGAGTGTGTGAGGATAGTTGAATGTTCAGACAGTTTTGTGCCAATCTAGAACTTGCCCTGTTGGTCCTGCTAGGATAATCTAGGCTAGAAGTTGGGAAGTGATCATAGGCCATTGTTCAAATTAGTCCACTTAAGCCTGAAATGATCTAACCAAATGGTAGCATTGTTTCCTTTTGATCTAATTATTTGAGCCTAAAATTGACCATTTCTTTTGATTCACCTAACTCACCTTCCCTTAAAACGTTGTCTTGGCCCCGGTCCCTCCTTGGACATATGCACCTTGACTTAGGCCAAAAGCCTAAGCTAAGGGTTGCTAAGTCAAAAGTGACCTTTATCTTGGCCCTGGTCCGACATTGGACATTTTGCACCTCAACTAAGGCAAAATGCATAAGTTGAGGGTGGCTATGAAAGAGGAAACCTACTGAAAAAAAGAGTTTAGTGTTGAAATGAGAAAAAGCAAGAAAGAGGATGTGACTTTGTGCGAAAAAGGCAAAAGAATGTGATAAGTGAAAGCATGAAAAAAATAAAGAAAAATAAAGTGAAAGAAAAAAAAGTGAAAAAGAAAAAAATAAACAAGTCAAAAGTCGCATCCTTGGTTGAAAAGAGAAGGGAAAGAAAAAGGGAAGAAAAGTTGCCAAAAGTAGGTCAAGGAAGAGGTAAAAAGCCAATGTAATGTCAAGGAGGGCACAAAATCACTAAAAAGTACCCAAATGTACCACACCTGAACCTGAGCCTACATTACAAACTAAGAAAGTCCTATAGTGATCCTAGCAACTAGTTCGGAGAGTTTAAGCAATGAAAATAAGGGCAAGCCTATAGTATTGAGCACTAACTGTACTCGAAGTTACTTCTGAGCGTGAGTGTTGAATGAATCTTTGTACTCAAAAATGATATTCATTATGTGAAAAGGATTTTATTTGAAGTGAGGGCACTAGTTACATTGTCGGAAAGTTAGTATCCTTATGATTGTGAAAAAAATGTATGTTGTGTGTCTATTGGTCGATCTTTGTCATATTTTGATCCGCATGAGTTAGCTTGTTGAGTCTAAAAGAAACGATTTGCACTATAAAAGAGAGTTGGGATAGAAAGCCATGTGATTGCTTGAGTTTGAATGGATGTTTCTACACAAGTGTCGTTTAGAGTGTTAGTGTGTCGCTTGAGGACAAATAACGGATTTAAGTTGAGGGTGTTGATATACTGTGAGTTTACGGTATTTTTAATACATTTCACTTAAGAGTTGTGTGTGTCTAGAGTCATTTTGTATTGGTTTTAATGTGTTTTTATCATGTTTGTAGGAAATAAGTTCGAACTAGGAAGTAGAGAGACACAACTGAAGAATTGTGCAGAAAAGGGCATCTAAGGACGTGACCTATGGACCGTAGGTCCAGTCACATTCCATAGGTGGTGGGCGTAAATCGACATGCAAGGTTTGAAGGAAAATCAAGGAATTCTTAACTAAGTGTGGAACCACGACTACGAATGATGGACCATAGATCGACCTATGGGTCGTCCTATAGCTCATTCAAATGATTCAGAGAAGGGGGTTCTAGTACCTGATTTCAAAAGTCTAAGTATGGAACTACGGAGGAGGATCCACGGACCATGGATCAAACCACGACCCATCCTACTGATTCATCGATTTTTACTGAGAAATGGAGGTTTTGAGATGTGGAAAATTGCCTAAGTCCCAAACCATGTAAGGGACCTACGAACCATAGGTCAGTCCACAGTGGGTAGGTCAGTGTCATAGATTGAAACCGAGTCCAGAAACTTTATTTCCTTATTTTGTTTCCTTTTTATTTGGGACATGTTTTTCTATATATAGGGCATGTAAACCTCATTTTTTGGGGGGTTAGACACTATTATTCTAGTTCTAGTTTTTGGCTTTGGAGATTAACTTGCAATTCTAGAAATTTTTCTTGATTTCCTAAGCTCGTTTTGAAGATTTTAACTTTGAAATTCAAGTTGGGTTTTTGGATTACTTCTTCTCATTACGTAAGTGCATGAATTCTTCTTCTACAAACATGAATTCTCCTTCTAGAAACATGAATTGTGTTCTTTCTACTATGGGTAACTAAATCTACAACTAGGGTTGTGGGAACCATGAGAGATTAACAAAGTATGAATAGTAGCTAAGTAATTCTTGAATAGTGTTATTGGATGCATTGATAATTCTTTTGTTTAGAAGTCTTTTTAACGGTTGCAAACGTTATAACTCGCCTTGTTGCTACTTGCCGGACCAAGGAGGTAGTTAATAAGAAAAGAATTATCGACATAGATTTAGTGTGATACAATCTAATAGTCTAATGTCAATTGGTGCGAGGGTGAAAACTAAGTCATACATTGATGTGATGTCTAATATGAGGTAAAGGTAAGGGTTAGTAAATTATACACAAGTAGCTGGACCAAGATGCGGGGTGAAATTCTCTATTTGTTGGACCAAGGATTTATGGATACATAACTTATCAATTTGCATGTAAAACACTAGGAAAGGATTGTTATTACTATGATTAATGTGTTATTAGCTTATGAGGAACACATACACCCTAGTTACTTTCTCTCATTAATAACAACTAAAGTTCAAATCTTGCTCACTTGCTCTCTAAACAACAATTAGTTATTTGTTACACAACCCCCCCCCCCTCTACTTACTTGTCTCGGAAATATGTTGACTAACCGAATATAATCGTAACTTAAAGTTAAGTCTAAACCATATTCCTCGTGGGATCGACCCCAACCTACAAGTTGGGTGCTTTACTTGGTAACGATCGCTTATACTTCTTAAGGAGGTGTAATAAACTGCAGGCAACTCTTTGTACAAATGTATCAACATGGTAATGAGTTGGCATTATAAAAAAATGATATAAAGTAACTTTATTTAGCATATATGGAAGAAAAATTTGATGTTTCTTCCAATACAACAAGAAATGTAAAGTTAGTGTTAATTACATTTTGTCAGTCCATGGCTTCTGTTGAATCTATAAAGGGTATATTGCTCTGCTGCATAATTGGATAATGTTAGATTGTTCCCTTTAGATATTAATAGGGTGAGCGGGAAGGATAGAGCCCTATCTTACATGAGGCAGTAAGATCATTCAGAGGTGAATATGGGAGATTAAATACAAGTGTGGTGTAATGACCTAGTTTGTTATTTTTTGGAAAATTACTATTTTGTCCCTCCTGGTTTTGACCCCGAGTTGATTCTAATTGAGTTTTGGAAGTTGGTTTCAAAATTTAAGTTTAATGTTGAGACTTTGTGTAAGTTTTGAGTTTGAAAGGCTTAAGTTGTCTATATTTGGTTTTCGGAGCCTTTTGGAATTTCGAGCGTCAGAATGGAATTCCGTTGATTCCATTAGTTCCAAAATGTCAAAATTCGTCTATGAGATTTATCGGTTTTAGATTTCAAAGTCTTTTTGAGGATTTGAGGTCCTAAGTTGGAAATTATTGAGATTTTAGCCTTAGGGTTACCTTTAGTCGACATTCAGAGTTTAGATGCTCGAATCAAAGTTTCGAGAGTTCCGTTGGATTCAGGGGATGATTCTAGGCCTATGTGAAGTCTTGGTTGAATTTTTAGAAGTCCCGAGCCTGTTTTAGCCTTTTTAGGCATTGTGTTAGTTTCTTGTGGTTTCCACGGATATCAGGTCAAGGATACCTCAGATTCAATTTTTGATGATTCCACTGAGTTCAAAACGTTGAATATAATCGATGTGTAATGTGATTTGTGAGTACGGATTTTTGAAGGAATCTCGAGGGTCCTTTTGATGATTTTGTGTTGGCTGATATTTCTAGTGCTATAGTCCTCACTTAAGAAAACCCTAGTTCACAAAAGTGAGACTGCTCTTTTGGGCGGGGCTCGCTTAAGTAGAGCCTGGTTTGTAAAAGTGAGACTGGCCTTTTTGGTGGGGTCTGCTTAAGTGAACCATGACTCACTTTAGTGATGGTCGCTTAAGCTAAACCTGGTGGGCAAAAGTGAGACCCCAGTTTTTACGGGGTTCTCTTAATTGGAACCTAGTTCACAAAAGCGACATCTGAGAAGTGTTTCGACCTGCAAATTTTGGGGTTTTACCCCCATTTTCTATTTTTTAGCTTAGAAAACCCTTGGAGGCAATCTGTGAAAGGTTTTCTTGTGCTAAATCATCTAGGTTAGTTTTAATGACCCTAAAACTTCATTTTTATTTGATTATTTATAGATTCTAACACAAAAAATTGGGGTGTTTGATTTGCAAATGATTTGGCTATTCAAGAACTCAAGTTTTAAACTAAAATAGAGATTGTGAACTGATTTTGATCCCTTAGTCGAAATGGTTTTCACTAATGAGTCCCTAAGGCCTTAAATATCATTTTCAAGTATTGGTTTCCAGAATCAAAACTCCTTTTTGAAATTGGATTTTGAGTTGATTAGCCTATTTTTCTAAATAATTGATGTGGGGTATTATTGTTTCTAGAAAGTGATTGTGAATACTTGATTGATATAGATTGTGTGGCTCTAGAAGTGATTTCTTCACGCCCCGAAGCTACCTCCAGGGTGTAAACATGGGACCTAGGATCACGAGTGACCCCAAGTTAACCCTTCTTGCATATCATAAGCATACAAAAATAAACTGAAACAAGAAATACTATGCAGAAGCTTAAAACAGGAGATCAACTGAAATGATGGGGAATACCCAATACTATCTGAATAAATAACTAAGAAGAGTTCAATAACAACTGAAGATAAAACTCAAAACTAAAGGTGAAACTGTCTATGTCTGAAATAAGCCTCTAACTGACTAGTGATGCTAGGACATGCCCCCAGCTAACTCTAGCAAATACTGAAAACTGAAATGAAAAGACTAAATGTAGAAACATGTCTATTGTCCTCGAAATATGAGGACTCACCATTAAAGCTGCTGAACTAAAGATCGGGAACTGATCTATGCGTGATCTGAATGTTGATGACCTGAACCTACATCACGAGAAGATGTAGAGCAGAGTATGCGTTAATACTTGAAAGGTACTGAGCATGCATGATAGAATAAAGCTGAACAATATACATAAGTGAACAAAGCATACTGAGCAATGATATAAGATGAACATCATATTTTATACTAAAAATATTGAACATGAACTAACTGAATGCAATGACCAAGTTTATAACATGTTGAATCTGAATATTGAACTGTGACTGGTAACCTGGTCAATGCACTAGAATCTGGCTGTGGGAGCTACTAATAACTGACATAAAACCACATGAGCTAAACGTGGAGTCCAATGTATACGCCCTATTGAGAGGACCCAATATACCCTGCCAAAGGTATAGAGGCATGACTGGCGTGATTACTAAACTGATACCCACATAGGGGACTTAGAAACCTACAGGGTCACGTAGTTCTGGGACTTGAGGGTGACTCACCTTAGTCCAACTCGGTATAAAGCCTACTCCCAACTGAATATGTAAAAATTATAACATAACTAGAGTAAATTGGATAGCCCAATAATCTGACATGCAATTCTGAAAATGCAACATTTATTTCTGATAATGAAACATTTGAAATCTGAGGCATGTATATCTGTTTATCTATCCTAGATAATCTAATTCATGAACTAAAAAAACTACATAACTAGGGTTCTGAGTTTATGCAAGAATCTACGCAAAACAATACTATAAACATGATAATTTGATTAAGAACATTACAATAACTAAATCATAGCCATTTACTGAAATTCTAGAAAACCTAGGTCTAGATAGTATCGAGGGAATCAAGAATCTGACTGAATTCTCAGGAGCTAATGGGTGAAAGGAACCCACAAGTGAAATCCCACATACCTGGAGATGAAATTCATGGAGAAATCTTTCGATTTCGGGGATAGAACTGAAGAAAACCTTGTTGCATGTTCTTCAGGGACTGCCCAACATTTCTCTCTATTTTGGTGTAAGATCGATGAATTTTTTGTGAATGATTAATTAGGTTACGTTCTAATTTAGTTTCTAGGCTAAAACTGACCAAAAATACGTAGTTAAGGGGGTTAAACGACGTAGTTTAGGGGTGCAACACATAGGGAATAGACCAAAACAACCCTACTTAAAAACCTGATGGGGCTGACCACGGGCCCCTCTGACAGACTGTCAAAGGGACCACAGACCGTCAAACTGGTCGTGATCCTTGGCTCAGTAGCTGCTCATTCCTGGGACGGCTTCCACGAGTGCCACCACAGTCTGTCGTAAGGACCACGGCCAGTCGTGGTCTGTCATCTGGGCCTGGTGGACTCTGCCTGGCTCCCACGAGTGTTAGTACGGCCCGTAAGGTGGTCCACGGCCCGTGAAGGGTCCTGTGGTCCACTAGTCCTGGGTTGGGTGTGAATCCACAGGCAGGTCGATGGACCGTGGTCCCTCTCACGGTTCGTGAACCCTATCATAGTTCACTGGTGCTGGAGTATTTCTGCTGCATTTTCTAAGTCTGGTTTCCGAGGTGTTACAATATCTCCCCCTTGGGAACATTCGTCCTCAAATGAAGTCTAAACTAGCTGGATAGGGAGGGAAAGAGCTGCAAATCCTACCACTAATTACTAGAAACTGAAATCTGACTAAACTAAGTTCCTAGGACATGCAAATACGCTGAAAATGCAAGTATAAATTGAAGGAACATGATACTAAGACTGAATGTATGCATGAGTAACTAAAAATCTGGAGAGGAACTATTACCTCAAGCTAGAATGGAATTGGAAGGAAATAGATGAGGATAATTGGTCTTCATGGCTTTTTCTGCATCCCAAGTAGCTCCTTCTACAGACTTACTCCTCCACAAAACTTTTACTGAAGCGACTTTCTTGTTTCTCAACCTTCGAACCTGACGATCAAGAATCTCAACTAGAACATCCTCATAAGTGAGACTATCCTTCACAGCCACACTTTCCAATCCTACTATGGATGCTGAATCACCTACACACTTCTTCAACAAAGAAATGTGAAAGACCGGAGGCACTACTGCTAGTTCTACTGACAACTCTAACTCATAAGCCACTTTACCAACACTTTTTAAGATCTTGTAAGGTCATACATATCAAGGACTAAGCTTCCCTTTCTTGCCAAATCTCATCACCCCCTTCATAGGTGACACTTTCAGGAAAACTCAATCATCAATTTGGAACTCCAAGTCCCTTCTCCTTACATCTACATAGGACTTCTGACAACTTTGAGTTGTCTTAAGTCTATATCTAATGAGCTAAACTTTTTACATGGCATCATGAACCGAATCTAGCCCTATCAAGGCTGCTTCACCTACTTCAAACCAACCAACTGGAGATCTACATCTACGTCTATATAATGCCTCATAAGGGGCCATCTGAATGCTGGAATGGTAGCTATTATTGTAGGTGAACTCTATAAGAGAAATATGATCATCCCAACTACCCTTGAAATTGATCATGCAAGCTGTCAACATATCCTCTAAGGTCTGAATGGTACGCTCTGCCTAACCATCTGTATGTGGATGCAATAATGTGCTAAGATTAACCTGAGTACCAAGACCTTTCTGAAATGACTTCAAGAAATGAGAGGTAAACTGAGGACCTTTATCTGAAATGGTAGACAAAGGAACCCCATGCAACCTGACTATCTCATTAATGTAAACCTTGGCATAGTCCTCCATCGAATCTGTAGTCTTAATAGCCAAAAAGTGCGCAGACTTAGTAACTCTGTCAACTATCACCCAAATGGAGTCATGATGTCTGCGAGTACGAGGTAAACCTGTAATGAAATCCATGTTGATCACTTCCCACTTCCAAGTAGGAATGTTGATCTCTTGAGTCATACCTCCTGGTTTCTAATGTTCTACTTTGACTTGCTGACAATTAGGGCACTTGGCCACAAAATCTGCTATATCACTCTTCAAGCCATTCCACCAAAAGTCTATCTGAAGATCACGGTACATCTTACTGGTTCCTGGATGAATAGAATACCTAGAGTTCTGGGCTTCTACAAGAATCTCCTATCTCTACTTACCCACCTTAGGAACACATAAACGACCCTGATAGCGAAGCACACCATCTCCCTCTTGGGAGAAAACCTCAACCCTATGCTGATGAACTGTACCCTTTAGTTGAAGCAATATAGGATCACTGTCTTGCTTTTCCTTAACCTCCACTACCAATGAAGATTTTGACCCATTGTGAACTGTTACACCATCATCTGATATGGTCATGAGGCAAACTCCTAAGCAAGAAAGACGGTGAATATCCTTTATTAATTCCCTCCTTTCACCCTCAACATGCGCTACACTACCCATAGATAGTCTGCTAAGAGCATCTCCTACTACATTGCCCTTACCAGGATGTTAAAGCACATTCATATCATAGTCCTTGAGGAACTCAAGCCATCTTCTCTGGTGAAGATTCAATTCCTTTTGGGTGAACACATACTGAAGGCTCTTATAATCTGAGAACACATCTACATGAACACCATACAAGTAATGTCTCCAAATCTTAAGGGTAAATACTACGACTGCAAGCTCGAGGTCATGAGTCAGATAGTTATTCTCATGCACCTTAAGTTTTCTAGAAGCATAAGCTATAACCTTACCTCGTTGCATCAACACACAACCTAGGCCGACTCTGGATGCATCACAATAGATAACATAACCGTCTGAACCATCTGGTAGAGTCAAGACAGGAGTTATAGTCAACCCAGTTTTCAATTCTGCGAAGCTCTTCTCACACTCATCTGACCACTGAAACCTAACTTTTTTCTGAGTTAACTTAGTCAATGGAGAAGCTATGGATGAAAATCCTTCCACAAGCCTCTGTAATAAACCGCCAAACGCAAGAAACTTCTGATATATGTAAGAGACGTAGGTATGGTCCATTGTTTCACTGCTTTTATTTTCTGAGAATCTACTCGGATCCCTTCACTAGACACAATATGCCCAAGGAAAGCAACTGATTGCAACCAAAACTCACATTTGCTAAACTTAGCAATAACTGGTGATCTTTGAGGGTTTGCACGACAACCCTTAAGTGAGTCGCATGTTCTTCCTCATTCCTAGAGTAAATGAGGATATCATTAATAAAGACAATAACGAACAAGTCCAAATACTGCTTGAACACCCTGTTCATGAAATCCATGAAAGCTTCAGGAGCATTAGTTAGTCCAAATAACATAACTAAAAATTCATAATGACCATACCTGGTTTTGAAGGCTATTTTGGAATGTCACTATCGCTGACTCTGAGCTGATGATAACCAGATCTGAGGTCTATCTTCGAGAAATGACTAGCACCCTGAAGTTGGTTGAACAAGTCATCAATCCTGGGATAAGCTACTTATTCTTGATTCTGACTTTGTTCAACTGCTGATAGTCAATGCACATCCTAAGAGAACCATATTTCTTTTTCATGAATAACACTGGTGCACCCCACGGGGAAATACTGGGTCTGATGAAGCCTTTATCTAGAAGGTCTTTCAACTGCTCTTTCGATTCCTTAAGCTCAGCTGGAGCCATTCTATAACGAGGAATAGAAATAGGCTGGGTATCTGGAAGAAGATCAATTCCAAAGTCGATTTCCCTTTCGGGAGGAACTCTAGGAAGATCTTCTGGAAACTCATTAACTACTGGAACTGACTCAAAAGTTGGAGTTTCGGAGCTTGAATCCTTAACCCGAACTAGATGATATAGATAACCCTTAGAGATCATCTTTCTGGCATTAAGGTAAGAAATGAATCGACCCATAGGCGCTAAACTACTACCCTTCTATTCTAAGATTGGTTTGTTTGGAAACTGAAAACGAACGATCTTAGTTCTACAATCAACTGAGGCATAACATGAATGTAACCAATCCATGCCTAGAATTATATCGAAGTCTACCATTTCTAACTCTAAAAGATCTGTTGAGGTGACTTTTTGAGAGACTGTGACAGGGCAATTTCTATATACCTATCTAGCTATAACTGGGTCACCAACTATAGTAGAGACTGAGAAGGGTTCTGGGAGGATTTCGGGACTGACACTGAAATTGACTGCTATATAAGGAGTTACAAAGGAAAGAGTAGCCCTTGGATCTAACAAGGCATAAACATCTAAGTTAAAGACTCGTAACGTACCAGAGACCACCTGTACCAGATGAGTTACTCTGCCGAGTCAGGTGACCTGTTGGTTCTGCTAAAGTTGTAGACTGAGCCGTACCATTGTTGCCTCCTTGACCCTATTTAGATAAAAGGACAATCTCTCAACCTGTGACCAGTCTGACCACACCCAAAACATCTTTCCTTCCCTGCAAGACACTCACTCGGATGATTCTTACCACACTTTGGACAATTTGGGTAGGTTCTGGTTCCTAAAACAATCCTCTAAGACTTAGATCCTGATGCCCTACCTTTCTGATCCTGTCGAAACCTGGAAGATGGAACACTAGCTGATGAAGGTGCTAGAGCTGAAGATTTCTGTGGAAATTACGAGCACTCGATTTCTGTTTAGAATACTCATAGTTGCTTGTCCTAGTTTTTTTGTTCTCCTTAGCCTAGTATCTAAGCTTGTCTCCCTCAACCCGCTGAGCATGAGTCATGAGCCTGGAGATGTTCATATCTTCCAGCAACATAGCATTTCTACACTCTGTTCTCACCAACTCAGATGTCGTACATAGAAACTTACTCATCTGAGCCCTGGAATCGGCAACCATGTGAGGAGCATACATGGAGAGTTAGGGGAACTTAAGTTTGTACTCTTGGACTGTCATCGAACCTTGCCTCAAATTCATGAACTACTGACCTCTTGCCTCTCTAAACTCTCTCAGAAAAAACCTATCTAGATAAGCTCCGGAAAAACACTCCGAAGTTACAGGAGCGGCATTTGTACTCCTATTTTCCTTTAATTGAGTAAACCAGATATGAGCTACATCCTTGAGCTAGTAGGATGCCAACTCTACCCTATTATTTCCAGTCAATTGCATCACTCCAAAGATCTTCTTGACCTTATCTATGAAGTTTTGGGGATCCCCACCAACCTGCGACCCCAGAAACTCAGGTGAATTCTTCCTAACAAAATTCTAAACTCTAGTTAAAGCTGACCCAACATTAGTGTTAGTAGGAACTGGGGCCTGCTGATTGTTCTGGTTGGTCACACTCTTAGCCAAAAGCTAAATAACATTCTGAAACTCTGCATTTGAAACCTATTGATCTGGGACTAGAGGAGTTGCGTTAGCGTTGTGGGTATTCACATTCCTTCTATAAGCTCTATGAAGAGGCATGATCTGAAAATACATAGCGATGGATTAGAATGAGAGATCATACCCACACACGATAAGAATATCAAGAAAGTGAAGTTTTCCTAAAACACTTCATAGCCTTTCTCTCCTAAGATGTGGTGATCTTCACACCTATGAAAATGACTCTACTTTGTGCAGCTTTCCAAACATCCTAGGACACTTAAATCTAGTGTTGTGATAACAAGTTTGTCATGCCCCGAAGCTACCCCCAAGGCGTAAAAACAGGACTTAGGATCCTGAGTGACCCTAAGCTAACCCTGCTGGCATATCATAAGCATACTAAAATAAACTTAAACAAGAAATACTATGCGAAAGCTTAGAACATGAGATCAACTGAAATGATGGGGAATACCCAATACTATCTGAATAAATAACTGAGAAGAGTTCAATAACAATTGAAGTTGAAACTCAAAACTAAAGCTGAAATTGTCTATGTCTGAAATAAGCCTTTAACTGACTAGTGATGTTGGAACATTTCCCCAGCTAACTCTAGCAAATACTAAAAACTGAAATGAAAAGACTAAATGTAGAAACATGTCTATTGTCCTCGAAATATGAGGACTCACCACTGAAGCTGCTGAACTGAAGATCGGGAACCGATCTATATGTGATCTGAATGCTGATGACTTGAACCTACATCACGAGAAGATGTAGAGCAGAGTATGCGTCAGTACTTGAAAGGTACTGAGCATGCAGGATAGAATAAAGATGAACAATATACGTAACTGAAAAAAGCATACTGAGCAATGATACAACATGAACATGATATTTATATTGAAAATACTGAACATGAACTAGCTGCATGCAATGACCAAGTTTATAATATGCTGAACTGTGACTGGTAACCTAGTCAATGCACTAGAATATAACTGTGGGAGATACTAATAACCGACATAAAACCATGTGAGCTAAACGTGGAGTCCAATGTATACGCCCCATTGAGAGGACCCAATATACCCTGCCATAGGTATAGAGGCATGACTGGCGTGATCACTAAACTAATGCTTACAGAGGGAACTTATAAACCTACGGGAGCATGTAGTTCTGGGACTTAAGGGTGACTGACCCTAGTCCAACTCGGTATAAAGCCTACTCCCAACTGAATATGTGAAAATTATATCATAACTAAAGTAAACTGGATAGCTCAATAATCTAACATGCAATTCTAAAAATGCAACATTTATTTTTGATAATGAAACAATCAAAATCTGAGGCATGTATATATGTTTATCTATCCTAGCTAATTTAATTCATGAACTAAAAGGACTACATAACTAGGGTTCTGATTTTATGCAAGAATCCATGCAAAAAAAAATACTTAAAGCGTGATAATCTAATTAAGAACGTTACAATAACTAAATCATAGTAATTTGCTGAAATTCTAGAAACCCTAGGTCTAGATAGTATGGAGGGAATCAAGAATCTGACTGAATTCTAGGGACCTAATGGCTAAAAGGAACCCACTAGTGAAATCCCACATACCTGGCGATGAAATTCACAGAGAAATCTTTTGATTTTGGTGCTGGAACTGAAGAAAACTTAGTTGCGTGTTCGTAAGGGACTGCTTGACTTTTCTCTCTGTTTTGCTCTAAGACCGATGAACTTTTGGTGAATTTATGTTAGGTTCTAATTTAGTTTCTAGGCTAAAACTGACAGAAACTAGGTAGTTGAGGGGTTAAATGACGTAGTGTAGGGGTCCAACAGATAGGGAAAAGACTAAAATGACCCTAATTAAAAACCTGACAGGGATGACCATGGGCCCCTTTGACGAACCGTCAAAGGGACCACGGACCGTCAAACTGGTCGTGGTCCTTAGCCCAGTAGATGCTGGTTCCTGGGATGGCTTCCACAAGTGCCACCATGGTCCGTCGTCAGGACCACGGCCCGTGAAGGGTCCCGTGTTCTGACGTATGGGCCTGGTGGACTCTGCCTGGCTCCCACTAGCGCCAGTACGGCCCATGAGGTGGTCCATGGCCTGTGAAGGGTCCCGTGGTCCACTAGTCCTGGGTTAGGTGTGAATCCACAGGCAGGTCGACGGACTGTGGTCCCTCTCACGGTCCGTGAGCCCTGTCGTGGTTCACTAGTTCTGGAGTTTTTCTGCTACATTTTCTAAGTCTGATTTCTGAGGTGTTACAGATTCGAAAGGGGAAAACTCAAGCTTCTAAATGATTAAGGCAAGTGATCTCTAAACCTATAGTCTAGTAGAATTCATGTATTCCCTTTATTGTTGTTTGTTGGGAATAATAGGTATGAGGTGAAGGGTTAATTGTCTACTTGATAAATCTTAATGAATAAAATGGGGTTGAAATGAAAAGGTTGTGTGATGATCAAAATGTTTGTAAATTGCTTTGTTATAACCCTTATTGATTGACTGATGAAATGTTTCATAGCATGAAAGTGAACTTGAAATGTATGTATTGTTATCTCTTCTGTGTGGTGTGATATTTCTTGTGTGCATTGATTTTGAACACCGTGATGAGGCATGTGTGAGTTATGATGCCGATGTCATTTCGGGTAAGTGTTATGATGTCGAGGTCATTTTGGGCAAGTTTTATGATGCCGAGGTTATTTTTGACAAGTGTTTGGGATGTCAAGGTCATTTCCGAGAAGTGTTTGTGATGCCGAGGTCATTCACGGTAAGTGTTTGTGCAAATCAAATACTTAAAATTGAACCGACCGATACACACCCCTAGTAAATACGTGCAAATCAAATACCAAAGTTGGACAAATTTGTGGCAAAAGAAATGCTAAATGAAAAAAAAATCAATTACCAAAATTTGTGATTCTGTCTGTCTGAAAGATAAAACCATAACCAAAATAATTCTAAGAGTTTAAAACTTCTTGAAAGTGAAAATGGGTAGGCCTAAAAACACTACACCATTTTAGGTATACAACAACACTAAATCTGGACAACTGTAAAGTGTTGTCTAAAATATTTTTGGCTACACTTTTAAAGTGCAGCCCAAACTTTTAGCTTTTGGCTTCGATAATATTGGCAACACTTGTAAAGCGTACTCCTTAATGTTATATGCTACACTTTATAAGTGTTGTTACATTATGATATAATGTGCAACACCTGTTTACACATATGACCACACTTTTAAAGTGTGTTATTTTTATAATGGTAAAAACAACATATTACAAGTGTGGCCCAAAAAAATTGACTAAAATTTTATATTCCCTCCAACATATTTAACTATCCCTCCAATTTTTATTTGGCAAAATAGTAAAATATAACACATAAAACATAAAAACCTCTCAACTATTAGGTCTTTGCCTAAACAAAAAAAATTCTCACAAGAACTCTTACGTCTTTGCCCCAATTCACAAATTTCTCACAAACTAGCAGTTATTTCTTCATCGATACATAGAGTAAAGATTTTTCACTAAGCAAATTGAAGAATAGTTTCAAAATAACTCTTAAGATTTTTCACATTCATGGTTGCTCACCTCTCGCATGAGAAAATCTCTCATAATTTGGTCATTTCATCAAGGACAGAACAAAATGCATATGGGTTTTGTTGGAATCGAGTTTATCAGGTAAAAATTTATATCATTAAAAGTCTAAATTTATTGCATATGGGTTTATTGCTTACGTTGGGTTAAAAATTTAGCTTGTGGGTTTTGATGTTCCTATGTTGTTGATAGAATTGTTGTTGATTTTTGGGAGTCTAGCTTGTAGTAGTATTACACACATCAGTTGATTCTTTGCCCTAGACGAATATCAGTAAATACACATGAGATTTTTTTTATTAGACTGATAAGCTGATTCAGGCTGAAATCATCTATGATAATGTAAGTTTTCATGTAAATTTTAGTAGTTGTACGCTTTTTTCCGCTCCGCCTTTAGTAGTTTCTAATACTCGAGCTTCTGATTCTAGCTTGTAGTAGTATTACACCCTCAGATAACAGAGAGTTTCTCTTTTCCTAGATAAAAAAATTGAAGATTTCTCTTTGTCAAAAGGAAAATCAGACCAATCGAGGGTTTCTCTGTGAGCAACTTTTGGACGAATTCCAAATTCTAAAGGGTTTCTATATTGTCAGGTAAATCAGATGAAATGGGTGATTTTTTCTCTCCCTCAATGAACTTATGTATCCTTTATCTAACAGGTTTCTATGTTATCATTTAAATCGACAAACTTCTGTATTCTAATTTTAAATGGTTGCAGTCTAAAAGGTATCCTAATTGACGAACTTTTTTGTATCCAAAAGAGCTTTTATGTTATCAGGTATGACTCAAAATGAATCATGTCTTTGTTCAAAAGCATTAAAAGTGATTAAAACTTCGTTAACAGGAAAACACTCTTGGTTATCTTTAATCAAGTGAGTTTTGAATCCTTGTTCTTCCTGATTTGATTTTCTTTGAAAGTTAAATGGTGTTGTCTAAACGTAAAAGTCAACAAAAAGTAAAAGAGTTTAGGCAAGATGGTTATCTTGATTAATTTTAGTATGTATTTGTCTTTTGCTGCCCTTTTCAGTTACATATGTTAGGTTAATGTCCTTGCTAGCTGTTAATTTGTTACTTTAGGATATATTCTACAGATGTTTGTATGGAGCTTTCAAATGGAGAAGGAATATAAATATTAGTCAGATGAATGCCATAGCTAGTTGAAAGAAAAATCCAAGAATAAGGTTCATGTAGCTCATCATGCTTGGTTTCTGGAATGCCTATCTTGAGGAAAAAGTTTAATCTTTTGTGTCTGAATACCTGGATCTATGTGGGAGATCATCTACTAAGACCAAATATGCTCATTGCCTGTACATTTGTTAATCATGATAATGTTAGTAAGTGGAAGATGAGATTGTTAAAATTGTTAAGTGTTATCTGTTGGGATTTTTTAATCTACCAAATTATTATTTTGTTGATGAACCTATAGCTCTAGCTTACTCCTTTTGTATTTGACTATTTGTTGGCACACATTTAAATGACTAATGTTCGTAATCTCTGCATCTTTTCTCGTATAATCATCAAAATTCATTCTGATCTTCAAACATGCATTGTTGTTGTTACTTAAATACAATTTGTATTATTATCATGAAGGGAATATCCTAAGAAAGATCACGAACTAAAGAAATTAGAGGCAGCACAGTTTTTCTAAAGAGGTAGCTCTCACTTTATTAAATCTTACGGGATTCTTCCTTTAGGTTACTTCTAATTTATTTTCTGGAATTTTTTGTGGGATTATTTTTCATGGATTTGTATGTATGATAATTTATTGTATATATGCATAAATATTTAGTAGTTTCGATGTAACAACTAATTGTGAACAGCTTAAGAGAACCCCACTCGACTTCCTTCCAGGAAGACTATCACGGATGTGTGGCCTTAAAAAAATATCAATTCTATATTTTTGTCCATAAAAAACTAAATTTTCTAGTACATTTTGATGCTCTGTAAATGTCAATCCTTTCTGTAAGTTCTAGTTCTATTTGTTGTATGATAGTATCTCTATGCACAGTACGGTCCCGTTACATTTTTTAATTTCTAGCTATCCAAGTGTGGCATACTAAAGCTCCCAATCTAACAACTATAATATATTTCTTCCTTCTCCCTTTAATTCTTGATCTTTCATTTGAATTGAGATGTTGCAACCTAGTGAAGTTGTCCCTTAATGCAGTAGTCAGATCACTTTCAGCAAATAGGCGGTGAGCAAATACCATGTTATCAATCACATAAGTAGCAGGTATAAGTTTCTTAATGAATTCCAATCTTTAACAGTGTATCTTTAATTTGAAATCTCTTACCGTCTTAATAGCATGTTCATATATAGTTTGCAACAATGTAAGATATGCAAGCTGGATCCCTAAGGCATGTCTGATGTGCAAGTTGTTATTCCTTTTTTTTAAAGACACAAAGCTCTACATGTATTAGGTGATATGTTATCCTAAAACTTGATTGAAGTACAATAATCAATCTTTTGTGTGTTTCGCTAAATACAACTATCTAGGAGTACTTCGATTGAAAATACTTTTTTTATTTCATATTTTATTTCTCTTTTGGAAGAAAAAGAAAAAATTACATTGGTGTACTCTCTTGATCACATTGATACATGGACAATAATTTTTTTAGCATGTGGCTTCTTAATTTGCAATGTCCTGTACTGACTGTGTACTACAATTCTTGAATATAAAGATCGTCATTTGTGGTTTAAGCCAAACAATACTCTGAAGTAATGTCAAGTCTACGTTTTGGTTCTACATCAAAGCACACATGCCTACATCTTCTGCAGGTGCTCTTTTAATCTGCATGAATTTTGTTTCAATTTTTCTCTATTTTTCCCTGCATTCTATTAGTTATTTTAGTTGTTGTCTTGGAAGTTGCCGAGGTAAACATAGGAGTTCAATAATTTATCTAATCTTAGTCATTTGGTTTATCAAAATACCTTATATGTAGCTGATTAATGTTTGTAAAGTAGGAACATCAAGCATGGTGACATTTGGCTAGGAACAAACATAATTATTTTGCAGTTATAGCAGGAGTGATATATTTTGTTTGGAGGATTGAAGGTATATTGAAATCAATTCATATGTATGAAATGTATTGTAGGAATTGAATTTGTTTTAACTATTGATGAGCAAGAATGGCATTTTGGTGCTTTGCTCGTTATACATAAAATTTAAAATATAAAGAAAGAGTAAATATCTACTTCTCTGATAGATGCAAAAAGTAAGGACTATACAGAATGAAGTTTCTTTTTAGTACGATTATGAGAGACAAAAATTTAAGGAAGTACATGACAATAAAGTCACTTCTCTTAAGGAAGAAATGTGCATTATACTACAAGCAGTGCAATGCACGAGCTAACTTTCCTTTAGCAGGGTGTGCCGGATCTAACCTTCCTTCACATGTTGATGCAAGCAATGCATGATCTGTAAAAGGGCAAAGTCTTCCAAATTCTTATGGCTCAACTCATGCTTTAGTTTTTGTAAAGGTATGTTATATATCACATTAACAAAACACTTAAATTCTGAACTTTTAAATGTGAGAAGGTGCAAGTGGATTTAAGATAATATAGGAACTCTATTTTTGTGTACAAAATCAGACTTACGCATTGAAATTTTGTGCAATTTTGCATTTGTTTAACGTACAGAGTCTCTTATACATCGCCTTTATAATGTGTATATTCAGCTTCAAAACTCAATGAATAATATAGTTTATGCTTCAATGCTATCTGTTTCCACTTAAATATTATGAGAAATCACAACTTTGAACTTCGGGGCATCATCAGAGATGAACAAATATGGCTAGAATTTGGAACCTGCCATAGTGAATTATATTTCTGAATTTTCGATTTATTTTTTCCCTCTCATTTGTGATATACATTTAGTTTTTTCTTGCCAGGTCCTGAAAATACAAGAGACGAGAGAACCGGAAATGAACTGGCTCTTGGTCTATCCATACCAGCGAACGGCCTGTAAGTACTTTATGTTCCTTCTTTAGACACTCACATGCAACCCACATAAATCATAGTGGTTTTTTTTCATTTGGAGGATATGATGTTGGCAACGACTAGTTGGCCTTTCAATACTTAATGTACTAAGTTGCGCGGACTCTTTGCTTCTGATGTTGCACCCGTGTCGGATTCTCCAAAAATACACTACTTTTGGAGAATTCGATAGGACCCGCTGACATTTTTGAAGAGTCCGAGCAACATATATAGTTACTGATGTTAGGTTCTCAGGGAAAAGCAATGTTGTTGTTCCTTCTCCCGGTTCATCTGAAAGGTTGTTATGCATGCCTTTCTTTTGTATTATATTTATGTATATTAAATGAGATATTGGCTATTTTTTGAAATGACATAGCTATTTTTTGGTGAAGTTACTTTGTCTACTAGGCCTTTTTTCACATCATTCCCCTACATAGGACTACGTTAGTTTACAAATTTGGATAATAAACTTGGACATGGCATAATAGCCCTCTTAGGAACTTATTGGGGCTCGGTAAATAGCCGTGGGGAACTGTTTGGAAACAACTCAATTGGTTGTTTGCTATTGCCTGTGCTATAGCAAGAAATTAAGAGTATCAAGATGAGAGTTGATGCAGTAAATATGATATGAATTTGTTTGTTATTTAACTCTGTTGACCTTTTCTCTTTCAAAAACGTAGCACTGTTTAGTAATTTATTCAAATATGGTGCATTTTAGACCCAATATTCTGTGAAGTGAATAAACTTCTGCCATGGGTATTTAATTTTCTTTTGAATGTGTAGGAAAATCCAGGAGATATGATGGCCCCAGGTCAACTCAATATATTAGAGCGAACGATAGTGTATTTGAACTATTATTATATATGTTTGAATACATTGTGAAATTTATTGCTAGTACACCTCTTTAAGATATTCCTTTCCAAGTATGCAGTACAAGACATGTTTTTTGAAGTTTATTATATTGAATTTTTTATAAGCTTATTTGATGTTTGAGATCATTTATATTATACAATTATGTGATAAGTAAATCTATCCAAACCAAAATTATTATTTTTCAATTAGAAATTGTGACTATAAAAAATCTAGACAACGTTGCCACACTTTAAAAGTGTGGCTATAGGGATGTCAATGGTGTGGCTTATTGATAATAAAATGTAGTATGTACATTAGAAAAGGCTACACTTTATAAGTGTTGTTGAAGAGGTATTAAAAGCTACACTTTTAAAGTGTTGCCAATAACAAAGCAAAGGCCACGCTAGAAGGTGTAGTTTTATCAAATATAAGTGTTGGCAATTAGATGCTACAAAGTGTGGCCGTTGTACCTCATTGGCAACGCTTTTTAAGCGTACCTGCTACGGCAACACTTGAAAAGTGTAGCCTAAGGTCAAAGGTTACGCCTTTTTAGGCCACCCCCGAAAAAGCGTTGCCTAAAGCCTTTTATCAAAGGCCACACTTTTTTCTAGTTTAGGCCACACTTTACAAGTGTTGTTGTATGCCTAAAATGGTGTAGTGAAACTTGAAATTACCAATATTCATTCTAAACTTATGAGATGATTTATTATTATAAAAAGGGAAAATACATACTCCTCCCCCTAAACTTGGCAGCGCAACTTAATTTAGTACTTAAACTACGCAGGCGTTTAAATACCCCCTTTAACATCTTTGAAGTGATTGTTTTTCCACCCAGAGATTATAGCACCACTCTCACCCGCCACATCATAGCCACATAAGCGCCACATCATAACCATGTAGACACCACGTCATTAATTTTCTTTTAACTTATTCACCATTTTTTCCTACACACTTTTTAAAATTAATTACATCAATTAATTAATTTATAAATACATACCCCTTCCCTTCTCTTTCTTCTTCCTTGTTGTTCATCATTTCAACCTTCAATACTTTTCTTATTCTTCACTATTCAACAATTTTTTAAATAACTTTAAATACAAAAATTCACTATTATATTCACATTATTTTCTTCGAACCCTCCCATGAATTTACCCTCTTGGAGAATGAATTTTGTTGAAAGCCAATTTGTTCTTGACAACTCAAATAAGAAATGAAGATTGCATAAGAAAATTGATCCAAAAAAATATAAATTCTATGAGAAATGTTTGAATGTATCTACAAATGTTTGAATGGATCTAGAAATCAAAACGAGTCACTCAAAATTCAAGAAAGTTTACATTTGCGAAATCGACATCAATAATATAGAGTCAAATTGATGTAAATAAAATGACATTGGTATTAAATTTTAAGGATTATTAAAGGACTAGTGAAATGAAAATAGTGGATAGAGGTGGAGATGAAGATGGAGGAGGAGGTGTTTCAATAGTTTAAATCAGTGTTTTAAAAGACTTTGTTGGGACTCACCTCAGGACTCACCCTGGGGCGGGGCTCTACCCAAACGTCCTGAGACTCAAAGTGTGGGGATTAGTTCGATAAGACTTATGCCCCAAGCGCCCAATTGTACGCCCTAAGCATACCCAACGACCAATGCTCGGGGCTCGCCTAACAAATCTTGCATAAATTATGTATTAAAATCTTTAGTTAACATTGTTGACCCTCATAATTCTTGAATAAATGAATGAAACTTTATAATTTTTTAATCTATAGAGTTAAGAAGATTGAGAGTAACTCAAATAACAAGTTGTAGTTTCACATCTTTGCTATTTTTTAACACTGTGAAGGTGATTATATATTACATAACATTTCTTTTAAAAATACATAGTGAAATTTTATTTTTTCACTTATGATTAGTCTTCATGGTTTTGTCATGTGTCTCAAAATTATCATATTTTGTTTAGCTATTTGAAAGTAATTTTATTTATAGTCATGATGGAGTGATGTTTTTATTATAATACTAGTAAGTTTTATTGATTATTTTCTTTTAGGGGGCTAAATTGTATAGTATGATAGAAATATTTTTTTTAGAAATAATGATTCTTTTATTATTAGAAAGTTAAGATGTTAGATTATTTATACTTGTATAATCAATTAATCATGTCAGAAGTTTTATTTTCTATAAGTTTCTTTAATCATGTTTGTAATTATTTCAAACTATTGATGTATTTTTATAATTTTGTGTTATTATATTATTATACTATATTGTAAATTAAAAAAATTTAAAGATCCAAAGGGCTTACGCCACGTCTCAAGGCTTAGGCCTCTCCCTATACTAAGTAAAACGCTCCGCCTCACGCCCCGCCTTTTAAAACACTGGTTTAAATGTTAAAGTAAATTGTGTTGCCAAGTTTAGGAGGGTTTTTATGTACTTTCTCTTATATAAATATATTTAGTTTATTTTTAATAAAATATTTAAAATTATTTAATTGACACTATTTTAAAATATAATTTTGTGAACAAATATTGCACCGGCTTTCCATCACTAGTGTTCAAGCTAAGCAAGAAACTGAAGATTAAAGTATAATATATAATTAATTAAAGTTCAAATATTATTGTTGACTTTATTCACAATATACAGAGTTCTTCAAAGATAGACCTAACACGTAAGCTAGGTCGTTTGGTAGGAAGTATTAGGAGAAATAGTCTATGTATTATGTATGATATTATTTAGTACTATGTTTGATATGAATTTTGGGTCTAAGTACGACTAATCCATGAATTAGTTATACACCCTGCATGATATTAAAAGATGTATTACTAATGCCTTCCATTTGATGGTATTAGTAATACATAGGATTTAATATCATGGATTAATCAATGTAAATACAAAAATATCCTCAAATTATTTTAATCATTTTATTAATTTTTTAATTTTATGTTTTATATTTGTACTAGTAAATTTATTTAAATAAATTAGCTTACAAATTTTATTATTTAGAGAGAGTTGTTTGTTGCTAAATAAATGCAACACAAATCAATACTATATTTGAAATGTGAGTTTTTTCACATTTACTAATTGAAAAGACAAATATATAAACACATGACATTTATGATCTTAATTGAATATATTATTTGTTGGTATATATGTGGTTTCTAATTATTTATGTTTTGAACAATTTATAAAATTGCATACATATTAAAATTAATACTTGTAATTTTTATGTATAAATGTTGATGATTTAATCGATTTTACTATTGTTTATCGTCTTTTCGGTTTTAAAAGTAGATGATATATCTTTTTTAAAATTGAAAATTGACGTTTTGTGAGTGATCAATTTATTAAGATACAATTATTTGCCTTCAAATACTTCAAGTGAGAAAATAGCAAACATGACGACAAAATAATTCTTCTCCTAGCTAGTTAGAAGGTCATAAAAGAATAATATTATCTAGCGATTATATACCTTGACCTAATTATATGAAATAGAAAATCTCATAATAATTCAAGGGTATAATTGAAAATAATTTTTTTAGAGTCTTCATACAAAAACAAGATGAGGTGGAAAACATTGAACCAAACACTTGATAAAAAATAAACCATGGATTACTAATTCATGCAATACTAATCTATGCATTACTAATCGTTGCGTTATTAATCTTTGTATCAAACGATCCCAAAAAGTCATGTTTATTGATGGTATAAAATGGAGATTACATCTAACTTTTATCGTATCAGGTACTGTTTATATCAAATCAAATAATTTAATTTAAATTGAGAATATACATCATGTAACTTTAATAAGTGATAAATATATGTATCAAAGATAAATCTTCTATTCATTTAGTATAAACACTGAATATGACACACTTGAAAGATGCAAACAAGTTCAATTCATACGAGTAGTATAGATCCCATTGAATAAATTATTGTTGTTGTAATCAAGTTGATTCTCAAACACAGAAAAGTGCAATCAATATAAATACATGGAAGAACTATAAACAAGCAGCACCAGTGGTCTAGTGGTAGAATAGTACCCTGCCACGGTACAGACCCGGGTTCGATTCCCGGCTGGTGCATTTGGGAGAGCAATGATGTTACTTGCACAAATTGTGAACAATTGGGTTGTCACATATCTGATTCAAGATGAAATATTGTGCATCTGAGCTCTTTTTTGCTCCTTTCTAACACGTACATCTGTAACTTTCACTTAAGAAATTGAAGTCATAAATTAGATTTTCATTACAATCTTTTTTTTTTTTCACGATAATAACAAAACAACAATTACGTCTCAGTCCCAAAAGGATAGGAGGACTGAGGTGAGGTTGTTATACTGCAACACTAAGGATCAACCAAAAACATATTTTTATTCTCAGATTTTGAAAACAACAATATACATCCGAGTCATATATATGACGGTCCTTTTCCATTTTTATTACAACTCTTTTAGGTTATGTTGTTGAGACTTTTCAAAATATCTGACAGAAACATGTTGAATCCTCCAAAAGTATTGTATTTTTGAGTATTCAACACGAATACAACAACAGTTTTTCTTGAATTTGACTATTCGAGAAACATAACTTTTAATACATCAGAGAGAAAAGACATAAAGTCATCACTGAAGTTGTTTCGGATTTTCAAAAATACACCTTAACTTTGCAATCGTCCTATTACCCCACTAGACAATTTTGAAAAGATATTATTATATCATTTTTCGATTAGCCCCAGATTTTAAGAAGCAAGTGTGTTTATACAACAATTTTGAAAAGATGTAATTTTTTATCATTTTAAGTTTTTTCTTTATTTCTCTTTCTTACTTTTTGACTTATTTTAATTTTGATTTCATCTTAAATTCCACTTGAAAAAGGAAGGTGAAGTTGTGGTAAAAATGGTGAAATTGAAAGTGAGAAGCTTCAATGGAGATGACAATGAATTTTTGAAGAAGAAAGAAGAAAGAAAGAGAAAAAATAAAAAGGGAAAAAAGTTAAAATAATAAGAAAAATAAGAAAGTGTATTTACAATAAAATACTTGTAAAAATAAAATTATATTAGTTATTTTAGGTTACTCACTCTCTTTGAGAGAGTCCACACACTCTCTATGTCAGGTGGACAAAAAATGATGTAATAATATCAGTTCAAGATTGTTTAGTGGGGTAATAGAACGTCCACATAGTTAAGGTGTCTTTTTGAAAATTTGAGACAAATTCGAATGTCATTTTATGTCTTTTCTCTCTATTAGAATATATAATGATTATGCATAAAACAACTTACCCAAGATCAACATGTCAAAGAGGAGAACTGATAAATTGAATGTGAATCTTCAATGTTTAACTTTGGGATCATTGTATTTATAGAAAGTTGGTGGTTTTTTATTTTTAATTAATAAAATTGGTGGATGGTACTTATATGAAAATTTCATATTTAAATAGCTTGATTCCCACATTGTCAATATTATATAGTATTCATTGTATATTTTATCATACATAAAATAATATATAAATTGACGCATAATTTAATACAAATATATTAAAATATCATGGACTAAAGTCTAAATATATATTGCATTAACTATAATGATTATAAGAAATACGGTAAGAAACATACGAGTAGAAAATTAAGAAAAATAAGAAGGAAATTAAACAAATTATATCTGGAATATAAACAACTTAATATCACAAAGACTGATAACGTAAAATCAGATCAATTAATAGATAATATATCTAAAATAGAATATAAATATATTCAATACTTAAAAATACAATGAATAACGAGAATAACGAATATAGACAAAAACTTAATGAAATAATTATAGCACAAAGACAAGAATTAGAACATAGGCAAAATAGACTTAACAATAATATATTCGCAGGAATTTGTCACAAATCTATAATAGCACAAAGAAAGACTATTTTATATCTAGAAATACAAATAAATAACTTAGAATATAAACTACAACATAATTTATAAATGAATAAAGAAGAATACGCAATAGATGAAAAAACATATGAAAATTATGACGGATTAAAAATAAAGATAATATTTTCTAATCTAGGAAGAAGATATAAGAAAATAGGTGACAATATAAGTTTNCTCCAAGTTATACAATGAACAAATAGAATCTGGCAACCTTTTTATCTGTCCAATTTGATAAACAAGTCATCCAGCAAATCCAAAATCATAGTTTCATACACAGAGTACAAATGTTTTATGAAAGATGAAAGAAAGATAGTACAATAGTTTAAGTGAAGTGCGTGGACTTCCTCTAATCCTAAGGCTGGTTTGTATAATCTAGCTCTTTGCTCTTTTAAGGAAAACCCATGGGTATTTCATTCAATCAAGGATTTGTAGTGAATTCCTTGATTGAGTCTGATTTAGGGTAGATTGTGATCAAGTCCATATCATATATGTTCACGATCTTCTTTCTTCTTGACAAGATTTGCCTTCCTTTCCAGATTCCTTGATTTGTGAAACTTTGTCCAGTAGCTTGGTTTTGAAGATTCTCTGATTTGATTTTGCCTATCAATCTTGGTCTTGAAGATTCTCTGAGTTGTCTTCCATTGATGTTGGTTTTGTTGATTTGATTACGTCGCTTGATTACAGGAGAGTAAATCAATTGTCCTTGAATTTCTCCTTTGGATGAATTCAATCTCTTGTGCTTCCTTCCTTATTTGTGATCTGTTCTCATTGATTCTGTAGACATAATATTTGGTTAATTGTTATTTATCAAAATCCATAAGTTGTAGGTTCGTGAGGCTAACATATTGCTCCAGAAATCCTGATATGTCTCTTGTGTGTTACATTAAACAACTTTTAGCTCATGTACCTGTGTGTTACAACAAGTCATGCTTCATCTCAAGGAACTAGTAGACGGCTATACGAGTTGGAAATCACAGCCTTCTTACTGAAAGTAATCAAAAAGAAATTTTAGAACTCTTAGCCAATCCCATATTACAATTACAGACCACACACATCTATATATATAGCTGACAATTCATGAATTTAGTTGACTGAAGTTTAAGAACATAGAAAAGATCGAAAAACTCCTAAAATAACAATCGATCAACGACCAAATCAACCTAATACACAAGCAAAGAAGAACTCCACAAAATTAACTGTCAAGTTATCTGGACATTAAATGCAACTAAGCGTAGTAAGACAACATCATATTTGAACAGCTTTATCCATCAGCTAAAACTAGAATTAATAAGAGATAACTCTTTCTTTGTTATGCTGTCAATTCTAAGAAGTAAAATACAACATACTAGCTAGTACTAACAACTACAACATATCCAGTATAGTACCATAGGTGGGGTATGAGGAGGGTAAGTGTATGCAGACTTTACCACTACCCTTGAAGGGGCAAATAGGTTGTTTTTGATAGACCCTCGACCTTAGAACATGTTTGAAAGAAGAGCAAGAGTAAAAAATAATGAAGAAAGAAAAGTACTAAAAGTAAAATCTTTTCCGATTTAACGGACTGTTAAATTGCAATAGTTATATCACCGGCCAGTTAGGAAAGTAAGGAGGAGAAGTTCTGAAAGAAAAGTTCTGTTCATATTGATGTAACAGAATCTTGCAAGACTTTCCATACCTTAGACATGTTCTTTTTATGTCCTAACAAATAGATGTGCTGATGACCATTGTCTCCTCGTAAGTATACATTCCCATGGATGATTGATGCATATTCTTTCTTCTCATGCTTTCAAGAATATCCCCAGCCTACATAAATATTTGTAAGGAAATCTATATGTTTCAATAGAAAACTCACCTTATATTCAATTTAACAACCAATTGGTAAACCTTAGTTATCATCATCTTGTTGTGGCACAATTAAATATGTATCCTTCATAGATTCATTTAAAAATATTTTCTATAGTGACATCAGATCTTCATTCTACTTCTACTGTTAAGAAAAGTTTCATTCTAGACATGGGATCTTTGACGCTTACAAGAACTAAAAAGTTTCAATTAAGCATGGTTGCACAAGCTACACATGATGTTTTCGCAATTGAGATGTGAAATTAAAACGTGATAAGATCATAATCAATAAGCAATATGAGAAACCAATCCATTACCTGCCATCCAAGAAATATGCAATTATATAATGCACAACAATTAGTTGCTAGTCTGTAATTGACTCAGATAGAATTTCTCCCTGTTATGAGATAAAAATTTTAAAATGTGTAATTGAAGCATCACAATTAGGAGCTCCAGAAAACATTTTTTTTTTGATAAAATTTTTTTAAAAGGTATTTTAGAATACCTATTTAACCATTTTTTCTCGAGGTTACCAGCCTCGAACCCGTGACCCAGTGGTCAGGAGAAACTCCTCAACCAGTCAGCCACTGTGTCAAAGAAGGCCAGTTACAGAAAACAATTCTAAACAGGGAAAATGGGACATAATACCTCAGAAAAAGTTCTCAACGGTGATCCATATCGAAATTAATGCCATCAAAATTTCAGTCTTTATCGCAACTTTGTATTCTTAAAAAAATACCGGTATCATTCGAGGTTTTTCCTTTTCAACGGTAGACCAAACATATGCATAATCTTGGGTCAAAAATTAATCCAGTGGAATCTGAATTAGGTGACAGAAACTTAGCAAACATTTCATAAAGGAATTTTGCAATTTCTCATCTTCTATGGAAGCAAAGCATGTATTATTAACTCAATCAGAAGATGTGTAAAACAACATATAGAAGAGGATAAGCAGAAAAATAAAAATTTAGATCAACAAAAGCCAACCGTATGTTAAACAACTTTCGAACAATGAAAATGATATTTTCAACAATATCTAAACTTACTAATCGATTTCACATGTCCTTATTAGTGGAAAAACTGCTTTAATCATGTGGGTTGAAGTTGAACATGTCACTAGTATGATTGCTTCTTTGTTAGAATACCACTTTGAAAGTGTCTCAAAACAATTATATCTGAATAGCTCTCCACCATTCTAATGGTTTTTTGCTCAACAACTCCAAACTAACTCACCTCCAACAATTGTGTTGGATCCTCACAAGTCGGGCAGATCAGACAAGTCTTAGAAGCAGGGTGCAACCACTGTCTGGGTCACACCTCCAAAAACACTGAAGTCTCAAGCTAAGCAACAACTACATGTAGAGAGTAAAGACACTTTTCAGGTACTGAACAAAGAGGGTAAGAATAAGAAGGCTACCAGTAACAGTGAAGAAACAGTGGGAGGCCATCCTAATCCCAATATTGGGAATGTATAGTTGTCTTTGTCAGAATGTGAGAGGGCTCAATGGACCTAATAAGCAAAAGGAGGTGAAACTATTTTGTAATAATGAAAAAATTGGGCTAGTAGGGTTACTGGAAACAAAAATAAAAGTAGCGAAGATCGATTTGATAGCTTAGAAGATGTTTGGTGGCTGACCATTCATTACCAATCTTGCTTCTCATTACAATGGTAGGATTTGGATAACTTGGAGGCCGGATTATTATACAGTTACACCAAAAGAGTCAACATCTCAGTTGATTACTTGTGAAGAGAGAAGTGTTCCTCTGCAACATTCATTTATCATGACAATGGCTTATGCCTATAATACAAAGGAAGGCAGAAAAGAGTTATGGGAATCTCTTATGGCTTACAATGTGGTTTGTCAATTACCTTGGATCATCCTAGGCGATTTCAACTCAGTACTAACAACTGAAGACAGGATTGGGGGCTACCCTGTGGTGTGGTCAGAAATAGAAGATTTTTCAGAATTGTATTGCAACATGTGGTTTCATAGAAATGTCTTACCAGGGTCAAAGATAAACTTGGAATGATAAAAGTGATAATCAGAGGATTTTTTAAAAAAATTGATAGGGTCTTTATTAACAGTGTATGGCTAAGCACACTGCGTTCCAGTGTAGTAAAGTACCTTCCTTAAAGAATAAATGATCATTGCCCAATTAAAGTGACACTAACTAATGCAGACTCATAGAACAGGAAGTCATTTCAATTTTGTAGTGTATGAGTGACTCAGCCCAGATTTAAGGGGAAAGTGAGAGAAGCATGGGACACTTAGGTAGAAGGTTGTAAGATGCTAAAAGTAGTTAGAAAGCTAAAGATCATGAAATATGGATTAAAGGAGCTTAATAATCGGGACTTCAGGAATATTGTTTCTGAATGTCAAGAGGATAGGGAAGCTATGTTGAAGGCTCAACAACTATTACAGCAGGATCCTATGAATGTTGATTATCAGGAAGATGAGAAGGAAAAATACCAAAAATTCAGACAGACCTCCTACAAGGTATAAATTTATCTTCAACAGAGGAGCAAAGCTACAAGAATAAAACTTGGAGACGATAACACCAAATATTTCTTCTCTGTCATAAAATATCGAAGCCTACAACAAGCAACAACTCAACTTAAGGATGACTCTGGGAATTGGAAGACTGATCTAGAAGTAATAGTCATGCTGTTTGTAGACTATTACGTAGAGTTACTAGGGAAGAAGTGCAGTCAAAGGATGCGAGCCTATGGAAATTTTTTGAAGAATGGACACTGTCTTATAGTGGAATATATTAAATACAAGATTCGGTAACAACAAAAGAAACAAGGAGATTGGTATTAAATATATTAAATTTTACATTTACAATTGAAGTAATAAAAACTGATAAGAATGTTATTGCAGATTACCTATCACGACAAAGCTACTCAGACTGAGACTGAGGAAGAAGATACAATCGAAAAGATACCCAAAGCTATTACTACACTTTGTACAAAAGTAGATAGTATGGACAACGAGATACAAAAGCTAAAGATTAATGAAGATAATCTGAAGTCTAAAGCTAGTCAGCAACATGACTATAAAAATGCGGAGCTACGTCGATCGGAAGACGGAAAAAACCCATAATGTTTGTTTAAATACAGCTGCAGGTCCAAGCAAACAAGTTAGCGATAAACACCATAAAAATGCGAACTTAAACCAGCTATTCGCAAAACCATTTACCCAAAGGACACCTAGACATATGTCCATAGAACCACAAACATCTACATACGCAGATAGTTTGCAAAACCAAAATGAGAAAAAGACATATAACTACATCACACGAACCTATATTGAAAATATCCACAAAATCCAAACCTATTTAAACCGCAACCCCATATCAACTACAAAAGAACCAAACCAGGATTATTTGACACAAAAGTTACAAGGATATAACAAGTTAATTGCACAACTGAAAACTAACGCTAATTTAGTAAGAACATGTTACAACTACGGACTGTTAAATACCGTATACACATACGACGGAGAAGAAGTTAGTGGAATACCAGAACTACACAAAGCATTCGTCACATACAAAAGAGTTACGAAAGGAAATTTATTTTATATAAAATTCTATACAGCACCAGTGGGGATATTATACAAGGAAATAAAACCTCCAATACAGGTTATCAAAATAGGATTAACTAAAGATATGATTATACCCGAGGATATCGGACAACAAGAAGAGATATGCAAAATAGAGATATCAAGTTTTTATGCCAACAAAAGGATAATTGGTATATCAACGATTATACAAAAGCTACCAAATAATTATTTAAACGGAAACGCTATATGGAGCTACTATGCAAGAGACCAGCTAATGATTTATTCCAATTCAAGGGAGCTAAGGAAAGCAGATATGGATGAAGTCCAAAGATGGATTTTATCACTACTTAAGCCAGAAGAACGACCTACGACACGAGCACTAAAAGAATGATTTATTTAAGCAAAATTATTAACCATATATTGCAAGCTAATTGGTCATAAATACCTTGACCATATGTGTTCAAAGTGCAACGAAGAAGATAATATAATTCCAGACGTCCAGCTAGAATAAGAGATAAAAACGGAAGCCCAAAAGATAAGGAGATGATAAAGATAAAGATGAAGGAAAAGAAGACATATGGCAGAAGAAGATAAAGACGAAATAAAAGTCCTAAAGTTATAGAGAAAAGTATGTAAAGTCGTAAAATAGATAAGTATGGTAGTAGGTATGGTAAAGTAAATATGGTAAAGTAGATAAGATGTGAAGATATTTGTCCTACTGTAAAAAAGTCATGTATGGTGTAAATAGTATATAGTAGTGTGTCATAAATTAGGTATGTGTCATCATAAAGTGAATAGTGCATGGTATGGTGTGTGTCATAATAATGATGACAAGTGTAGGATAGTACGTATAAAGTAAGAACTTCCTTTTTATATAAAGAAAGACATATGTAAATGAAAGGGCAGGCAACGCCTAAATAAAAATCCTCTCTTTTCAAAAACTCTTTCAAGATACTAACTACTTAAAAGTTAATGGATAAATCTGAAATCCAATCAGATATTTCAGATAGCATGGATAAGCAAGAGGCAAAGGTATATTGTTCAAAAAATATGCGAAACTAATTTCATATATTCCTGAATATCATATATATGATTGAATAAATTTATGTTAGTTATTGTGTATTAGAATTATTTGAATCATGATTTCTAGTTTATTAGCACACTAGAAACAGGAAGAAAACTTCTATACTATGCCATCCTAATGTTGAAACCTGTAGGCGAGGAAGCCGTTTAGGGGAGTAAACAAAGTTGAGGCGCTGATAAGAAGAAAGTATCCGCTAAAGTACGATGCTAGTAGTGACAGGAAAACATGAAAAAGATAATTTAGTTCATAATGATCTAATATGAATTTAATCAATTATGAATATGATAGGAAGGAATAATTTGAAATAAAAAACCTGCATAATAAAGAACATGACTATATACGTGCATGATGAAATGATAAAAAACTATGAAACTTTAATCTTATACATACTTAACGGTATAGAAATAATTGAATTAAGAAGAATAATATGGGAAAAAATATTTAATGATTACGAATCAGAAGATATATTAAATCAAGAATGGTATGAAATAGATTTACAAGATCTATATTTAGATAATGAAAGAATAGAATGGTACGATTTAGAAATAAATTCAGATTAAAATGAATTATGAATATTTACAATATTGGATAGGAGCTATGGAAGAAATAAAATTATTAGAACAATTAATGGCGGAAAATTTATATATGTACCAAAAAATCCAAGATATGTTATATCTAGAGTATATCATAAATAATATTAAAGAAATATTCAAATTAAAACAACTATAGGAAGAATATTACAATAAATATTATTACATATTACCATGAATTTAGCACTACCAAAAAATAATATTAAAGAGATATAAAAATTAAGACACTTAGCAAAAGGATATTATAATAAAATCTTTAAAATAAAATACTCACCTACCACACTACCATCTACCACACTACCACTTTCATGAATTCACCAACTACCAGTTCCGCAACGAAAAATAACTTCGAGCATTGTTTTTCAAATTTTTGGAAACAAAATATGTATTCGAAAACCGTAAGAAAAGGTAAATTAATTTATTTTTTTCTTTTACAAATTATTATAAACTAAAAAGGAAATAAAGCTTAACCCTTCGAATAATAATACTGTTATCCAATATGAGTAAAGCCTTTTCTCATTTGAATTATTATCTAAACATCTTTTTTCTTATTTAATAAACACGCCACAAAAAATAGATAAACTATTTGTGACAAATCATAATTTAAAAATTGGTAAGAAAATTCAGTCAACAAAATTTATTTTGCAACAACTATGGTTGATAGCAATTTGGGAACATAATTATTGATTCAAAATTTTAAGCAAATCTTAACTTTAAATTATTACAAACAAAAAATTAGAGAAAATAAATCGTGACAAATAAATAAAGAAAAAATTTCAACTTTCATTTATTTGTTAGTGATGAGATGAAATGAAAGTTTCCCTATTTATACTATGTGTAAATATATTTCTAAATAATTTTAAATTTCCATTAATATAAATATATTTAATTGGACTAGTCTCTTATATATAGTAGTAAACTACTAGAAGACATTGTCGGTGATAGCACGGGCCCAATAATATTGAGAAAGTTCTTCAAAAAGTAAGACATCTTCAACATAGTGTGCAATACTATGTATTAAAGTAACATTGCAATCTTCCTATACATATCAATACACATTTCATTTCAAAAAAATCCGAGCACATGAATTTATTAAGATCATACATGCTTCTTAAAAGTTGACTTGTTGTTCAACACTACTTAGAAGAGTAGTAGGGAAGGTTTTATTTTGTACGCTAATTAGGTATCTCCAACCCTATCCTCTATTTTATTCTTCAAATATAGAGTTTTTTTAGATAATTAAATCCAACCCAATTCTCTATTTTACTCTCTAAAAAAGAATCTTCTTCTCTCTCTTCAATATTATATAATTATTTTTATTTTATTCTTATTTTCTTATTTCATAATATAATTTATTTTTTCAAATAATCACTTTATATAATTTTCATGTAATAATTTTTTTAATTATTTATTTAATATAAAATTATATTTTATTCTATATTTCTAAATAACATAAATTGCAAGCAAACATTATATAAAATACAAATTAATGGACATAAATTGCAAGCAAAATTGTTCTGATAATATTATGTTATATATTGTATTGCTATCTTGTATTTAAATTATTATGTCATGTGTTGTATTTTTGAATTAAAATTTTCATGTTATCATTTTAATTTTGTGCATTCTTCACAGTGAAATTGAATAATAATAATATCAAATTATATTCAAGTTAAGAAAATTTAAAAAATTTAAAATATTATTAATTTGGGATGGAAGTAGTATACATTAAATAATATATATTTTAAAAATGTTATATTACATTAAAAAAATTACTAATATTAGAGATTTAATTAATGATCTTATATGAAAAATAATATGTTAATTAAAATATAATATAAATAATAATAAAATAATGAAAAAGTGAAATAGAGGGTGTGAATAGTAGTTCTTCATATTTGGAGAACTATTATTCACCTCTCTATAAATGAAAAATAGAGAGTGAATAAAGTGTGGTTGGAGATCCCATTCTCTATTTTATTCTCCAAATATAGAGAATGGAGAGTAAAATAGAGATCGGTTGGAGATGGTCTAAACACTTTATTAACATATGTTCGGTTTGTCTTTCTTCCTTTCACCCTTAAAAGAAAAACTATTTCGGAGCTATTTATTAAGAAATCAATTGTAGCCGCAAGTACAGATTTAAATTTAGGGTTATGTAATTAGCAACCAATATAAACACAGGAAAATATGCGAAAAATTAGGGAACCTTGACCAATTTATATAACAAAAATCAAACACAAACAAAAAAGAAAATATGAAAAATAACATCGGCGAAAAGTGATAAATGAAAAATTATGAAAAATCTGAAGTGTAACACCTCACAATCAGACTTGGACTGTCAGCAGAAAAACAACAGAAAAAGGTGAACCACAGAGGGTTCACGGGCCATGATCAGGACCACAGACCGTCACCCTCATCGTGGCTCCACCCACCCAGCAGTGGTGGACCATATGACCCTTTACGGGTCGTGGACCACCACACGAGCCGTGGGAAGGCTCATGGAGGTGATACAGAGCCACTAGGGATCAAGCGTCAGACCACGAAACCCACCATGGGTCGTGGTCTTGATGATAGGCTATGGTGAGGCTCCTGAAGTTGAGCCAGTAGGCCCTTAGCCCAAGTGAAGGACCACGGTGGCCTTACGATCCGTGGTCCTTCACACGGTCTATGAAGTGGACCGTAGAGAGAAAGGCTCTAAACCAGTAGACACTGGCTAAGAACCACTACCCATACGACGGACCGTGGTTCCATCAGCAGTCTGTTAGTGGCTCCATGGATGGGCCCCTTCAGATTTTAAGTGGGGTCGTTTTGATCTTTTCCCCTATGCGTTGGACATCTAAACTACGTCGTTTAACCCCTAAACTATGTCGTTTTACTCCATTTAAGCCTAGTAACTCAGTTAGAACTTACCCAGAACGATTATTCTCCAAAATTCATCAAACTTAGAGCAAAAGAGGAGAAAAGAGTCGACCAAGACTTCTTCAAGAAATGCAACCGGTTTTCTTCAGTTCCAGCCCTGAAATCAAAATATTTCTCCATGAATTTCGTCACCAGGTATGTGGGATATCACAAGTGGGTTCCTTTAATCCCTTAGGTCCCTAGAATTTAGTCAGATTTTTGATTCACTATATCTTGGTTAGACCTAGGGTTTCTAAAACCTTAGATATTGGTTGTGATTTAACTGTTATAGTATTGTTAATCAGATTATCATGAAATAATTATTTTGTTCCTTGCATGAAACTTAGAACCCTAGTTGTGTAGATTCATTTAGTTCATAGATTACACTAGCTAGGTCAGTTAAACAGATATATATGCTCCAGTTTTCGAATGTTTCATTGTCAGTACAATGTGCATTCTCAGTTAGCATGTCAGAATATTGAGCTAATCCAGTATTTCAGTTAAGTTGTGTCATACACATTTCCAGTTGGGAGTAGGCTTAGCACCGAGTTGCACTAGGGTTCAACTTACCCTCAGAGTCCCAAAGCTACGTAGGTTTATAAGTCTCCTTTGTGGGCATCGGGTTTAGTGATCACGCTAGTCATGTCTATATACCCCTAGCAAGGTATATTGGGTCCTCTCGATGGGGCGTATACATCGGACTCCACGTTTAGCTCACGTGATTTTATGTCGGTTAATAGTAGCTCCCACAGTCAAATTCTAATGCATTGATCGAGTGCTCAATTATTACCTCAGTATTCAATCTCATCATGTTTTGTTCATGATTTGTACTTGGTCATTGCATTTAGTTTAGTCATCAGTTATATTTCAGTATTAATTATCCTGTTCAGATTATCATTGCAGTATGCTTTGTTCAGTTATATAATTGTTCGGTTATATCCTTTATCCTACATGCACAGTACATTCCAAGTACTGACACATATTCTACGCTACTTCCTTTCATGATGTAGGTTCAGGTACTCAGCATCCAGATCACCCATAAATTGGTTTCCGATCCATATTCAACAACTTCAGTGGTGAGTCCTCATACTTCGAGAAAAAAAAACAGATTTTCATGTTTCATCATTCATTTTAGTTTTTGCTAGGGTTAGCTGGGGGCATGTCCCAACAACTCTTGTCAGTAGAGGTTTTTTCAGACATAGTATTAGATTCAACTTTAGCTTTTGAGTGATTGTTCAGTATCACTAAACTCTTAGAAATTATATCTATATTCAGATCAGTATTGGGTATTCCCCATCTTTCAGTTAACTATTGTTTAAACTTTCGCATAATATAACTTTATTTAGTTGTTTAGTATGCTTATGATATGACTACATCAGGATTAGCTTGGGGTCACTCGTGATCCTAGGTCTCGTGTTTACGTCAAGGAGGTAGCCTCGGGGAGTGACATGAAGTATCTCTCACCTGAAATAAATCGAAGAAGTTGAAGGAGCATGTAAAACACAAAAGTGTGAGGTAATCGAAAACGTAGAAATAGCGAAGAGAAATCCAAAGTAAGAATCATAAATTACCCACTGTTTACCCATGAAAACGGAAATTACCAACCTGCCCTCAGTTGTGCCAGGCAGGAATATTGACCTCCTGCCTGGTTGAGTTGATAGAACTCCCTCTTATAGTCATGTCACAATTCTCAATATTCTAGTCAGCGAAATTCAAGGAATATATCATATTATTCATCTATAATAGTTTTAGTTGTAGAAGCATAATTTAATTCTTTTTTAAAGTTCATTATTTACTGTTCTTCTTGTATTCAAAGTGAATAAAATGGTACACTGATTTACTTTTTCTATCTTTAAGAAGAAAGCTATAAAGTATGACTTCTTTTATTGTTCTTGTTGTTGTAAAGTACCATATTAATGCATGCATTAAAATCATTGTATTTCTAATACCTAGAAATTGTTCTTGTTGTTGTAAAGTACCATGTGAATGCATGCACTAAAATCATTGTATTTCTAATACCTAGAAATCCATGGTATTAGTAATACATATCTTAATACATAACATAGGTTGAAAAAGAGTACCAAACAATGTATTAGTAATACACAAAGCTAATGCATACATTTTTTTTTTATCTAATACACTCAACCAAAAAAAAAAAGATAAGTATCATATAAAGGAATAAAGCTTTGAAAACCTACTTTGTTGATATTAATCACATATATCAGTTTCCATGTCAATGAATATAAAATCAAATTGTCACACCCCGAAGCTACCCCCTAGATGTAACACAAGACCTAGGATCACGAGTGACCCCAAGCTAACCTTGAGTTTGGCATTTCACAAGCATACTGAACAGATAACAAAGATAAGCAGAAGCATAACTAACAAATGAGTCCAAAACTAAGGACTCCAAATGAGGATAAATCTGAACATGTCAAGGGGAAACAACCCAAAACAACTGAATATTGACTCTATGCCTGATAGCCTCTACTATTGATGAGTTCCTGGGACAAGTCCCCAGCTAACTCTAAAAATACTAAAAAGAAGAAAGTAACTAAATAAACCAAGCATAATGAAATGTCCTTGAATTATGAGGACTCACCACTGAAGTTGTTGAATGTAAGCTGAGAGTCGAACTAAGTGTGATCTGGATGTTGAGTGCATGAACATACATCATAAAATGATGTAGCGCATAGTATGCGTGAGTACATGGAATGTACTGATCATGCAGGATTTAGATACTAAGCTGAAACAATGATCTAAAATAATGAATATGAAAATAGACTATACGAAAGTGTAACTGAAATCTAGGCTAAATGTAATGACCAAGTCCTAATCATGTAACTAATATGCAGAACTGAATGCTGATAACATGGTCAATGCAATAAGAGTATGACTGTGGGAGCTATTATTAACTGACATAAACCACGTGAGCTAAACATGGAGTCCGATGTATACACCCCATCGAGAAGACCCAATATACCTTTCCAAGGGTATAAAGGCATGACTGTGGTGTGGTCACTAAAATTGATGCCCAACTAAGGGGACTTTTGAACCTATGTAGGCACGTACTTCTGGGACTGTGAGGGTCCGCTAAACCCTAATCCAACTCAGTGCTAAGTCTCCTCCCAACTGAATGAAAAGCTAAAATGCACTGGAATACTGAGTAGCTCAAAATGCTGACATGCTATCTGGGAATGCACATAATTATATTGAAAGTTATGACATGCAATTTCTAAAGCATGATTTTCTGACTGATCTGCCTAGCAAGTATAATTTATGAATTGATAGTTGATGCAAGCTAGGGTTCTGAATTCTATACATGCAAATTAAACTAAATCACCAAGAATCATGTTATTTAGATCATGGGAACTATAACAGCTAAAATCACAATAAATCTTCGAAAGATAGAAACCCTAGGTCTGAATAGTTTATGAGAAATTGAAGAACTGACTGAATTCTAGGGACATAATGGGTGAAAGGAACCCACTAATGAAATCCCACATACCTGGTGATGAAATCTATGGAGAAATCCTTTGGATTTCGGGGTTGAACTTCGAAGAACACTCCTGTTTGTTCTTCGGAGAAACGGTCTTGGAAAATTAAGTTTCTTAATATTGGACCTACGACTTGATAGGACAAACTGTAGAGAGTTTGGCGGGTCATAGCACGGAATCATAGGATTGATTTGGAGATTTGATGTAGGAACTCAAGTAGAAAATAATTGTCCTAGGTGGAGCTTCAAAATCCTCAAAAGTCTTGAAATGAATTAATTTTTTTTTTCATTTTCACGGTTTATTTTCATGACATTATTTCCCTTTGTGATCATGATTGGGTCATCCACGATCACAAATTGAAGAGATCGCGAACCTTTTTATTAGACCATGATTCCATATTTTTTCCTCATACAGGATTACGACTTATTCTCTAACAAAGATGAAGACATATACCAACATTAAGAAAAACAAAATCTGATGCTATCGAAAATGATTTTTTTTGTTCAAAACACACTAATCCCTTTGGCCCAACATAAACCTCTCAAATAAGTCCCAAATGGTAAATATAACTTCTACATATTCATGGATAACAAAAAAGAATGTTAAATCTTAAATTCATAATCATGTTGAAACATTATTAATAGGAGATTCCATTTAAACGAACATTGAAAAGTAAAATAAAATATGATATTATGGATAGTTAAAGGAAGCTTTTTTTTTCACACAGTGTTTGATACCCATTTTTCCATCCAACTAATTTAGATTTGAGTCGAAAAGTATCGTTTTGGCAGTAAAACGCCCCTACCAGATGTTATTTAATCCTCAAAGCCCGAACCCCAAACTTTTATTCAAGGGTGAAAATTACTTGCCACCTACCACTATATAAGAGATTAAGACTAATAGAAAAATAAAATGAAATTAGTTACAAACTTCATCGCTAAGCTATCACTAAATATCTTGTGACTTATAATATCTTATTAATTAATCGATAAATATAAGAAATAATTTTTTTGTTTCACTACATAATTTGTTCATCGCTAATTTCTATTCATGACTTAAATGCTGCCTAAGTGGCTTCAAGACAAGCTTCACAGGCGTCATGATGACCAAGGCCTGTCTAGCAGCTCATGAAGATGCCCTGCCCAATAGGGCTTCACTAAAATGAGCATAACTTCTTCATCTGAGCTTGGATTTTAGCGAACTCAGTGGCGTTGGAAAGAGGACTCAAAGATCTTTAATTTGATAGGTCGTGGGCTACCTAACTCATTTTTTTTTATAGAAATATGTGGTCGTTTAAAGTTGACACAAAACTTCAAGTCTAGAAAGTCCCCTTCACGGATGACTTTACGGTCCTTGTGGAGCTTCACGGACCATTTAGATGTCCGTGGTGCTTGACCAGTGACTTTGAGGGTGAAAACTCAATTAAAAGTTGACGAAGTGACTTCAAGACAGGATTCACAGGCAATCTAAAACACCACAACCCGTCAATTGGGTCGTGAAGATGCTATGTCTGATAGGGCTTCACTAAAATGAGAATAAATTTTTACTCCGGGTTATGAATTAGGCAAACTTGGTGTCGTTGGAAAGAGGACTCAAAGACCTTTAATTTGATAGGTCGTGGGCCACATAAATTTTTGTGTTGAAAGATATGATCGTTTGAAGTTGACCCAAACCTCAAAGTCTGTCAAGCCTCTTTCATGAGCCACTTCACGGCTCATGTGAAGCTCCACAGACTATCTAGTGGTCTGTGGTCCTTCACAGTAGCCATGGTGGTTCTGTTTCCCCCTTACTGGTCACTTTACGGCCTGTGTGGAGCTCCACGGACCACTAAGTGGTATGTGGTCTTTCACCTTTTGTTAGGGGCACAACCATGAGCAGGGTGACGGGTCGTGGTCCTCTTCACGACGCGTGGACCCCCTCTGTGGTTTGCCCTTCTCTCTTGTTCAATCTTTGTTCTGATTTTTGAGGTGTTACACAAATAGCCTTACATACCTTATTTGATAACCAATATAACTACCGTGTTTCAGCCTTCCCTTTAAGGCGTTAATCTATGATATATACAAGGTAACAACAAAAGAAAAACACATACAATAAATACAATGACCGCCAGACCACAAAGAGAAAAATCGAGAATCCACAATTATACAGAAGCACAGAGTAGCACAAAACTTAAAATTTTTGGGCAAGACGAACTATGTAAGAAGCGCAAAGAATAGGCGAGAAGGTAAACAATTCCAAGAAAATGGACAGTAGAGTTGAGGAGATGAAAACGAAGCGGTGGGATGATAGCTGTAAAGAATTTGTATTACATATGGTGAATTACAGGTGGAGCTCTGGAAATTCAGAAGAGCCAAAATGTGCTTTTGATGACACAAGCATGTCGACCAGCTGTGTGGTTATTGCCTGTTGTCATTTAGGAGTCATAGGACTGTATACTTGTTTTTGTTTGTTTAAAATGTCTTAGGGTTGAGTTTGTCGAACTTGGTGACATGCAGCTGGCAAACAAAATACAAAAGATGTTTAAAGGAAGACGATAAAATGTGAGTATGCTATTTTGGATAAATGACGTGTTGTACACATTTCCAGAGGAAATACATCGGCAGCATTAAGCTAATAAAAATGGAAACCTTTTTCAGGAAGTATTGGAGGTTCTCGGATGATAAGTGCAACCTGTTTTGGAAAACAATCTTTGTACCAATATGATGTTTGCTGCATTTGGGGTGCAAATAATGGGATTTTCAAGAAGGTTATGCCTTGAAGAATATGTTTTCAGATCGTGAGATGGCAATAATGCCTCCTTTGTTTTAGCAGACACCTGGCTATATGTATTAGGTCATTTGAGTAGTATAGAAACCTTCTTTTTTTCTGCATATGAAAAATTGTTCATTTTTTTTGGAATCCACCAGCTATAGAATTTAATTTTCGTTTGTACTTGCAAATGTCAGAATTCCTTGTGAAATATTTTGTCGCGATCTAAAGTATATCCTAGGTGTAACATGGTGTATAGGACCCCAAGAGGTCTTACACAAGCCACTTCGCATACACCATACAAGATAATAGAATAAAGAACTCAAAATCATAGTCTTATATCATAAAAAAGTTTTGACAAAACGGAAGTCTAACATAAGTCTCCATAAGCCATCTAAACATCATAAGAAGTGGTTGGGACGTAACACATACACTACATACATCATTCGAAAATTAGAAAGATATAAAGCATAAAAGTATCTCGATTCTCGGAACATAACGACTCACCAATCTTCAATGCCAAAAGAATAAATTAGGCATGAGTATGGGATGTTGGAGCATCAGACCCTACATTAGTGTAAAAATGTAGGCACAAGTATGCATTAGTACATGGAATGTACTAAGTATGAGGGCAATATGCATAAAAATAGGCATGGTAGTATGAATAGCTTAAAACATGTAATGCATAACCAACATTTGAACATTTGAATGCTTAAAGAAACAAAACATAAAAATCATAAGATATAGTAAATGCATATGAAATAAGGGACATAAGAAAGCTTTGAAGAAACATAATCGTTTTTGTGGGATATTAGCTTTAACCAACAATAAGACCATGAGAGCTGTATCATGGAATCTGATATATATATCCCTCATACCAAAATAAGGGGATGTTACTTGCCAAGGTAGGGCCCGTAGATATCATCTTTTGCCAAAGTGGATCCACTAGCTAGGTCATTGACAATCCTCTAGGGGCACGTAGTTTGGACTACAGGTTCCTACTAGAGACTACAATATTTGAGCATCCACCTCAAAGCCCTCTCGGTACTAATTCTAAATCCCAGCAGAATAGATAAAAGTCAAATATCAATATACCATAGGAAAGGCAATGATCAATACCAATACACACCTTCTTAGATAAAAAAAAATAGAATAGTTCCTTAAACACAATTCAACATGGATGAGAAAACTTTTCACCACTCAATCCATAAGTGAGAAATACCTTTCACAATCAAGATCATAATAGCATGTGAGAAAAACCTTTCACAATAACATTGATTCATTCCTTTCAAACCATCTCCAAATCATTTACAATAATTTCATAAAAACATGCTTATCTTCATAAATTCATAGTTCATAGGTTCATGGATTCATCATAGGTTCATAGTTGAAAATTATAATTTAGGCACGGGTCAACATAATTTCAACTAAATATCATGTATTAACATTAAATTATGCATTATAAGAATTAATCAACAATAATAAATCATAATTGAGTGAAACCCATACAGATTGAATTGAAACCCTAACTTGATCAATTGAGATTGAATTGAGAAATTGGAAACCTTAGGACCTATGGAGGAATTGACTATATGGGTGAATAGCCACATACCTTGCTACTTAAAGCCCAAGATGAATGGTGAATTGAAGACTTGAATGGAACCCTAGCTCTTTTTCTTCCTTAGGTTGAGAGGGAAATTGGGAAGTGAATTTGGTTAGGATTTCGGGAATTAAGAGAATGGGGTTTGAGTGGGTAATTTAGGAATCAAAATGTCATAAATATATCTTAGGATGAAGGCTAAAATGACTTAGTTTTGATTTAAAACATTTAGGGAAAATACTCAAAAACCCATTAAGCCCTTCTACAGTTTGGACCTATTTTTGACAGATGCAGTCTACTGTTCCTAGGTCTTCCTACCACCCGTAGACACCAATTGTAGTAACCAATCTTGACCGCCAAAATTTCACGAAGTCTGGGATTCACCTATGAGACCTACCTACGACTCGTACAAATAATGACGGGCCGTCCTAGTGAACCGTAGAAAAGGTACTAGGACTTGGTTTTAAAAATTTATTTCCTCCATTTTTACGAGTTTATTTTACAACCCGTAGAAAGACTTACGAACCATAGTATGGTCTTGTAGACCTGAACCAACTATTGTAATCTAATGCAATCTTTCCCTTTCTAAAATCCGAGGTGTTAAATTATCTCCTCCTTACATTCGTCCTCGAATGTAACTCAAGGCAGTACAAAAAGAGTAGGGGAAGAGATCTAATAGCCTAATATGAATGCAACTGCATCAAAAAGCACATAACTAAGGAGGAACATCGACTTCAAGACAAACATATTTAAACATCATTTCAAAAGGCGCACATGAAAATCATACTCAATTGCACATAATCATGTAACAATCAACTAATCATATTCAAAATCTTAAAAAAATCATTTTTTCATGAGCATGCATACATAAGAAAACATGAGAATGACTATGACACATGAGCATGCATGCATAAGAAAGCATGAGAATGACTAAGACACATTAATCCAAAAGAATGAAACATGAAGAGCTAAATACCTCAAGCTAGATTTGGATTAGAGGGAAAGTGATAATGCTCAAAGAAACCTCCAAAACCAATTAAAAGAGTGAGTGATCGTAGTCAGTAAAAAACCCAACAAAGAGTCGGGTTGAATCCAATAGGGACTGTATATCATAGAGAATTCCTTATCAAGAAATTTGGAGTTCAAATTATCTCATTTGTAATAGTTAGAACAATTGGGTGGATGGCACCAGCAACTTAATATAAAGATTTAGCTATCAATTATTGCAATCAAACTAAAATCGCAACAAAATTAAGAGTTAACAAGCAATCTAGGGGTGTGGAGATTGGAAATCGACATCACATAGGGGTGAATGTGTTTCTCTATAATGATGAACATTCATGAATAGGCTAAGTCATTTCGTTGACACTAATCATCTTTCGATCTTAAAGCATCTATGCATAGAATGTCCTTCTATCTCATATATATGCCATTTCTAAATAACCTAATACCTTACTCTATTCTCTCTTTCAAGAATATGATAAATAGATCCGACCCATAACCTCTCTTTCAAGCAAGCATGTAACACCCTAGATTCGAGAAAGGGAAAAATGCAGATTTTCTGAAATTGTAGGTGTCGACTTAGGGAGGCCACCTAAGACTCTTGGATGGGACCACCGAACGTAGGTGTGGTACATGGTTGATCACCTCTATTTCTCCTAGTTGGCCTAGAACCACGACAGGACCTACAAAATGTAGGTGGGACCAGGGTCCGTGGTCAAGGTCTGTGGTTCACAACCCAGCTTAGAGCCTTCAGACACCAATCGACGGACTGACAAGACAGACCGTCGGTCAGACCAAGGTTTGTCAATCAGGGTCCGTAGGTCGTGGCGACTTTTTAGCTTAGGGGTAATTGGGTTTTTTCCTAATTATTTTATCCCTAAACTTCGTCATTTTGTCAGTTTTAGCCCAATACTCTAGTCCGATATTACCCTAAGCAAATATTCACCAAAATTCGCCGGAACTTAAAGCTAAAAAGAGGAGAAAAAGTCGACTAACCCCTCAAGAACAAGCAAGAGATTTTCTTCACTACCAGCCCATTTCTCTATGAAATTCGTCACCAGGTATCTAGGATTTCACTAGTGCATTTCTTTCATCCACTAGATCCCTAGAATTCGGTCATATTCTTGATTCGCTATATCTTGTTTAGACCTAGGGTTTCTAAAACCTTATATATTGGTTGTGATTTAGCTGTTATAGTGTTCTAATCAGATTATCATGTTTTCATGAAATCATTGCTTATTTCCTTGCATGAAACTCAGAACCCTAGTTGTGTAGATTCTCTTAGTTCATGAATTACATTTGCTAGGTCAGCTAAACAGATATACATGCTCCAGTTTCGAATGTTTCATTGTCAGTACTCAAATGTTGCATTCTCATATTTGCATGTCAGGATATTGAGCTATCCAGTATTTCAGTATGTTGTGTCATTTACATATATAGTTGGGAGTAGGCTTACCACTTAGTTAGACTAGGCTTTATCGTACACTTATAGTCCTAGAACTATGTGCCCCCGTAGGTTGTAAGTCCCCTCTGTGCGCATCAGATTTAGTGATCACTCTAGTCATCCCTTTATACACCTGGCAAGGTATATTGGGTCCTCTCAATGGGGTGTATACATCGGACTCCACGTTTAGCTCACGTACTTTTATGAAGTTAATAATAGTTGCCACAGTCTAACTCTAGTTCATTTGACCAGGTTTTTAGTTATTCCTCAGTATTCAATCTCAACATGTTTTGTTCATAATTAGTACTTGGTCATTGCATTTAGCTCAATTTTCAGTATATTTTAGTATTATTATTCTGTTCAAATTATTTCATTGCTCAGTTATATATCTGTTTAGCTATATTCTATATCCTACATGGTCAGTACATTCCAAGTACTGACGCATACTCTCCGCTACATCCGTTCATGATATAGGTTTAGGTATTCAACATCTAGATCACGCATAGATTGGTTCCCGATCCGTATTCAGCAGGTTAGTGGTGAGTCCTCATACTTTGAGGACAATAGACATGTTTTCATATTCAGTCTTTTATTTCAGTTTCTAGTTTTTACTAGAGTTAGCTGGGGGCGTGTCCCAGCAACTCTGGTCAGTAGAGGCTTTTCAGACATATTATTAGATTCCACTTTAGATTTTGAGTGGTTGTTCAATGTCGCTAAATTCTTAGAAGTTTTATTTATATATTCAGATCAGTATTGGGTATTCCCCATCTTTCAGTCACCTAATGTTTTAGCTTCCGCATAGTATCTCTTTATTAAGTTTTTTTAGTATGCTTATGATATGCCATCAACATGGTTAGCTTGGGGTCACTTATGATTCTAGGTCCCATGTTACGTCAAGGGTGTAGCCTCGGGGTGTGAAAAACTTGGTATCAGAGCATTAGGTTTAAGAGTCCTAGGATGTCTGAAAGTTGCACTAAGTAGAATCTCTTTTATGGGTGTGAAGTGAACCAAATCTAATGAGAGGGAGGCTACAAAGTGTTTTAGGAAAAATGTCACTATCTTTGCTACTCTTATTGTGCGTGAGGTATGATCAAATTTCTCGTCTCTAGTTTGTCGTTATGCGTTTCATATCATGCCTCCTCGTAGAGCTTATGGACGGAATGCTAATGCATGGAACACTAACATAGTTCCTCCACTCCCAGACCATGAGGTTTCGAATGTAGAATTTTGGAATGCTATCCAGCTCTTGGCTAAGAGTGTGGCAGACCTAGTTCCTTCTAACACTAATGTTGGATCACTGCAGCTAGGGTTCAAAACTTTCTTTGGATGAATCTGCCAGAATTTCTAGGGTCTAAGGTTGATGAGGAGCCATAAAACTTCATTGATGAGGTTAAGAAAATCTTTGGGGTGATGCAAGTGACTAATAATGATAGGGTGGAGCTGGTATCCTACCAGCTTAAGGATGTGGCTCACATTTGGGTCACTCAGTGGAAAGAAAATAGGGGTGCAGATGCAGCTCCTGTGACTTGGGAGTGTTTTAATGGAGCTTTTCTGGACAGGTTCTTCTTGAGAGAGTTGAGAGAAGCTAAGGCACAAAAGTTTATGAACTTAAAGCAGGGTTCAATGTCAGTCCAAGAATATGGGTTAAAGTTTACTCAACTCTCCAGGTATGCTCTACATATGGTTGCCTATTGAAGGGTACAAATGAGTAAGTTTTTGTTTGGGGTATCTGACTTGGTGAAGACAGAGTGTAGGAATGCTATATTGTTAGAAGATATAAATATCTCTAGGCTTATGACTCTTGCTCAACAGGTTGAGGGAGACAAGCTTAGGGAGCTGGCTAAGGAAAATAAAAAGGCTAGAAGAGGGAACTATGAATACTCTCAACAGAAATCAGGTGGTGGAAATCGTTCATAGTTTCAGCAAAGGTCTACAGCCCCAGCACCTTCATTAGCTAGTGATTCATCCTCGGGTTTCGACAGGATCAGAAAGGTAGGGCATCAAGCTCTAAGTCTCAAGGGAGTACTTCAGGTAACATGACCTACCCAACTTGTCCAAAGTGTGGTAAGAATCATCCGGGTGAGTGTCTTACAGGCAAGGAAGGGCGCTTTAGGTATGGTCAGTCTGGCCATAGTTTAAAAGATTCTCTTTCTGCTAGGCAGGTGCAAAGAGGTAACAACAATAGGTTCAGTCTACAACTCCAGCAACACCAACAGGTAGCCCAACTCAACAGGGTGCTTCATCTGGTATAGGTGGCGGTCAGTGCCAGAACAGGTTGTATGCTCTCCNCTCATATTCATAGTGGTGGTTTGTCGGTTAGAGAAGCTCCCACAGTAGAAAGAGCATGGTTCCTCGAGAGTTCTGCTTAGTATGGATGAGGGTATGAGACTTAATTCATACATTGCAGAAGTAGACCTTGAGAGGAAACATGGTATTTTCATGATATTATAAATATGATTTTTACGTCATGTTTTAAGAGTTTTACAAGCTTTATATATTGCATGTGTCTTATTGCTTTATATATTGAGTTCAGTTATTCATGAGTTGAACAGAGCCAAGGTAAGTGTTCTCTTGTACTCTTTTCAAGCTTAAGTTGTGGTTTAGCTTCCCAGCTTGCATACTCGTACATTCAATGTACTGATGCCAGTTGGCCCGCATCTTTTGACGATGCAGACACAGGTACCCCAGATTAGCATCCTGCACGTCGTTGATCCAGCTGAGCACTCCAGAGTCAGTGGTGAGCCTCCTTGCTTTCCGAAGGACTCGGTTATTTCGTGTTTCTAGTTTCTAATTTGTTAGGATGTTGCGGGGTCTGTCCCAACATCCATCTCAGTATGTAGAGGCTTCATAGACAGTCAGTCAGTTAGTATTGAGTCTCTCATCTATGTATATATGTAAATATTCTATTTTGAGACTCGAGCTGCCTTTTTGGCATGTTATGCATCAGTTGGTTGTTTTATAACCTTTCATTGCATTGAGTTATTCTGTTAAGTCAGGTTTCCGCTGAGTTAAGAAAGCCAAGCCAAGGGTTCGCTTGGGAACAACAATGGTCTCCGAGTGCCGGTCCCGCCCAGGGTGTAGGCTCGGGGCGTGACATATATGGAAGTGAGAAGTGATAAATATGGACTTCATTACGGGGTTACCTCATACTCGCATGCAGCATGAATCCATTTGGGTGATAGTAGACAGAGCCATTAAGTTAGCTTACTTCTTGGCTGTCAAGACGACAGATTCATTGGAAAACTATGACAAACTCTACATCAATGAGACAGTCAGGTTGCATGGGGTCTCCTTGTCTATCATCTCAGATAGAGGTCCTCAATTTACCTCTCATTTCTGGAAATCGTTTCAGAAAGGTCTTGGTACTCATGTAAATTTCAACACAACATTTCATCCACAAACGGATGGCCAGATAGAGCGCTCCATACAGACCTTCGAGGACATGTTGAGAGCTTGCGTGATTGATTTCAAGGGCAGTTGGGATGATCACATACCTCTCATAGAGTTCGCCTATAATAAGAACTACCATTCCAACATTCTGATGGCCCCTTATTAGGCATTATACGAGCGTAGGTGCGAATCTCTAATTGGTTGGTTTGACGTAGGTGAAGCAGCATTGATTGGGCTAGATTTAGTTCATGAAGCTATGGAAAAAGTTCAGCTTATTAGGGATAGACTATAGACAACATAGAGTTATCAGAAGTTCTATGTAGATGTGAGGAGAAAGGACTTAGAGTTTGAGATCGATGATTGGGTTTTCCTGAAGGTGTCACCTATGAAGGGGGTGATGAGATTTGGCAAGAAAGGGAAGCTCAGTCTGAGATATGTAGGTCTTTACAGAATCCTGAAAAGGGTTGGTAATGTAGCATATGAGTTAGATTTACCAGCAGAACTAGCAGTGGTTCACCTAGTCTTTAACATTTCCTTGTTCGACAAATGAGTGGGTGATTCTACATATGTAGTACCATTGGAGAGTCTATCTGTCAAGGATAGTCTCACTTATGCAGAGGTGCCAGTTGAGATTCTTGACCGTGAGGTTCATAGGTTGAGAAATAAAGAAATTGCTTCAGCGAAGGTTTTGTGGAGGAGTCAGTCCGTAGAGGGAGCTACTTGGGAAGCAGAAGCAGCCATGAAGGTCAAATATCCTCGTCTCTTTCTTTTCGATTCCGTTTCAGCTTGAGGTAATAACTCCTCTCCAGTCTCTCAGCTTACTCTTGCATAAATTCAGTCTTAGTATCTTATTCCTTCAGTTGTTCATGCATTTCAGCATATGTGCATGTTCTTGGAACTCAGTTCAGTCAGATATCAATTTCTAGTACTTAATGGTAGGGTTTGTAGCTCCTTTCTTCCAAACTCAGCTAGTTTAGACTTCATTCGAGGACGAATGTTTCCAAGGGGGAGATAATGTAACACCCTGTATTCGAGAAAAGGCAAAAAACAAATTTTCTAAAATTGCAGGTGTCGACTATGGAGGACACCCACGACCCGTGGATGGGACCATGCCCGTAGGTGTGGTCCGTGGTTGATCACCTCAATTTCCTCAGAAAGCCCAGAACCACGGTAGGACCACGGTCCGTGGTTCAAATCCTAGCTTACAACCTTCAAATACCAATCGACGCACTGACAGGACAGACCCTCGGTCAGACCATAGTCCGTCAGTCAATGTCCGTAGGTCATGGTCGACTTTTTAGCTTAGGGGTAATTGGGTCTTTTCCTAATTATTTTACCCCTAAATTATGTTGTTTTGGTCAGATTTAGCCTAATATTCTAGTCAAATATTACTCTAAGCGACTATTCACCAAAATTTACCAGAACTTAGAGCGAAAAAGAGGAGAAAGAGTAGACCAACCCCTCAAGAACAAGCAAGAGATTTTCTTTAGTTCCAACACTGAAATAGAATTATTTCTCCGTGAAATTCATCACCAGGTATGCGGGATTTCACTAGTGGGTTCCTTTTATCCACTAGGTCCCTAGAATTCAGATGGATTCTTGATTCACTATATTTTGTTTAGACCTAGGGTTTCTAAAACCTTAGATATTGGTTGTAATTTAGCTGTTATAGTGTTCTTAATAATATTATCATGCTTTCATGAAATCATTGCTTATTTCTTTGCATGAAACTCAGAACCCTAGTTGTGTAGATTCTCTTAGTTCATGAATTACATTTGCTAGGTCAGTTAAACAGATATACATGCTCCAGTTTCGAATGTTTCATTGTTAGTACTCAAATGTTGCATTCTCATATCTGCATGTCAGGATATTGAGCTATCCAGTATTTCAGTATGTTGTGTCATTTACATATATAGTTGGGAGTAGGCTTACCACTTAGTTAGACTAGGCTTTATCGTACACTTATAGTCCTAGAACTATGTGCCCCCGTAGGTTGTAAGTCCCCTCTGTGCGCATCAGATTTAGTGATCACTCTAGTCATCCCTTTATACACCTGGCAAGGTATATTGGGTCCTCTCAATGGGGTGTATACATCGGACTCCACGTTTAGCTCACGTACTTTTATGAAGTTAATAATAGTTGCCACAGTCTAACTCTAGTTCATTTGACCAGGTTTTTAGTTATTCCTCAGTATTCAATCTCAACATGTTTTGTTCATAATTAGTACTTGGTCATTGCATTTAGCTCAATTTTCAGTATATTTTAGTATTATTATTCTGTTCAAATTATTTCATTGCTCAGTTATATATCTGTTTAGCTATATTCTATATCCTACATGGTCAGTACATTCCAAGTACTGACGCATACTCTCCGCTACATCCGTTCATGATATAGGTTTAGGTATTCAACATCTAGATCACGCATAGATTGGTTCCCGATCCGTATTCAGCAGGTTAGTGGTGAGTCCTCATACTTTGAGGACAATAGACATGTTTTCATATTCAGTCTTTTATTTCAGTTTCTAGTTTTTACTAGAGTTAGCTGGGGGCGTGTCCCAGCAACTCTGGTCAGTAGAGGCTTTTCAGACATATTATTAGATTCCACTTTAGATTTTGAGTGGTTGTTCAATGTCGCTAAATTCTTAGAAGTTTTATTTATATATTCAGATCAGTATTGGGTATTCCCCATCTTTCAGTCACCTAATGTTTTAGCTTCCGCATAGTATCTCTTTATTAAGTTTTTTTAGTATGCTTATGATATGCCATCAACATGGTTAGCTTGGGGTCACTTATGATTCTAGGTCCCATGTTACGTCAAGGGTGTAGCCTCGGGGTGTGAAAAACTTGGTATCAGAGCATTAGGTTTAAGAGTCCTAGGATGTCTGAAAGTTGCACTAAGTAGAATCTCTTTTATGGGTGTGAAGTGAACCAAATCTAATGAGAGGGAGGCTACAAAGTGTTTTAGGAAAAATGTCACTATCTTTGCTACTCTTATTGTGCGTGAGGTATGATCAAATTTCTCGTCTCTAGTTTGTCGTTATGCGTTTCATATCATGCCTCCTCGTAGAGCTTATGGACGGAATGCTAATGCATGGAACACTAACATAGTTCCTCCACTCCCAGACCATGAGGTTTCGAATGTAGAATTTTGGAATGCTATCCAGCTCTTGGCTAAGAGTGTGGCAGACCTAGTTCCTTCTAACACTAATGTTGGATCACTGCAGCTAGGGTTCAAAACTTTCTTTGGATGAATCTGCCAGAATTTCTAGGGTCTAAGGTTGATGAGGAGCCATAAAACTTCATTGATGAGGTTAAGAAAATCTTTGGGGTGATGCAAGTGACTAATAATGATAGGGTGGAGCTGGTATCCTACCAGCTTAAGGATGTGGCTCACATTTGGGTCACTCAGTGGAAAGAAAATAGGGGTGCAGATGCAGCTCCTGTGACTTGGGAGTGTTTTAATGGAGCTTTTCTGGACAGGTTCTTCTTGAGAGAGTTGAGAGAAGCTAAGGCACAAAAGTTTATGAACTTAAAGCAGGGTTCAATGTCAGTCCAAGAATATGGGTTAAAGTTTACTCAACTCTCCAGGTATGCTCTACATATGGTTGCCTATTGAAGGGTACAAATGAGTAAGTTTTTGTTTGGGGTATCTGACTTGGTGAAGACAGAGTGTAGGAATGCTATATTGTTAGAAGATATAAATATCTCTAGGCTTATGACTCTTGCTCAACAGGTTGAGGGAGACAAGCTTAGGGAGCTGGCTAAGGAAAATAAAAAGGCTAGAAGAGGGAACTATGAATACTCTCAACAGAAATCAGGTGGTGGAAATCGTTCATAGTTTCAGCAAAGGTCTACAGCCCCAGCACCTTCATTAGCTAGTGATTCATCCTCGGGTTTCGACAGGATCAGAAAGGTAGGGCATCAAGCTCTAAGTCTCAAGGGAGTACTTCAGGTAACATGACCTACCCAACTTGTCCAAAGTGTGGTAAGAATCATCCGGGTGAGTGTCTTACAGGCAAGGAAGGGCGCTTTAGGTATGGTCAGTCTGGCCATAGTTTAAAAGATTCTCTTTCTGCTAGGCAGGTGCAAAGAGGTAACAACAATAGGTTCAGTCTACAACTCCAGCAACACCAACAGGTAGCCCAACTCAACAGGGTGCTTCATCTGGTATAGGTGGCGGTCAGTGCCAGAACAGGTTGTATGCTCTCCAGGCTCGCTAAAACCAGGAAGATTCTCTTGATGTGGTCACTAGTACGTAAGAGTAATATATAGTTAGAAGGTTCTACTAAATAAATAAAATGCAAATATGTATAATGGAAATAAAATTGGATTCCAATCGATGAATCTTGCAATGAGATATGCCCTACAATAAACCAATAAACAAAGGAAACTAGGCGGTTCGACCAAAATGAATTCTTGTTTTGACTAAATAGTTATGGATGACTTGACAATTCCTATTTGAATCGACCAATTGAATTCGGTATATTTTCCACATTCATAAAAGTGCGTTTATGTTTCTATTTTACGAATATGATTTTTTTGGGCATTTCTAATGATATCTATGATTGAGTACTCGATTTTTATTTTCTATTTATTTAAAATTGTAGAAATATAACATGTTCCTCTTGTTGCTATTGTTAATATATCTTTTTTATTTTATTTCAGAAAAAAATACAATTTTGAATACGAGCATTTCATCTAGATGTTTATGCATTGTTAGATCAAGGGGCTACTCTTTCTTTTGTAAAAGTCCAAAAACTCTTTCAGAACCCTTCTCAATCTCTACTCCAGTTTGACCCAGTTATAGCTAGACGGGTATACAAAACTTGTCTTGTCATAGTCTCTCAAAAATTCACCTCAGTAGATCTTGTACACTTAGAAATGGTAAACTTTGATACCATTTTAGGCATGGATTGGTTATATTCATGTTATGCCTCAGTCGATTGTAGAACTACGATCGTGCAGTTTCAGTTTCCAAATGATCCATTCTTAGAATAGAAGGGTACCTTAGTGCCTATGGGTCGATTTATCTCTTACTTTAAGGCAAAAAAGATGATTTCCAAAGGGTATGTCTATCATCTTGTTCAGGTTAAGGATTCAAGCTCCAAAACCCCAACTCTTTAGTCAGTCCCACTAGTAAATGAGTTTCCAGAAGTGTTTCCAAAAGATCTTCTCGGAGTTTCCCCCGAAAGGGAAATCGACTTCGAAATAGGTCTCCTCCGAGATGTCCAGTCTATTTCTATTCCTCCTTACAGAATGGCTCAAGCTGAGCTTAAGGAATTGGAAGAGCAGTTGAAAGACCTTCTAGATAAGGGCTTCATCAGACCTAATATCTCTCCATGGGGTGCTCCAGTGTTGTTCGTGAAAAGAAGGACAGTTCTCTCAGAATGTGCATTGACTATCGCCAGTTGAACAAAGTCACAATCAAGAACAAATATCCTAGCCCCATGATTGATGACTTGTTCGACAACTTGAGGGTGCTAGTCATTTTTCAATGATAGACCTCAGATCTGGCTATCATTAGCTTAGAGTTAGAGATAGTGACGTTCTGAAGACAACCTTCAGGACTCAGTATGTTCATTATGATATTGTAGTTATGTCTTTCTAACTAACCAATGCTCCTACAGCTTTCATGGACTTAATGAACATGGTGTTCAAATAGTATTTGGACTTGTTCGTTATCATCTTTATTGATGATATCCTAATTTATTGTCAGAGTGAGGAGTAGCATGTGACACATCTTTAGAGTTGTTCTACAAACTCTCAAGGATCACTAGTTATTTACTAAGTTCAGAAAATAAAAATTCTGGTTACAGTCAGTCGCTTTCCTTGTCCATGTGGTATCTAGTGAAGGAATCTGAGTGGATTCTCAAAAAATAGAGACAGTGAAGCAATGGCCCAGACCCACCTCTCCAATAGATATCAGAAGTTTCTTGGGTTTGGCTGGTTATTACAAGAGATTTGTTGAAGGATTTTCATCCATAGCTTCCCCATTGACCAAGTTGACTCAGAAAAAGGTCAAGTTTCCGTGGTCAAATGAGTGTGAGAAAATCTTCTCAAAACTGAAGACTAGGTTGACTAGAGCTCCGGTCTTGACTCTACCAGATGGTTCAGAAGGTTATGTGATTTATTGTGCTGCATCCAGATTCAACCTAGGTTGTGTGTTAATGCAGCGAGGTAAGGTCATAACTTATGCTTCTAGACAACTTAAGCTACATGAGAAGAACTACCTAAGTCATGACCTTGAGCTTGCAAGTATTTGCACTAAAGATTTGGAGACATTACTTGTATGGTGTTCACAGATCATAAGAGCCTCCAGTATGTGTTCACCCAGAAAGAGTTGAATCTTCATCAGAGGAGATTGCTTGAATTCCTCAAGGACTATGACATGAATGTTCTTTACCATCCTGGTAAGGCCAATGTAGCAGCTGATGCTCTTAGCAGATTATCTATGGGTAGTGAAGCACATGTTGAGGAAGAAAGGAAGGAATTGGAAACAGATGTTCACCGACTTGCTCGCTTAGGATTTGGTCTTACGGATATGTCAAATGGTGGTGTGATAGTTCAGAATGGATCCAAATCTTCATTAATAGCGACGGTTAAGGAAAAATAGGATAGTGATCCTATATTTCTTCAGTTAAAAACTGCAGTTCATCAACAAAAAGTTGAGGTTTTCTCCCAACGGGGAGATGGTGTGCTTCATTACAAAGGTCACTTATGTGTTCCTAATGTGGGTGAGTTGAGGCAGTAGATCCTTACAAAAGTCCATAAATCCAAGTATTCCATTCATCCAGGTGCCACTAAGACGTACCATGATCTATGGTAAGTCTTTTGGTGGAACGACATAAAGAGGGACATAATAGATTTTGTGGCTAAATGCTCCAACTGTCAACATGTTAAGGTAGAACATCAGAAACCAAGAGGTATGACTTAGGAAATTAGCATTCCTATATTGTAACATTCGACAATTTGAAATAGCTAAGAAGAGGCTTGGAATTTGAAAATTTTCATTTTTGGAAAGGATTTGAAAATCTGGAATTTGGCTAAGTGTGGAAATCAGTGAGTTTTTGGCCAACTTTGAGTAGTCATAATTTCCAGCTCGGGATGAGTTAGGAGCAGTTCCAGTTATGGTTGTGAATCTTGTGGAATGATCTTTCCAACGCCACCGAGTTTGCTCGATTCCAAATTTGTATGAGCGAGTTATGCCTTTTAGAAGTTTGGCAGTTCGCAGGGAAATCTGTCCAGGAAATTAAGGGCATTTTGGTCTTTTTCCCTAGCCATTTATTTTGGGATTATATGGTGTGTTAGACTGACTTTGGATTATTTTTATTCCATTTTAAAGAGAGAAAGTTAGGGTTCTTGAGAGTGAAGAAGAGAAGAAGAAGGAGAAGAAGAAGAGAAGAAGAGGAGATCAACAAGTTTTCGTCGTGGAAATCGTCGGGGGTGATCCCTATAAGGGTATGTGAGTTCTTAGTGTGGGTTGATCCTTTACCCCACACACCAAGCTCATTTTATGATTTGAGGAAAGATTGGAATTGTTGTTGAAGTTGTTAGTTGTTGTTGATGTTGTTAGTTGTGTTGTTGAAGTTGTTGTTGGTTGTGAGACATGATTGGGTTGTGTTTTGAGTTGTAATCCATGGTATGTTGAGGGATATGATGATCCTTAGTGTTTGAGGTTAGATCCTTTGAAGTAAGGATGGTTTAGAGTTGAAGAACAAGGGGAGAAAAGTCGAGTTTCTGGGCAAGGGGGTTGGCGCGTCGCGCCTACCAGCGCCCCCCAAAAGGGGCTCTGAGGTTTTCCCCTTGGGGAGCCACGCCTCTTAGTATGCCAGCAGGCCTTCTTTGACGTTTTGGGTCTGGCGCTCCATGCCTCTCAAAGCGCCAAGTTTTCCTATTTCTTCCATGCTTTCTCATGTATGTTCCTAGGTGTTATACCTATGTTCTCTAGTTGTTTCCAACACCCCAAAGTGTTTCTAAACATCCTGAACTCATCCATATACGTGTGATCATATACCTTGAATCGATAGTTCAATTCAAGATAAGTTAGTATCAAGTTAAAGAGAAGTTAGAGTCAAGTCAAGTCAAGTTGAGAAGTAAGTTCAAGCAAGTCCTCCAAGCTTTTCAAGAGTCTTCATTGAATGTTTTAACTTCATTTTTAGACTCAAGCTTCAGTCAAGAGCGTAAGTTGAGTTCATTTCTCACAAGCTATTAGGGAACTATGTATTCCCAAAGAAGTTTTAAATGTTTTTACATTTGAGTAAGAAAGGAACTATGATTCCAAAAGAGCCTTAGGTCTAGTTTTCAAGAAAAAGAAACATCGTTTCCAAGTAAGCCTTTGGGCTAGATTTTGACTAATTATCTCATTTAAAGAAAGATGTGTTTAAAACACTTATGAGTCAAAAGCAGTTTGGGAGTAGTATCGAGCACCGATTTGGGGACGCGAGTTCATATTAAACTCAACTCTCCATAAGAACCATGTAGCCAACATGGGAGTTAACGGGTCATACTTTTTAGATGAACCCGTAAGATTAAGCTAGTGGATCCACTTAGTAAAGTTAGCTTCCTATATCAAGACCAAGTATAGGATGGTCCTCAGGCAACGTATGGTAAAATGTTGTATCATTAGCTTCCTATATCACGGCAAGGTATAGGATGGTCCTCGGGCAATATGAGGTAAAACGTTGTATCACCACTCATATTCATAGTGGTGGTTTGTCGGTTAGAGAAGCTCCCACAGTAGAAAGAGCATGGTTCCTCGAGAGTTCTGCTTAGTATGGATGAGGGTATGAGACTTAATTCATACATTGCAGAAGTAGACCTTGAGAGGAAACATGGTATTTTCATGATATTATAAATATGATTTTTACGTCATGTTTTAAGAGTTTTACAAGCTTTATATATTGCATGTGTCTTATTGCTTTATATATTGAGTTCAGTTATTCATGAGTTGAACAGAGCCAAGGTAAGTGTTCTCTTGTACTCTTTTCAAGCTTAAGTTGTGGTTTAGCTTCCCAGCTTGCATACTCGTACATTCAATGTACTGATGCCAGTTGGCCCGCATCTTTTGACGATGCAGACACAGGTACCCCAGATTAGCATCCTGCACGTCGTTGATCCAGCTGAGCACTCCAGAGTCAGTGGTGAGCCTCCTTGCTTTCCGAAGGACTCGGTTATTTCGTGTTTCTAGTTTCTAATTTGTTAGGATGTTGCGGGGTCTGTCCCAACATCCATCTCAGTATGTAGAGGCTTCATAGACAGTCAGTCAGTTAGTATTGAGTCTCTCATCTATGTATATATGTAAATATTCTATTTTGAGACTCGAGCTGCCTTTTTGGCATGTTATGCATCAGTTGGTTGTTTTATAACCTTTCATTGCATTGAGTTATTCTGTTAAGTCAGGTTTCCGCTGAGTTAAGAAAGCCAAGCCAAGGGTTCGCTTGGGAACAACAATGGTCTCCGAGTGCCGGTCCCGCCCAGGGTGTAGGCTCGGGGCGTGACATATATGGAAGTGAGAAGTGATAAATATGGACTTCATTACGGGGTTACCTCATACTCGCATGCAGCATGAATCCATTTGGGTGATAGTAGACAGAGCCATTAAGTTAGCTTACTTCTTGGCTGTCAAGACGACAGATTCATTGGAAAACTATGACAAACTCTACATCAATGAGACAGTCAGGTTGCATGGGGTCTCCTTGTCTATCATCTCAGATAGAGGTCCTCAATTTACCTCTCATTTCTGGAAATCGTTTCAGAAAGGTCTTGGTACTCATGTAAATTTCAACACAACATTTCATCCACAAACGGATGGCCAGATAGAGCGCTCCATACAGACCTTCGAGGACATGTTGAGAGCTTGCGTGATTGATTTCAAGGGCAGTTGGGATGATCACATACCTCTCATAGAGTTCGCCTATAATAAGAACTACCATTCCAACATTCTGATGGCCCCTTATTAGGCATTATACGAGCGTAGGTGCGAATCTCTAATTGGTTGGTTTGACGTAGGTGAAGCAGCATTGATTGGGCTAGATTTAGTTCATGAAGCTATGGAAAAAGTTCAGCTTATTAGGGATAGACTATAGACAACATAGAGTTATCAGAAGTTCTATGTAGATGTGAGGAGAAAGGACTTAGAGTTTGAGATCGATGATTGGGTTTTCCTGAAGGTGTCACCTATGAAGGGGGTGATGAGATTTGGCAAGAAAGGGAAGCTCAGTCTGAGATATGTAGGTCTTTACAGAATCCTGAAAAGGGTTGGTAATGTAGCATATGAGTTAGATTTACCAGCAGAACTAGCAGTGGTTCACCTAGTCTTTAACATTTCCTTGTTCGACAAATGAGTGGGTGATTCTACATATGTAGTACCATTGGAGAGTCTATCTGTCAAGGATAGTCTCACTTATGCAGAGGTGCCAGTTGAGATTCTTGACCGTGAGGTTCATAGGTTGAGAAATAAAGAAATTGCTTCAGCGAAGGTTTTGTGGAGGAGTCAGTCCGTAGAGGGAGCTACTTGGGAAGCAGAAGCAGCCATGAAGGTCAAATATCCTCGTCTCTTTCTTTTCGATTCCGTTTCAGCTTGAGGTAATAACTCCTCTCCAGTCTCTCAGCTTACTCTTGCATAAATTCAGTCTTAGTATCTTATTCCTTCAGTTGTTCATGCATTTCAGCATATGTGCATGTTCTTGGAACTCAGTTCAGTCAGATATCAATTTCTAGTACTTAATGGTAGGGTTTGTAGCTCCTTTCTTCCAAACTCAGCTAGTTTAGACTTCATTCGAGGACGAATGTTTCCAAGGGGGAGATAATGTAACACCCTGTATTCGAGAAAAGGCAAAAAACAAATTTTCTAAAATTGCAGGTGTCGACTATGGAGGACACCCACGACCCGTGGATGGGACCATGCCCGTAGGTGTGGTCCGTGGTTGATCACCTCAATTTCCTCAGAAAGCCCAGAACCACGGTAGGACCACGGTCCGTGGTTCAAATCCTAGCTTACAACCTTCAAATACCAATCGACGCACTGACAGGACAGACCCTCGGTCAGACCATAGTCCGTCAGTCAATGTCCGTAGGTCATGGTCGACTTTTTAGCTTAGGGGTAATTGGGTCTTTTCCTAATTATTTTACCCCTAAATTATGTTGTTTTGGTCAGATTTAGCCTAATATTCTAGTCAAATATTACTCTAAGCGACTATTCACCAAAATTTACCAGAACTTAGAGCGAAAAAGAGGAGAAAGAGTAGACCAACCCCTCAAGAACAAGCAAGAGATTTTCTTTAGTTCCAACACTGAAATAGAATTATTTCTCCGTGAAATTCATCACCAGGTATGCGGGATTTCACTAGTGGGTTCCTTTTATCCACTAGGTCCCTAGAATTCAGATGGATTCTTGATTCACTATATTTTGTTTAGACCTAGGGTTTCTAAAACCTTAGATATTGGTTGTAATTTAGCTGTTATAGTGTTCTTAATAATATTATCATGCTTTCATGAAATCATTGCTTATTTCTTTGCATGAAACTCAGAACCCTAGTTGTGTAGATTCTCTTAGTTCATGAATTACATTTGCTAGGTCAGTTAAACAGATATACATGCTCCAGTTTCGAATGTTTCATTGTTAGTACTCAAATGTTGCATTCTCATATCTGCATGTCAGGATATTGAGCTATCCAGTATTTCAGTATGTTGTGTCATTTACATATACAGTTGGGAGTAGGCTTACCACTTAGTTAGACTAGGGTTCATCGTACACTTATAGTCCTAGAACTATGTGCCCCCGTAGGTTGTAAGTCCCCTCTGTGGGCATCAAATTTAGTGATCACCCCAGTCATGCCTTTATTCCCCTGGCAAGGTATATTAGGTCCTCTCGATGTGGCATATACATCGAACTTAATGTTTAGCTCACGTGGTTTTATGTCAATTAATAGTAACTCCCACAGTCTGACTCTAGTGCATTTGACTAGGTTTTCAGCTATTCCTCAGTATTCAATCTCAACAGGTTTTGTTGATGATTAGTACTTGGTCATTGCATTTAGCTCTATTTCAGTATATTTCAGTATTATTATTCTGTTCAAATTATATCATTGCTCAATTATGCTTTGTTCAGTTATATATCTATTCAACTATATTCTATATCTTGCATGCGCAGTACATTCCAAGTACTAACACATTCTCTGCACTACATCCTTTCATGACGTAGGTTCTGGTATTTAGCATCCAGATCATGCATAGATCGGTTCCCGATCCATATTCACCAGCTTAGTGGTAAGTCCTCATACTTCGAGGACAATAAACATGTTTTCATATTCAATCTTTTATTTCAGTTTCCAGTTTTTGCTATAGTTAGCTGGGGCATGTCCCAACAACTCTTGTCATTAGATGCTTTTCATACATATTATCAGATTCAACGTTAACTTTTGAGTGGTTGTTCAATATGACTAAACTCTTAGAAGTTTTATTTATATATTCATATCAGTATTGGGTATTCCCCATCTTTCAGTTACCTCATGGTTTAGCTTCTGCATAGTATCTCTTTATTCAGTTGTTTTAGTATGCTTATGATATGCCAAAAGTAGGGTTAGCTTGGGGTCACTCGCGATCCTAAGTCCCATGTTACGTCAAAGGGGTAGCCTCGGGGAATGACAAAGCTATAGACATCAAACCTAAATTTCTAATACTGAACTAGTTGCCCACTTCAATTGGTCTCTTTCGAGCATCAACTAGATATTGGAAGTAGGAATTAAGTTTACACTTTTAACCCATAAGTTAACCCTATGGTAATTAGACCAAATTCATGCATGAACAATACCAAAAACAGATCATAGAACAGTACCAACTCTATTAAATCAACACCCAGCCTCATTTGAGTACCTCTAGATATTAAGGTTTTAGGCACCCATCATAAGAAGTAAAGAAAATATACCTTCCATGAAAGCAACCATGGGTAACGTGAAATCAAACAATTAAGAGTAAACCCACTTGGGATTCAACTCAATTTATCAAATTCAAGTTTCAAATTACAAAACCCCAAGACCAGAAAAGTGTTCTTCTCCAAGGTAAAAATGTTTTACTCACTATTCAACTCTCTCACTAGACTCTAAAAAGAACTCAAAACTACTCTCTAAAAAAAAACTCCCCTACAAATTGTATCCTTTGGGCTATTTATACTTTCCAAAAATTTGGCCCTAAAATCCACTTTATAACTAATTCAGCGACGTTAGTAGGGTTTGCCAAGCCTGATCCTTGACTCGCCCTTGGCTCCTTAGCTCGCCTTGTGATGCTCTAGGCTTCAGGTGTTTTAACCTCAGTGGGCGATTTTGCTTGAGTTAGCCTTTCACATTCGGAAAATTTCCAAATACCACTTTAGTCTGCCTTTTGAGTATTAAATCTTTGCCTTTCACACTACCACTTTTGGCGATGTGTGTCCCATTCTAACTTAGCACATCACATTTTCCACTGGAATTCACTGACCTTCCTTGATAGACACAAGTGTTATGCACTATCAATTTGGGCCAAGTATTGCTAAGTTGGCGATCCTCCCTTCATGTTAGGCGATCAACAATGTTTACTCTTCACTTCTTTTTGTATTTTTGGCCATTCTTTTAAACATCTGTCCTTGCATTGTCCAATTTCCTTCATAGCTGCAATCATCAACATTTAATTAGAAAATGACAAAGTTAGGCATTGAGTACACTAATTATTGAGATAACTGGACCTTAAATGAGTACAAATCTACCAATCATCAACACCCATAACATAAACTTTTGCTTGTCCTCAAGTAAATTAAGAATACAATAAGCTCAATAAGAGTGTCTACAACAATACTTAGTGAGAGCTAGTATGCAAGAGCCATAGCAAGATTACACTTAATAGTATATTACCCTAAATCAAGATCAAAAGCTTCAAATGATGACTAGCTATTCTCAACACAAGATCAAGCTCACTTTAGCTTCTTGTCTAATGCAAGGACACATTTCAACAAATGAATTCAAGTGCCCCCATATCAAGAACGATTCCATTATCTCACAAAAAAAATTAACAAAGGTAATATGAATCAATACAACTTTCACTCTCTCAAAAGAGAAACACATGCAACCTTTGTCCCATAGGTTTACCCATATTTTCCAATCATCACACAAGCTAGTTAATGGAAGATCTCAAGGGTCTTTTAGGCTTTTAATGGGGCTGAGGGTTACGTTATGGTAAATTTGGATCGATGACTTAGACCCTTTTCAAACCACTATTGCAATTATCATCACCTCTTCTCAAGTTATTTTTCTTTCTTTTCATTTGAGAACTCAACTCTTGACTTTCCACTCAAATTATTTTGAATCCCTTTATTTCATTCACTTTTCTTTTTCATTTTCATTTTTCCAAGCTATTTCTGTCACACCCTGTGCGGGACTGGCACTCGAGAACCATTGTTGGCATCAAGTGAACTCTCCGCCTGACTTACTACTCAGTAGAAGACTTTACTCAACAAAGATAAATTCATGCAATAACTAAAATGTTGTAAATGAACATTCAACTGGCCATTAAGGCAACTCAAATCTTATAACAAAACAACTTAAATGAATAAGACTAATGAACTATAACTATCTGTCTATAAAGCCTCTAATACTATGAGGGATGTTGGGAAAGCAACTGAAATACTAAAACAATATAAAAGGGATCCTCCAGAAAGAAAGGAGGCTCACCAAATGACTCTAAAATGCTCAATTGGATCAACGAAGCGTTGAATGTTGATCCTGATTACCTGTATCTGCATCATAAAATGATGCACGCCAAATGACATCAATACATTGAATGCACGGGCATGTGAAGGGAAATCTAAACAACACATAAGCTTGAACTTGAATCTGAAAGAAACTCTTACCTCAACTTTACTCAACTTATAGATACTCAACTCAATGCAGAAATAAACAACAGTAAAGATGCAATTTATATAAAGCATTTCAAATAGTAGATAACATCTCAAAGTATTGGAAAATACAATAATATCTCAGTTGTATATAAGAATACAAAAATAAACTTTATTTGGGAGATTCATTGACCGACAACCATCACTATGAACTATGTGATGATAAAGCATCTCGCCCACACTGCCAGAACTGTCCTATAACTTGTCGGGATATAGAAAGCCTCAACTAAGTGGATCTACTAAGCTATGCTTAAAAGTATTAAGAAATTATCTAAAAAGTATGATCCTTTTTACCCACGTTGGCTACACGATTTACGGAGACTTGAGTTATTATGAACTCGTCCCCATATCGGTGCTCAGTACTACTCCCAAATTATACTCAACTCATATGTTTAATAACATAACTTTATCTGTGTGGTTTGAGATTATTAATCAAAAACTAGAACAAAAGCTCTCTTGGAAAGCGGTGTTTCTTCCCTTGTTTAAATTTGAAAACATTTACTATTTGGGAATACTTAGTTCCCATATAATCTTTTAAAGAAAATGAACTTCCCTCTTACTCTTACTCAACTCAATGCTCAAGTCTTAAAAAAAGTTTTAAAACATTTGTAAAAGACTTTTGAACTAATTCTAAGAACTTTCTAGACTTGGCTCTTCACTTTTCTTGAATTTGAATTTATGGATTCAAGGTTATGATCCATGTTTACGGATGATTTCTAGATGTTTAGAAGTCATTTAGAGTAGTTAGAATCGATAGGAAGTGTTAGTACACTTTAGAAGGAATCATAAGGGCTAAACGACGAAAAACGGGTATGGGCAGACGTCCCGAGCGCACTGCTGGTACGGGGCGCAGTCCCCTAAATTTAGAGACCACATTCTGGCGCGCCATGCCAGCCCTGCTGGCACATCAGTGGCGCGCCACGCCACCCCTCCCCCTGTCAATTTCAACGAATTTTTCAACTCATTTTCCGATCTTAATTTGACTAAATTTGATTCTTTTTCTCAATTTCTCTTTAGATTCAGATACCCAATACATGTACACAAGAATCTAATCAAACACAACTCTAAAATCGACAAAATTTCCTCCAGCACTTACCAATCTCATCTTAACTCAAGAATGAAAGCCAATTTCATGAAATAATTCAAGAACATCAAGCCTTCAACTTTCTAGAATGAATTTAACGTTGAAATGGAAATGATTGGCGCGTGGGTGAACGAACTCAACGCTATGTGAACTCACATTCCTCTTTAGGGATCAATCCTTGGCGAAATCTGCAACCAAAATCGCAAGAACTTGACGAATCTTAACCTTTCTCCTCTTTTCTCTTCTTCTACTCTTTTCTAAAAACCCTAGCGTGAAATTTGAGTGCGTAAACTGAACCAATTCAGTTTAGACCCCTAAATAATTACTAAAAACAAAATAACTTAATTGGGTAAGGAAAACACCAAATATCCCTCTTTAATCGAGGTGACTTTCCTTATCCAAATATCCCGACTTCAAACGGGCATATTTCCCTCATACGAACTCGAAATTAGCAAACTCGGTGGCGTTGGAAAGATCATTCAATGAGTTTTAATTTGAAATCTTGTAGCCCACCTAACTCATGTTGTACTGAAAGTTATGGTCATTTGAAGTTGACCCAAAACTCATACTTAACACAACTTGCCAAATTTCATATTTTCATTATTTCCAAAAATGGTTCTTTCTAATTCTATCTCTTTCAAATAGCGGGGTGTTACAATATCTCCTCCTTGAGAACATTCGTTCAAATGAGATTACTCTAAGTAGGCTAAGGGTGTAACATATAACATTTAGCTCAAACACCCAACAAGCAAAATATAAATACAACATGCCAACTTAAAACAAATGCCAAGAAAAGGATTAGTACCTTAATTTGGAATTTCTCCAGATTCAAAGAGATGTGGGTATTTCTTCTTCATATCCTCATAAGCTTCCCAAGTAGCTTCCTCAACGAACTGATTTCTCCATTGAACCTTGACTGATGCTACTTCCTTGGTCCTCAACTTACGAACTTGGTGGTCTAGAATCTGAACAAGAATCACCTCATAAGATAAGCTATCCTTAATACCAATATCTTCGGTAGGTATGATAATTGAAGGATTTCCCATACACTTCTTCAACATGGAAATGTGAAATACCAGATGAACTGCTGTTAACTCTTGCGGTAGCTCCAACTCATAAGTTACATTACCAATCCTTTTGGATATTCTGTAAAGACCAATATACCGGGGACTGAGCTTCCCCTTCTTACCAAATCTCATAACTCCCTTCATGGGTGAAACCTTCAAAATACCCAATCATATACTTCAAACTCTAAGTGTCTTCTCCTAACATCAGTGTAAGATTTTTGACGACCCTGCGTTGTTTTCTCTTAAATAACTATCACTTTCTCCATAGCTTGATGAACTAAGTCTAGTCCTATCGACCCAACTTCAGCAACCTCAAACCATCTAGTAGGAGATATACATCTTCTCCCATAAAAAGCCTCATACGGAACCATTAGATGCTAGAGTGATAATTGTTGTTGTAAGCAAACTCTATGAGAGGTAAGTGATCATCCCAATTACCTTTGAAATAAATCATACAAGATCTCAACATATCTTCTAACGTCTTAATTGTGCGCTCTGCTTGACCATCAGTCTGAGGATGAAAAACAGTACTCAAGTTCACCTTCGAACCAAAACCTTTCTAAAAAGACTTCCAGAATTATGCAGTAAATTGTGTACCTCTATCTGAAATAATCGACACTGGAACTCCATGAAGTCTAACTACCTCTTGAAGATATAATTTGGCATAGTCCTCCGTTGAATGGGTAGTCTTAAACGGCAAAAAGTGGGTTGATTTTGTCATTCGATCTACAATGACCCAAATAGAATCAAGTTGCCTGCAAGACCGTGGCAAGCTAGTAATGAAATCCATATTGATCATCTCTCACTTCCATTTGAAAATCTCTATATTCTGAGTCATACCATTGAGCCTTTGGTTCTCTATCTTAACTTGTTAACAATTCGGGCACGTAGCAACGAACTCTAAAATGCCCTTCTTCATCCTACTCCACCAATAAACCTCTTTCAAGTCACGATACATCTTTGTGGAACACAGATGGATAGAATATCTGGAGCTATGAGCTTCCTCCATGATTCTCTCTTGGAGTTCATCCACCTTTGGTACACACAATGATACCTCAATACACCATCTCCTCCTTATTCAAAAGTCATCACTTTTTGCTTATAAACATTTGCGTTCAATTCCACCAAAATAGGATCTTCGTCTTGTTTCTCTTTTACTTTAGACACTAGTGATGATTGAGCCCCATTCATCACCACTACTCTTCCTTCGTTGGAATCCATTAATCAAATTCCTAATCATGCAAGTCTATGCACATCTTTTGCTAATTTTTTCTTTTCTTCCTCAACATGGGCGGTACTTCCCATAGACAACCTGCTCAAAGCATCAGCAACCACTATAGCCTTACATGAGTGATATATAATACTCATGTCATAATCCTTGAGTAACTCCAACCACTGCCTCTGTCTGAGATTAAACTCATTTTGACTAAACACAAAGTGAAGACTTTTGTGATTGGTGAACACATCCACATGAACACCATAAAGATAGTGACGCCAGATCTTTAAAGCAAACACCACATCCGCTAACTCTAGATCATGGGTTGGGTAATTCTTTTCATGAACCTTAAGCTGTCTAGAGGAATTAGATATAACTTTGTCATTCTACATTAACACACAACCCAGTCCAACTCTAGACACATCAAAATATACCACAGAACCTTGCGTACCTTCTGGTAAGCCATAGACTTAAGCCAGAACTCACACTTTGAGAACATAGCATACAACTCTCTATCATTTAGAGTTTTGAGAACTACTCTGAGATGACTAGCATGATCTTCCACATTCCTCGAATAGATTAGAATGTCATCAATGAATACGATAACAAACATATCTAAATAAGGCTTGAATACGCTATTCATAAGGTCCATGAGCGCTGCAAGAGCATTAGTTAAACCAAACGACATGACCAGAAACTCATAATGACCATAACGGGTCCTGAGTGCTATCTTAGGAATATCACTTTCTCTTACTCTCAATTGATGATATCTAGATCTGAGGTCTATCTTAGAAAAACAAGTGGCACCCTGAAGTTGATATAATAGATCATCAATTCTCGGATTCTTGATAGTAACCTTGTTCAACTGACGGTAATTTATGCACATTCTAAGAGATACATCCTTCTTAGGTCGATTAAAACCTTCTCAAGGAGATCTTTCAACTGCTATTTTAACTTTTTCAACTCTGCTAGTGCCATTCTATATAGCGGAATAGGGCTAGGATGAGTATCAGGAAGAAAGTCTATACCAAAGTCTATTTCTCTCTGTGGAGGGACTCCAGGAAGATCATCTAGAAAGACTTCAGGAAACCTTCTTACTACTGGAACTGACTGAATAGAAGGTGTCTCAATACTAGAGTCATTAACTCAGACTAAGTGATAGACACAACCCTTGGAAACTAACTTTCTCGCCTTAAGGTACGAAATGAAACGACCCTTAGGCATTGTTGAACTACTCATCCACTCAAAGACTGGCTTATTAGGAAACTAAAACTTAACAACTCGAGTTCTACAATCGACTAAGGCATAATAGGCATTAAGCTAGTCCATACCTAGAATGACATCAAAATCTACCATATCTAACTCAACTAAATCAGCCATGGTGTCCTTGTGACTGACAGAAATGGTACTATCACGATAAACTCTCTTAGCTAGAATAGACTTACCAATAGGTGTAGAAACACTGAAGGGCTCAAGAAGTTGTTCAGGAAGAGTATCAAAATTCATTGCAATATAAGGAGTCACAAAAGATAGACTCGCTCCTAGATCTAGCAAAGCATAAACATCAAAAGTAAAGACTTAGATCATACTAGTGACAACATCTGGAGAATTCTCTTGCTCTTGGCGACTAGTGATAGCATAAAGGCGGTCGCTCCTCCGCATGTCCGTGAAGTAGCTCCTCTAGGTGCAGCTTTGTCTGGTGGAGCAATTGAAGAAGATTGGACTCTATTGCTCCTATTTCCACTACCCTGCGGGACACTCTTTCATGAAGTGACCTCTTGACCACACCTGAAACAACCAGTAGAGCCATCACGACACATTCCTAGGTGGTTCCTTCCATACTTAGCACATGCAGGAGCCAATTACCTCCTTGTGCCACACTACCTTGAAACTTTGCAGGTCTAGCTCTTAAATTCTGATTATTGAACTCACATATGCTCTTTGGTGCAGGTGCACTAGCAGATGTTGGAGCAGGTCCCTTTTGCTTATGTTGGAAAGATGACCATTTGGCATTACTTTTCTGCTGTCTGGACTCATTCCTTGATGTTTTTGCCTTCTTGTTTCTAAACTCCTCTCTATCCCTCAGCTTATCCTCCTTGACATGTTGCACATGGATCATTAGCCTTGCTATGTCCATATCACCTATTAGCATAGTTATCATACCTTACTTACTTGACAGGCGAGACATCCCAGCAACAAATAGACTCATCCTACTGCTCATATTAGTAACCATCTCCGGAGCATAATGGGAAAGTTGGGTGAACTTAAGGCTGTACTCGTGCACACTCATAGATTCCTCCTTAAGAGTAAGGAATTCTTGTACCTTTGCTTCTCTCAGTTAGTTTGGGGTTCTGACTCTTCTTGTTTAGACTTTGGTTCATTGTTAGATGTTTTGGTACATTGACTTACAGGTTCTAGTTGTATTTTATGCATTGTTTAGTTGTTAGATCTTTTGGAAGTTTATGAGAACTTTAATTTTAGCTATTATTCCTATTTTCGTGTCCTTAAATGCTTTAGTTTTGGTTTAGTTGCTTGGTTTGGGTTGTAGTAGTGGTTCTCTCATCGGAGGGTTAGTGTGGGTGCCAATTACGATGGTCTAGGTTGTGACAAAGTTGGTATCAAAGTCTAGGTTCATTGATCTCAATGTACCAAAATGAGTCTAGTAGAGTCTTGCGGAATGGTACGGGGACAACTTCACTTTTCTTCGAGAGGCTAAGACATTAGGAAAACTCTCTGTTTTCTCTTGTCTCCTTTCGTGTTATAACTTGATTCCAATTGGTATCTGGCGATTCAAATTTGTATCTAACCTCCTTCACTCTTTGTCGGCAAATGGTTAACACTAGATTCAATGGCGTCAGGCCTGTAGCTCCCGTCAATGGTCCAACTGAGGAATCTGCAATGAGAGGTCACGGTCGAGGCAGAGGTAGAGGCCGAGGAAGAGCGGCGCGTACTAGAGATGAGGTACCGCTTGAAAATGCTCCCCAAAATGAGGCCCTTCCCGTACATCATGAAGAGATAGAAGAGGATATTGAGCTTGAAAATGTTGAGGAGGTCGGTCAAGAGAAAGAGGTGCAGGCTTAGACTACCGGTGTTCCTCCTATAGACCCAGTGTTAGCTTAGCAGATCATGTCATTCCTGAAAGGGTTGGTTGGTCCTGGAGTGCTTCCTACTGCTCAAACAACTCAAGCTCCTACTAATCCCCATGTTTCTAGCATTGCGCCCAAGGTGGGTGGGACTGGAGATAATGATGCTTTCTTCTGTCTTTTGTTGGGTTCTGTTATGACTAGTAATGAGCATGAGATGTTGACTAAGTTTTTGAAGCTAAATCCTCCTGTATTTCTTGGTTCTGAGAATGAGGATGCTTGTGAGTTCATCTTAGACTGCTATGAGAGGCTTCATAAGTTGGGAATTGTCCATCAGCATGGGGTTGAGTTTGTGACTTTTCAGCTTCAAGGTGAGGCTAAACAGTGGTGGAGAACTTATATGGAATACAGATCTTCAACTTTTTTTCTCCCATTCTTTTTTGTACCTTCATCTTTATTTTTATTTGTTTCAATTGTTTTTTCTTATATAGGCTAAAGATACATTAGAAATAATCAAACTTTATCACTATTGTCTACAAATTGAAGTTATTTTCTTTTAACAATGGCAGTCAAAATTAAAATTGAAGTTAATTCCTTTTATGCTTTTTATTTGTGGTGAAAAAAAAAATTACTAGATCCTTCTTCTACCGGTGAGTCCCCGAGAGATTGGGTTATCAAGACGTCAAACAAGCATGCATTCATCAGATTCTCGCTTAAGCATTGGCTTATTTTTCAATCTATTCCGAATCCACCATTGATTTGTGTAGTGTGGAGAGAGAAGATTATTGCCTTTACTTTGATTTTACCTTCTTTTATTTTAAAAGAAATATATAATTTCTTACGTGGATCTGATGTGTCATTGATGAGGCATGTGTGTAGTGCACTTTCCAGTGTGAGACTGGTATTGTATTATTAGGTTGAGATTTGATTCACTTCAAAGATGTTAAGGGGGTTATTTAAATGCACGTGTAGTTTAAGTACTAAAGTAGGTTGTATTGCCAAGTTTAGGGGGGTGGGGGGGGGGNGGGAGTTTATGTGTTTTCTCTAAACTAGTGTTTGACTCATGTGCGTTGCACGTGAATATCAAACCATTTACCACCACACTATTTTTTAAAATAATGTCAATATTATTAAATAAAAAATTAGTCACTCTTAAAATATCTTAGTTACACCTCTTAAATATACTTTCTCTTCCCTTCCCCATAGTTAAAACATTTGAGGAAGCCCCTCTTTTTATAGCCAACAAAGGGTGGTGTATGAAAAACTTCGTATTGTGCCTTATAAAAAAGAAGTCAAAACCCTTTACAAAAGTCACAACCCTTCAAAAAGTTCACAACTCATCGGAAAAGTCATAACTCTTCGGTAAAGTCGCCGCCCTTCGGAAAAGTTACAACTCTTTGGAAAATTCGCAACCCTTTAGAAAAATCACAGCCCTTCATAAAGGTCTCAAGTCATCAACAAGTTAAACTCTTCGAAAATGTCACAACACTTCAATGTGAAAACATGATTGTCGTTAATATATTATTATATAATACAGATAAATAAATATAATACAATATAAAATATAGAAGATCTACTACATTTGGTATTTTAAGTTGGGTGTATTATATTAATTTAACATTTAAGTTAAGTAGTTCATTTTTTTAAGGTAGTATAAAAATAAAAGTACAATAAATAAATTGGAAACGAAAGCGTACTTATTAAATGTACTTTGGACTCTTCAAACAAGTATTTGATCAATTACTTTTTTCTCCAACAATTTGAGACTTTTTAGATTCTGAACACCAAGTTATTGTTTGTGCAATGAAAAATCGTTGAACTTCTTGTCAAGTAGATGTTGCTACAAAAGTATATTTTATGGCAATGAAAATGAGTACACATTAATTATCAAGATACTCTTCTCGTTTGAAGTTGAGTTATTTCGAGATTCTTCTTGTTGCTGTAATATTTGTTGATCTATCTAATTTACCCACAAAAAATATTATAATTACATAATCGAACAACTCTCACAACCTTCCTTATTTTAAGAAGAAGAATAGAAAATTTACAAAATTCGTAGTTTAAAAGTGTGAGAAACCCCCTCTATTTATAGACAACAAAAGATAGTATGAAAAGGTGTTTATCGTGTCTTTTATGATAAGTCATAATCCTTCGGAAAAATCACAACTTTTCAGAAATGTCATAACTCATCGAAAAGTCACAATTCTATAAAAAAAAGTTACAGCCCATCGGAAAAGTAACTACCTATAATTGTGAAAAGGTGTATGCTTTTAATATAATATAGCGTAAATAAATATAATATTAAATATATAATATATACTAAGTTGAGTGTTTTAAGTTGGAGTATTATAGTAATTTAACATTCAAGTTAGAGAGTTCATGCTTTTAAGGTAGTATAGATAATAATTTTAAAAAAATAGCAAATGACATAGATAGTAATTCTTAATTACAAGGTACTAACCTTTTTAATACCAAAACATGAATATAAAAGGAAATCCAAATTTGAAAAACTAGCAATAAATCTTCTCGTGGTGAACCAAGAATTCATCCCCAACACCAAAACTAGTAGTATAAAATTGGTAGCTCATGTAAGTTAGAATGAATTGAGGAACGTTATTTTGTAAACAAGTCCATTGCATCACAACATAACCCAGATACATTTGTCCTTTCTCAACGCATTTCTTTAGACAAAGACTCCAATTTTTCGGGTGATAAATCTTTCTCTAATCATGGTTGGTGAATCAAGCCCATGTTTCAATTGAAGTAATAATGCGAGATCTTCCTTTCAATGTTGAAGAGATGAGAAGTTAGTGTTCTATGGATGTCTCTAGAAAGCATGATTTGCTGGTCTATGGTGATTATGGTTCCACAAGGGAAGTGCTCTTGTGTAAATATTTTCTGTGAGACATATGCGACCGGGGTTGTGACTGCTTCTTTTCTCATCTTTACCAGCAAAGTGGCCCACACGTTGCAAGTGGGCCTCTTTGCTTGTAAAGAATAAGAAAAGGAACAGTGAGGACTCAGATTGCACAGGCCACTGGAAAAATATTTACACAGAGAAGCTTTCTTGTGGAACCATCATTACCATAGACTAACATGTCATAATTTTCAGAAACATTAGTAAAACACTGACTTATCAACTACTCAACATCGAAATTCCAGATACATTTGTCCTTTCTCAATGCATTTCTTTAGACAAAGACTCCATTTTTCCAGATATGGAGTGTGAATCAAACCCATGTTCCAATTGAAATTCAAAATACTATTGCAAGTTCTTCCTGTGTAAAAACTATATCAGATAGATTCATCTAAAGGAGATTCACAATACGTTCTAATCTTTAGGCCAGATTAAAGTATTAAGTACATAAACTAGGAAATCATATGATACTCCAATGGAGAATCACACCAAACTGTTTAAGTCTAAGGAAAATGTACAAGATTCTTTCATGCAAAAATGTTGAGAAATTTGCAAGGTGATTGTCAAATCAAAGTATTTGTCGAAAGAGCCCTTCCAATGTTCCAACTACCGAAGAAAAGAAACATATCACAAATAAATAAATCAATACACAAAATTTGAGAAAAAGTAAAGATAAAACTACTTATATAATCTTTACCAGCATCAGTAGAAAATGTAACTATCTTACATGTAATTGTGTTTTGAACGGTATAGTTAAGGAAAAAATGGGAAAGCATAAGAGAAATGAAGGGAAAAAAACACTTACAACGAGTTTTCAGCTCAAACATATGACGAGCTACCTCTATCGAAATTACCTAAGTGTCCACTTCATCCACCATAGAAAATATCTTAAAAAAGAGGAAATAAAAGTCAGAAGCAATAAGGAACAAAGGAAAGGGAAAGATAATAATGAAGGTCCACCTTTGAGAGCTGAGAAAATAATGGCGAAATGAAGAGGAAAATGTTGATGATCCATATAATCAGAAGGAGGAAGATGGGGTTAGTTACAACTCCCAATGGTGACACTGAAGAGAAAAAAGGGAGCGACGACATTAAAGAGGAAAAATGAGAGCAGCGGCATTGAAGAGGAAAAAGGGGAGATCAATTTAGAAAACCTAGCGGCTAATGAGATATTTAAGATAGAAAGGCAAGTTCAATTTTTTGATTGTGCCAGTTGTTGTTTTGCTTCCTTTCTTGGGCTCGTTGGGCCATTTTGTACAGACTTATTGAATCAATAAAAGCGCTCCTAAGTTCAGCTATTTAATTAAAAAATTGTGTTTGAACATACATTTTACTTGAAATTTTTGTGAGTGAAAGTTCCAAAAATTTAAAAATGGATTTTCATAAGTTTTTGAAACTGGAAATATTTTTGAAAATAGATTTTCAAAATCTTTGTCCAAACAGATATTTGAAAACAGAGTCTCAAAACAAGATCTAAAATCTAAGATCAAACATCAACTAAATAAAAGTGATGATTTGTTGATTGAGATTCTTAAATAATTACTAGGGGTAGGGGTTCTTCATTTGCATAGACGTAGTAGGGCATCATGTCGAGCCCAATTGCGATCAATCAAACCAAGTTTAATTCAAATCGATTTCAATCAAACTTTATTACTAGTTTTTATATACGCACATAAAGAGTATGAACAATACAAGTTAAAGTAAGATGAAATAAATAATATACCCTTTAGGATAGACATGCCCATCAAGGGGAAAGATCTGTAACTCCCCAAAATAGGGAGGCGTGACTGACACTCGATATCGTATTTGATCGAGTTAGACACTGAAACATACTAGCTAACTAAATTGCAGGATAAAAAGATTGGGAAACACAACATCTGAAATGTGAAGCCTTGACTATTAAGGTCATGACCTGAATAACAATAAACCATATAAACAATGTTAGACAAGCCAAAATAAAAAAGTACTAGCTAGCCGATGAGGCTGCAACCGAAGACACACACACGCACGCATACACGCACGCGCGCATACACACAGACACACACATTCCAAGTCAATGGGTTGAATACTAAAACCTACAAAAGAGACCTGAAATAGAGATACCACTTGAAACTGAAACTCAAATAGTTTCCATGACTGACATTTGACCTCTTACTATTTATATATGTATGGTATGCTCGTGAAATCATATATCGTGAATACATATATAGATGCAAATGCATGACATACCCAACCAAATTCTAGCAATGGTGGTGCCTCTAGATAGCTAACCAACATTGTATTCGCCAACTTGTGGTCATCTGTGTTTCATACGTATAAATATAGGCAAAAAGCCTCATATCTCCCTATCATAGCTCAGGAGAAGAATGAAAAAGTGTCATGTCAATGATTCGTAATGCATATATGTTATCATAATCATGTTAAAAAAAATCATGTTACCAATATTGTCCCATTTGAACTCTTGTTTTCATAATCCCGTAATCACTTCGTATAACATGTAAATGTCTCATGGAATCTCATATGTTTTTATAAATAAGCTTGAAAACTTAACTGGACTTTTAAAAAGATAACATAACCTTGAAGTTTTTCATAAAAAGCTTAAGGTGCTTCACTTAGTTCCTTTACTTGGTTCCTAAATAATTTATAAAAGAAAATATTTCAAAAATCAAGTGTTTTAATAGTATAAACATTTAAGTTATATTTGAGAGTTTTGAAAATCGCGTTACTTTAAAGATTTTTCAAAATACACTTTAGCGGAGAAAGATGATTGGTTACAGACACTAAATGTATCTCGTAATATTTTTAAGTCACACCACCCAAGGAAGAATAATAATCCATACATATGGACATATAGTAAATAAAACCTATAAATGACATGTAGATGTCGAACACCTTATTTATACGACCGAGTGGAATATCAACATAATAGCATCATGAAAACAATTCAGCTGCGATCCCGGTGTCTTTCATAGAAGATCTTTCTAGCTATAGAATAATAAAATATCAGATTTAACGTTTTTGGAATTTTCCAGGAGTCGTGCTAAAAGGAAGGAGTAGCTTAGCCTTAACATATCTTTCCAATGAACGCTCGAATGACCTTAGTTTATTCATGAAAGTTGTTCCTTACACCCTAAGCTTCACAAACACTGTATATACACAACTGATATGCACCTATAAACAATTAAAATTGAGCTTAAATCGGCAGATTAGCCATATGGTCCTAACTTGACTAAACGTCCGTAGAACTTCATAAAAGCAATTTAAAAAAGTCCTGAGATGATTACCTTAGTAAATCAAGTGTAAGCCTTGAAGAAACATCAATAACTACCAAGGTACATCTTCAAAAAGCTAGCTCTAAACGCAGCTAATAGAAGGGGGAAATGATTGCCACGTGTAGTGATCGTGTTTCAGGCACGGAGGCTACCTTTAATGGTAGAAATCGCTAAAAACTAGCCTTCTGTCATGCTCCAAACTCGAGGGGCGCAACTGGCTCCTAATGCCAAAACTCATGCTCGAGCCGACCATGCTGAACCATTTGCTACTAGCTCATGGCAGCCACACGCAATCAAGAAAATAAACAAGTATATCTCGGCTTAAAACTAAGCCCTCGGCCGGTAAGGCCCCTGTCATCTGATCTATAAAAGAAACAGCTACTCCCAAGAGATCATATAAATAAATAGCCAACTAGCACAGAAGTTCTGATTGGGCCGTCGAGGCCACCATGATATCTATACCAAAACTAAAAGCAGGTATATATCAATACAATACATCAAATAGCTCACAAACTTTAGCAAACCAACAACATAGGCCAGTATGACCATAACGTAGATATACACCCCACACACTAGCCTGCAAGCCTCTAAGAGTAGTAAAGATTAGCGGGACAGGGCCCTAACCTACCCATAAAGATATATACAACAAAATGTAACAAACCTCCCAATTCTGGCAGCTCCGGAGGAAATGGGCTAGCCAACCGGATAAAAGTCAATCCTACTGCTGAGGAGGTCTACTTAGTCATCTATCAGGACCTGTATGCATGAATGCAGCACCCCTAAGGGAATGGGGCATCAGTACAAAATAATGTACAGAGTATGAAAGGCAATAGACTATGATGAGGTATCCTAATATACTGGAATAATATGATAAATAAATCAAGGATAAGATAATTGTACTGACCTGCTCCTAAATCTAAACTTATCAAAATAATAAAACAACAACCTAACCAAGCCCCCATAAGCTCGACAGGTACAAACAGCACACAAGACCACCTACTCAGGCCCCTATAAGCCTGGAAAGTGCCAATCAGCCTATATACCCCTATCGGTAGTCCCCTAGCCCCGTAGGAAGTCACATAGCCCTCTTAGGCATTAATATAACCTCGTAGGCAGCACATAGCTCTCTTAGGCATCAACATAGCTTATTGACAACTCATATCCCTCTTAGGCAACAACATGGCACTGTAGGAAGCACATAGCCTTCTTAGGCGTCAATATAGTCCTGTAGGCAACTCATAGCCCTTTTAGGCATCCATATAGCCCTGTAGGCAGAACATAGCCCTTCTAGGCATAGATCACATTCCTGCAGCTAACCACAATAGCCCCAATGGCAACAATAACAATCCAATCGCTAAAAGCGAGCCATTTAGTTATAAGCAACATATACAAATTGCCTCTAAGTCGTGTCCAACGTAGGGATGCTACTAACTGAATAAGAATCCCGACAAGGGAGGATTATATCAACTCGAGTAGCCAACAATCAACAATCACGGCTACAAGTATATCAGGGATAACAGCCCAAATACATTGCTTCTAAGCTTAAAGGAAACATGTCGTAAGTAGGGGATAACCTTAACATACTTTTTTCGCTGAATTCACGTGTCCTAATAACTTTAATCACAACCCCCCTTGATACTACAACAAGGCAGAATCATAATCAACACAAAAGAATAGAAGATACAATGAAAATCCGATAAAAGATATGTATTTCCGTCGTAAATTGATATTTGCGACTTATCAAAGCTAGAGTCGATGACAGAAGGGTCTTACCTTGATTATAAGTTTGTAATACACCTCAAAACTTTAAAATATGCCAAACCCCTGTTGTCCACACCCCAAAGTACGATATTCTAGGAAATCGATAAAACAAATCATACCATGTTGACGAGCTCAACGCGTAGAACAACTTTTGTCAAGGACTTAAGTCACGAAAATCAGTAACTTAGTTTTTCCTAGAAGTGGGTTTTGTAGGTTTTGTGAGTTTTCTGGTTCTTCATTAAGGAAAATGAAGGAAAAAAGAAGAAAAGTCGAAGAAGATGAAATATATAAAGTTCCACCGACCTAGGGGACCCACCTCACCTACCTGCTTGTGCAGTATTGAGAAAATGCGAATATCTCTCCATTCTGAAGTCGTATGAACGAACGGGTTGATTCGTTGGAAACTAGACTCGTAGACCTTCAATTTCATAGGTTGTGGGGATCATAAATCTTAATATATTGGGAGAAAACATCCGAGACATTTGACCCAAATTTCAGACAAATCTTTAAAAAGGAATTTACGGTAACTTTCGCCAACTTTTATTTTGCCACTTACCTAACTTCAAAACTTGAGATACAACACTTAAACACTTAAAATATCACATAAAACATCATTCTTAATTTATTACCCACCCTCCTGGTGTTTTCACAAAGATACGAGTCAATTTATACTTTTCGAAAAGTCAGGGTGTTACACCTTCATCATCCAAGAACTCCACTAGAACCCTCTCTTAAGATTTCTATCTGGTTAGGAAGTGAAAATAAATGATTTTATGGGTTAAAATGTCGAGTAGTCAACATACTATATGTTTTACCCGATCCGATTTGTGACCTGAATTCTGCCTGGACAGTCCATAATAAAACACTTATACCTTTTTACTCCAATGTTGGTTTGATATTTGCTTGACATTCAGGTAGGCTAGGCCTCCTTAACTTAGTAGTCATTTGCAATTACGGGTAGTTTGGTAGCTGATTAGATTTAAGCAGTATTAATAAAGTATGGATTAATTATGAGTTAATTTTATGTATTATTTTATACATGTATTAGTTATTACACCTTCTATCTAGCATAAAATATCACATCAATTCCCTCATAACTTATACATATATTAGTTATGCGGATTTCTAAATTGTCAATCAAACATATATGAACTTGATTTGACCTATATATGCATATGAAGAAACATAGAGCGTTATATGATACTTTTATAACTTTTTTCTTCAAAGCTCATCCAATCTCTATTTGAAGCCGACTTTGAATAAGACTAAAAATTATTCATCTCCTGTATTTCAAAGATTTTTATTTAATCTTCTCCTATATTAACTTTGTGTGTGTATATATATATATATATATATATATTACCTTAAAAGCATGAGCTCCCAAACATGAATATTGAATTACTATAAGACCTCCAATAAAAAATACTCAATTTATTTAATTATGTTATATTAAAAGTTGATACCTTTTCACATTAATGGATTGTGACTTTTGCGATGAGTTGTGACTTTTCCAAAGGGTTGTGACTTTTTTGACAGGTTGTGACATTTCCGATGAGTTGTGACTTTTCCAAAGGATTGTGATATTTTCAAAGGGTTGTGACTTTACCAAAGTGTTGTGCTTTATCCGATGAGTTGTGAATTTTTCAAAGGGTTATGTCTTTTCCGATTAGCAGGGACTTTTTTGAAGGGTTGTGACTTATCTAATAAGGCACAATGAGAACATATTCATACTACTATTTGTTAGCTATAAATAGAGGGGTTTCCTCTCATTTTTAAACAACAATTTTTTTAGGTTTTATACTCTTCTTCTTCTTCTTAAAAAATCTCAGCTGTTATTTGCAATAGTTGATTAAGTTCGAAACCCAACAAAATTCGAGTACCCACATAAGAAAGAGTTGGTGAAAAAATTGTAGCAAATCATTCATCAATTCACACTCATATTTTCCTTTGACAATTTTGATCACATACATACATCAATATTATTTATATCATTTTAGAACATTAATATTGTTTAATTAACCTACGTGTTTTATTCATTAAAAAAGACTAATTTCATACGAATAGTCACATCAATTTCTACCTTCATGTTTCTTCGGTCATAAATCACAACCATTCACTCCTTATAAATTCTTGAGGATCTCTATTTTGTGATTATTTGAGATCATTCAAAATTTTGATAAATGAGTCATCCCCAATCCATTGATATGTTTCATCGAAGTTCTTAGCATTGGAATTTAGGTATTGACTTTCTATTAAAGAAGAAATGAAGAGAACAAAGAAATATTCAATTATCTATGAACTTTGCTTCACACATAAATCTTTTATATATAGTGCGCGGGAATTTTTATTTATTTTTCTTATTTTGTTTCTTGAATAATTTCTTTTGTGTTTTCATTTGAGAGAGAATTTATATACACACATTGTTCGATATTTCTTCTGATAAAATAAAGAGATAAAGATGTGGGAGATACTATAATAATAAACAAATACGAAAAAGGCACATGATTGGGGTAAGATATTTCTTCTTTCTATTTCCATTTCTGATTCTTTTAATATCAAATAAAGGAGTTTCTTTGTAATTTTGCTAAAACATCGGGCATCAACGTAGTCCATTGAATTAAAAGTTTTGATGTTAAGTCTACTTTTTCAAAAATAGATTTTTTCTTTTACTTATAATATGATAATATAACCATGATAATAATTATTTTTAATAGATATGTAAGTAAAAATGAACGGAGAAAGTAAAGTGTTGGTGGCAAGAGATTTCAATCAAATGAAACACTAGGATGAATATATCATGAACATATATTTTCCCCTTCCTTCTTCATTGGCTATGAATTGATCCACATATTTTTACTTTTTTATATTTATGTTGAGTATGAATTTTTTAAGTATGAATTTCCTGTTATTTTGTGTTCATTTTGATCTAAGAAAATTTTATGTCACAAGATATACTCTTTGCTAGCTATATAAAAATGATAAGAAAATTGTGATTGATCATAAAATGATCTTAAATCAAATTCAATATTCTATAAATAATACTTAAATTTTATTCATCTATTAATTTTTTAAGACCAATCAATAGTTCAAGTCACACATTCCCATAATCCATTTTCTTTTCACAAAATTCCCTTCAATCCCCCCGTTTAGTTGACATGAATGGTTAAAGGGAAATGTCCAAATCCATGTCTTATTATTTTCAATAATTGAATAAGTTTAATGTTTTATATCATGATAGAATATTTGTAACATACTAGATACTCTCATAAGACAACATCTATATGATATGTATGCGGCAAAATAAAGGATAATTTTCTTTAAAACTAATTATTGACGTAATATATTTTTCTCTATAACATTCTACTTATAAAAGTATTGACATTCATTATGTAAGTACGCTTTTTGTTTTTGTAAATTTACATCTATATCATAGCCTCACTCAAATATTAATTGACTAATAATATTTTGTAAAAGATATATCACGTTTAAAGATAAAATATTAAAATATTTATGACAATCATTCTTAGAGTCATGCACATATTAAATTTCAAGTATTAATATCTAAGAGAATAATTGTACTTAAATGGTGTCCATCATTTAAAGTCATAACCTATCACGACCCAGACCATTGTGATTGGCACCCATAATAACCCTCCGGTGGAAGAACCACTACTACAACCCAAACCAAGCAACTAAACCAAAACTACAGCATTTAAGGACACGAAAATAGGAATAATAGCTAAAACTGAAGTTCCCATAAACTTCCAAAAGATCTAACAACTAAACAATGCGGAAAATACACCTAGAACCTGAAAGTCAATGTACCAAAACATCTAACAATGAACCAAAGTCTAAACAAGAAGGGTCACAACCCCAAATTAACGAACTAATAACTAACTAGAGAGTCTAAGTCCGAAATGTGGACATAGACGAAAGGAGAACTCATGGCAGCCTGGAAGAACTAGCTCACCCTTGAATTCGAACGATCACTGATCTTCTAAACGAGGTCTGTCAATAGCCACTTGAAGATGCCATGTACTCAATAAAGAAAGAGCAAATGCAATATCAGTACTCAACCACAGTGTACTGGTAGGATCATACGACTATCCCACTTAGTGCAACAGACATAAGTCAATAAAACAATATAATCACATGCATGTCTCGAGCATATACAATATTATCAATATTTACGAACAACGAACAACTTCACATTTCTCAAGATACACAATTGTATCAAATCATTATTCCTCTCATAGAACCCAAACCCAAGCAGTTAGCATACCGAAACGTGGTACCCGATCCAAAGATTATGCCGAAACATGGCAACCGATCCCATAATTATGCTGGAACATGGCAACCAATCCAAGCTAGTGTGTCAGAACGCAATACCCAATCTATTCAACAAGCCACAATCACAATCATAAATACATTCTCAAAATCATACAATCAAGTCAGGATTCATGGCATTCATAGTCATATATCCTCATTTACAACAAGTGTTATCAATAATGCAACATTCACACACATACATGCATCATAATAAAGCAAAGACAAACATACATCACACAATCATAGAATCACAACCATCACCTACTTCGAAACAATCTTGAAACCCTAAGAAACTTGGTCCTTCCCTTTCTGAATTCGTTCCGCTTGTTCTTGGTCTACAAACAATCAATATAATACGGGAATCAATAAACAATCACTAATTACCCAAATTACTAACAATTCTAACAACCCTAGATCATACCCATAATCCCAAGTATCCAAACTAGGGCTTTTTCAACAATAGTTTCTAGATCAAAACCCTCCCCCATCGATAATTACCCATTCGATTATGTTCTACTGATCGAAAAATGGATTCGGAGAATTAAAATCTTACCTTTAACCTTAAGAATGGTGGAAAACTGTCAAGAATCGCCTGGGGTTCGTTCCTTAGTTCTAAAAACCAGAAAGTGTAGAATAAAGACGTTTTGGGGTTTATTTACTATTTTAAGTCACATCTGGCCCGCCACAGCGGTCCTCACCCCGCTACAGTGGCCCCACCAAAGCGGCAAAAATCACCGCCAAATCAGCTTACACGAAACAGTGAGCTATTTTAATAATTTCAAGACCCCCCATTTCACAACACACCTTCCACCAACGACACTCAGAAAATATCGTTCACTCTAAGATCAATTCCGGAAGTTCTAACTAGCCGAATTCAATTTCGTAAAGTCGTATGGATTCCTTAAAAACTTATCTAACTACTCATGTAATCAAAATCATAAATAAGTCACCTGATTGTTACCTACACCTTAATGACTCTGATTTCGTCCAAATCTGGACTAGGTTGGGAAATCTCAAATTACTACGAAAAAGTTTTCCGACTCAAAATTTTTGCCCATTAGCTTTTCTATTATGACAGAACCCGGTCATTAAAATTGTAATACCTAGAAAATTTTTGAACTACGACTCAAACCCTTATTTGTAGTGAGTGAGATTTTTGCAAGGAATTTAAAATTTCTTGAGTGTTAAGGTCACTAGACGTAGCACCTTGAGTTCCAAAAAGAATCTAATTGGAAATAGCAAAATTTGAAATTTTGCAAGTTAAGCTAAGTATTAGTTTTGGGTCGACTTCAAACGACCATAACTCCTAGATCATGATGATTTAGGTATGCTACCAGATACCTTAGGAAAGATCTTCTAATTATCTTTTTAACGCCACTGAGTTTGCTCAATTCCGAGCTCTGGGTAAAATGTTATGACTGATTTACTAACGACGCGCAAACCTGGCAGCAGCTCTGCGATGGCTCCACGTTACGGAGCTAATACGGACCTCACTGCCTGGTGAAAAATTATTCCGACTCCCAGCTCATTTTAATTATTTCTTAAAGGGTATTTTAGTCCTAAAAACCCTTAGGAGGTCATCTAAATTACCCTAAATGTGTAGAAAAAATTATTCCGACTCCCAGCTCATTTTAATTATTTCTTAAAGGGTATTTTAGTCCTAAAAACCCTTAGGAGGTCATCTAAATTGCCCTAAACGTGTAGAAAACCAATTGTTCGTAAATAAAACCCTCTCATTCACTCAAAAAATTCTACGCTCAAGAAAATCAAGAAACGTTAAGGCTAAGTTCGTCTTCCCAGATTTTCCCTTCAAGTTCTTCAAGAAGATGATTCTTTCAGGTATGTAAGCTTTCATAGTGTTGGGTTTGTTCGCCGTCACGCCAATCATGTTTAATTCTATCCCTGAATTCATTTTTGAGATTGAATTATTAAGTTCTTGAGAAATTCTGGAGTTTTAGCCAATATTGATAATCCTATTGAGTTCTTGAGGTTTGTGTTTCGTTCTTTAATAATGAAGTTCTCATTGAGTACTAGAGGTGAGGGTTTGTGAATAAGATGAGTTAATTGATAGTTCCTTGTGTGGGTTTTCGCTGAAATTGTTTTGGGTTAAAAGAATTCATGAAATTTGACCTTAGAATTGCAGTAGGTGTGAGTTGATTTGAGTTTGAGAGAGGAAGAAAAGATCAGGCAAAAATATGTGCCCAGCTCCGCGTCGTAGAGGTGTTTTAAACATTCAGTCCCCCGAAAAGTACCTCCCTCTCCACATCGCGGAGAGGATACAGAGTCCACTGTCCAATAATTTATTTTTTTGCAATCAAAGATTTAATTCCATCTCCGCGTCATGCCAATGTTCTTTAATTTGGGTCTTCTCCCGTTCTTGTGATCAACTATCTTAACCCTCCTAAAACATTGAGAGGTCCTACATTCCGAAACATAACCCTTGAATCCATAATTCAAATTCAAGGTAGAGTTAAAGGTTAAGTCTTGAGAATTTATTCGAACATTCTAAGAAAGTCCCTTTGAGCCCTTTTGAGGAGTCTTCTACAATTTCTAGTAATTTGTTTCAAGGCTCGAGTAAGTGAGTCAGAGGTTGAGGAAAATGTGTTCATGAGTCTACTTTGTCATCACGAGATCTTTCCTATAATGAACCATAACTCTTGAATTCGTAATTCATATTCCAGAGAGAGTTAAGAGTAGAGCTCAAGAAAGCCTTTGAGTTCAACTGTGAATCCTTTGAGATCAACTATCGACTTGAACTAAGTTTTGAGGAAGTAAGTCAGAGATTAAGAAGAGTCGTATACATGAGTTCCATATTGTTATGTAGTCCACCGAGTCGAGTTGTTTCATGCCCATAATTTCGCATGAACTTCGTAAGTTGAGCATCCTTCAGAGAAGTGGTATCTTCAAGTTCTAAGCCTTTAAGTGTTGAGTTCCTAATCCCTTTTGAGAAGTATCTTTGAGTCCTTGAGTTGAACATTTCATGCCCATAATCCCGCATGAACACTATAAGTCGAACATTCTTGAGATGAGTAGTATCATTGAAGTTCTTGAGTTCCAAGTATTGAGTACTATCTGTGGTTATTGAAAACCTTGCATTGGCTTGTTCACGTCCATAATTCGGAATGAACCATATTTTAAAAAGTCTTTTACAAATGTTTTAACTTTGTTTGAAGACTTAAGCTTTGAAGTTGAGTATAGAGTAAGAGTAAGGTTCATTTTCTTTAAAATGTTATATGGGAACTAAGTATTCCCAAGAGTAAATGTTTTCACATTTAAGAAGAGAGGAAACTGAAATTTCCAAAAGAGTTTTGAAAAAGAAAGGGAACATCGATTCCAAGAGAGATTTTAAGCTAAGTTTTGAATAATTATCTCAAACCAAAGAAAGAGTTTTGTTTTTACAAACACATGAGCTAAGTATATTTTGGGAGTAGTATTGAGCACCGATATGGGGATGCGAGTTCATATTAACTCAAGTCTCCATAAACCATGTAGCCATCATGTGTAGAAAATGGTCATACTTTTTTGATGATTCCTTAGTGTTTTTTAGCATAGACTATTGGATCCACTTAGTTAGTTAGGTTCTATACCTCTGGCAAGGTATAGGACGGTCTTTGGCAGCATGAGGTAAGATGCTATATCACCACTTAGGCTCATAGTAGTGGTTGTCAGTTAGAGAAACTCCCACAGAAACTATATTACTTGATTATATAAGTAAATTTGAGTTTGTTATTGCATTTTATTTAACGAACTAAGTTGTTTTTACTGTTTTATAAAGTTTTCCATATATTGCATGTGTCTTGTTGCTCTATATTGAGTTGAGTACCCAGAGTCGAATATCATATCTTTGAGTTGAGTATATAATCTCTGAGTTGAGCATCTTATCCTTGAGTACTTTTGATTTGAGTAAGTTGAGTAGTTTTGAATATCCTTGAGTATTCCTTGAGTTGAGTAAGTTTGAGAAGAGGTAAGTATGTTTCCTTTTTATCAAGTTTCAAACTTATGTTTATGTTTTAGAATTCCCCTTACATTCTCGTACATTTCCACGTACTGCGCCATTTGTCCTGCATTTTTTCATGATGCAGACACATGTATTCGGGATCATCAACATGAGATTCGTTGATACATCTGGGAGTTCGAGTTAGCTATGGTGACCCTCCTTGTTTCCGGAGGATTTCATTTACTTTTTAGTTTAGCCAGGATGTCGTGGGTCTTGTCCCGACTTCCATCTTTATCAGTTAGAGGCTTCAGAGATAGTCAGTATAGTTAAGAAGTCTGTATTATTCATTTATTTTATTAAATGTTTTAAAGACTTAAGTTGCCTATTTTATGACGATTTGAATAATTTATTTTATTCAGAGTTTTCTTTTGAGTTAAAGCTTTCTATTTAAGTTTATTGAATTTTATTGAGTTTTAAGCTTTTGTATGCTTAAGTTAGCCTTCTGCTTGTAGTAAGCCAGGGTGAGGGTTCGCTTGGGACCAGCAATGATTCTTGTGTCGGCCACGTCCAAGGTGTAAACTCTGGTCGTGATAAAAATAGACACCAATTTACCCATCACTCATCCTCGAGTGACTAAACTTAGGAAAAATAGGCAAAAGAAGGGATGAAGTAGTACCTAAATCGACGAACAATTAGGGATACTTCTCTCGCATGTCCCTCTCGATCTCCCAAGTAGCTTCCTCAACTAGACGATGCTTCCATTGAACTTTCACGGACTTAATCTCCTTGGTCCTCAACTTATGCACATTATGATTAAGAATTGCAATCGGTTACTCCTCGTATTAGAGGTCTTTGTCTAACACAATTGAGTCCCACTTAATGATATAATCTTTGTCACCATGATACCTCTTCAACATGGACACATGAAATATCGGATGAACTCCCGATAAATTAGGAGGTAAAGTCAATCTATACGCCACCAGTCCTACACATTCAAGAACCTCAAAGAGACCAATGTATCGCAGACTTAGCTTACCTTTCTTGAAAAATCTCATCACCCCTTTCATGGGTGATACCTTAAGAAAAACATTCTCACCGGTTTGAAACGCCATGTCTCTTACCTTGTGATCCACATACTTCTTCTTTATACTCTGGGTTGCTAGAAGCTTAGCTTGAATACTCATCCCCTTATCTTGAGCATCCTTCAATAAATCAATCCCCAAAAGTTTCACATGATCTTCAGCCTCAAACCATCCTATGGATGATCGACATCCCCTCCCACAGAGTGCCTCAAATTTTGCCATATCTATGTTGGAGTGATAACTATTGTTATAAGAGAACTCACACAAAGGTAAGAACTTATCCCAATGTCCTCCAAAATCAATCACACATGCCCTCAACATGTCTTCCAACACTTGAATAGTCCTTTCCGACTGCCCATCCGTCTGTGGATGAAATGCTATTTTAAAAGTGAGTTGTGAGCCCAGTTCATCATATAGCTTTCTCTAAAACTTGGAGGTAAACTATGTACCACAATCTGAGTGATAGAAAGGGGCACCTCATGCAACCTCACTATCTCTTTCACATACTTCTAGCCAATTGTTCAGCATTATAATCTATTCTTACCAGAATAAAGTGGGCTGACTTAGTCAATCTATCAACCCCTACCCAAATAGAATCAAACTTTCCCAAAGTCTTGGGAAGACCAACCACGAAATCCATGGCTATCATTTCCCACTTCCATTCCAAAATTAGCATTCTTTGAAGCAAACCCGCAAGCCTGTGATGTTCATACTTCACTTGTTGACAATTTTGACACTTGGCCACAAACTCCGCTATATCCTTCTTCATGCTTGGCCATCAATAAATTCGCTTCAAATCTCGGTACATCTTACTCACACCCAGATGAATAGAATATCGCAAACCATGAGACTCTGCCAATAATTTCTGAATCAAGTCATCTACTCTAGGAACACAGATTCTTCCCTTAAAATTGAGCACGCCTTTCGCATCAAGAGTGGTCTTTTGTGCCTTACCAATCACGGTCTTCTTCTTAAGTTCATTCAAATTTTCATTATCAAATTGTTTGGCCTTGATCTTTTCCATAAACGTGGCCTTTACTTCAAAGCTAGCTAACACCCCACCTCTTTCTGAGATGCCCAACTGCATGAACTTAGACTCTAAGGTCTGAATTTCCTTAGCCAAAGGACGCTTGGTTACACTTAAGCAAGCTAAACTACCCATACTCACCGTTTTTTGACTCAAAGCATTTGCCACCACATTAGCCTTGCCCGGATGGTATTGAATGGTCACATCATAATCCTTGAGTAACTCCATCCACCTTCGCTGTATCAAATTCAGATCCTTTTGAGTGAACACATGCTACAAAGTACGATGATCAGTAATCACTTCACACTTAACACCATAGAGGTAATGCCGTCAGATTTTAAGGGCAAACACTACCACTGCCTACTCCAAATCATGTGTTGGATAATTCCTCTCATGCACCTTCAATTGACACGAGGCATAAGCTATAACATTCTTATCCTGCATCAACACAATACCCAAAGCAGAATGTGAAGCATCACACTAAATAATAAAATCTTTACCTTTCACTGGTAATGCTAGAATAGGTGAAATGGTCAAGAGAGTCTTGAGGTTTTGGAAGCTCTCCTCACATTTTTCAGTCCATTTAAATGGTATCTCCTTTTTGGTCAAATTAGTCAAGTGAGTGCCAATAGAAGCAAAGTTCTTCACAAATCGACAATAGTAGCTAGCGAGCCCCACAAAACTCCTAATTTCCGTCATAGAGCTAGGCCGACCCCAATTCTTAACCGCCTAAATCTTTTGAGGATCTACCATTACCCCTTCTTTTGAGACTACATGTCCCAAAAATGCAACCGAAGTCAACCAAAATTCACACTTAGAAAATTTAACATACAACCTTTGTTTCCCAAGAACACCCAAAACAATACGAAGATGGTCGGTATGCTCTTCCTCACTTTTCGAATAGACCAAAATGTCATCAATAAAGACTATGATGAATGAATCGAGAAATGGCTTAAACAGCCATTCATTAAACTCATGAAAGTTGCAGGCACATTAGTCAAACCAAAAGACAACCAAAAACTCATTGTTCCCATAGTGAGTTCTAAACGCCATCTTAGGCACATCCTCAGGCCTAATTTTCAACTGATTGTAGCCAAACCTTAGATCAATCTTGGAGAAAACTAATGCCCCTTGCAATTGGTCAAAGAGATTATCTATTCGAGGCAAAAGGTATTTGTTTCGAATAGTGACCCTATTCAATTACCGATAATCTTTACACATTCTCATACTACCATCCTTATTCTTAACAAACAAAACTGGATCACCCCAGGAGAAGCACTAGGACCAATAAATCCCTTATCAAGAAGGTCTTGGATTTGAGCCTTAAGCTCTCTTTACTCTGCTGGAGCCATGATCTATGGAGGGATAGAAATGGGACGAGTACCAGGTTCTATATCAATTTAGAAATCTATATCTCTATTTGGAGGCATACCAGGCAAATCATTAGAAAACACTTCTCTAAATTTTGACACCACAGGAATAGACTTAATAGATGGAGACTCAACCTAAATATCCAGAATATGAGCCAAATAAACCAAACAACCCTGCTCTACAAATTTACTAGCCCGAATGGAGGATATGATCTTAGCTTGCTTAGGCTTGAACACCCTTCCCACTCTAACTTTTCCTTTTTCAGAATTTCTAGAGTTACAGACTTAGTATTACAATTAAGCACAACATAATAGGGGGACAACCAAGTCATACCTAAGATAATATCAAAGTCAGTCATATCCAAAATCACCAAATCAACCCAAGTCTGAAAACCCTTAAACAAAATAGGACAAGCATGATAGACATGGGTGACTATGACAAACTTTCCAACTGGGGTAGAAACATGGATGAGAGCATTAAGTATATCACAAATCATAGCAAATTCTAAGGTAAATCGCATGAATACATATGAATAAGTAGAACTCGGATCAAATAACACATTAGCCATCCGGTCACAGACAAGAATAGTACATGTGATCACTGCATCAGACGCCTATGCCTCATTCTTGCCCAGAAAGGCATAGCATTGAGCTCTATCATCTTGACGAGCTACTTCCCTACCTGGTTGCGTTTTACCCCTGCCTGTGTTACCATTTCCTCTACCTCCATGGCCTCGCTGATTACCTCCTCTCCCGCCTTGTGGACGCCCTAGAACATTATTACCACTTCCCGCAGGTACCACTGCTTTAGTCTGCTGCTGTGCGGAATCTAACTCACGTGGGTGGGGATAATATCTCCTCATATGCCCAGGTTCTCCATAATTGTAGCAAGTACGATTAAAAGATGGTCTGTCACCCGTCAAATGCGCGATTCCCTGGCTATCCTGAATCAAATTATGAGATGGAGTTCCTAAGTAGTTATCTGTAGAGGCGGGTATAGTAGACTGAATTGGCTTGGCTACAATCATTGGCCTTCTGGACCCTCTAGAGTAATAACCTTGAAAGTTACCAGAGTTCTTGGCCCTTTTAGCCAATGCCTTAGGCTGACCGTCTCGCCTCACCCCCTCAACTTTCTTAACAAAGTCAGTTACCTCATTAAAGCTCCTCCCTGCCGAGATCATATGAACAGATAATACCTGCAACTCAGAGTTTAGTCCCCTAATAAATAAACGGATCCTCTCCTCATCAATAGTCACCAATTGAGTAGTATATCTAGACAAAGCATGGAACTTAGCCTCATAAACAGCCAGACATACTACCTTGCTCCAAATCCATGAACTGATCCTTCTTGCGATCTCTCAAAGTCCTAGGCACATATTTCTCTAAAAACAAAGCATGAAATTGGGTCCAAATGAGTGGAGGTAAAGTTGAAGAACTAAACATACTACCTTGCTCCAAAGCAATAAACTGATCCTTCTTGCGATCTCTCAAAATCCTAGGCACATATTTCTCTAAAAACAAAGCATGAAATTGGGTCCAAATGAGTGGAGGTAAAGTTGAAGATCTACATTCCATATAAGCTCTCCACCACTGTTTAGCCTCACCTTGAAGCTGAAAAGTCACAAACTCAACCCCATGCTGATGGACAATTCCCAACTTATGAAGCCTCTCATAGCAGTCTAAGATGAAATCATAAGCATCCTTATTCTCAGAACCAAGAAATACAGGAGGCTTTTGCTTCAAAAACATAGTCAACATGTCATGATCATTACGAGGCATAACAGAACCCAACAAAGGACGAAATAAAAAACATCATTACCTCCAGTCCCACCCACCTTGGATGCAGTGCTAGCAACATGGGGATTAGTAGGAGCTTGAGTTGCTTAGCAGAAGGAAGCACTCCAGGACCAACCAACCCTTTCAGGAATGGTATGATCTGTTGAGCTAACACTAGGTCTATGAGAGGAACACCGATAGTCTCAGCCTGCACCTCTTCCTCTTTTCCAACCTCTTTAATATTTTCAACCTCAATATCCTCTTCTTCCTCTTCATGATGTACGGGAGGGGCCTCATTTTGGGAGCATTTTTTATCAATACCCCATCTCTAGTAGGCGCTGCTCTTCCTAGGCCTCTATCCCTAGCTCTTCCTCTACCCCTACCTCAACCGCAACCTCTCGTTGTAGATTCCTCAACTGGAGCATTGACGGGAGCTACGTGCCTGAAGCCGTTGAATCTAGTGCTAACCATATGCGGACAGAAGAGTGAAGGAGGTTAGATACCAATTGGAATCAAGTTATAGCACGAAAGGTGACAAGAGAAAAAAGAGATTTCCTAAAGTCCTATAGCCTCTCAAAGAAAAGTGAAGGCATCCCCGTACCGTTCCGCAAGAATATACAAGACTTATTTTGGTACATCGAGATCAATGAACCTACGCTCTGATACCAACTTTTTCACAACCCAGACCATCGTGATTGGCACCTGATGTGAGGCCAAAAATATATATTTTTAATCATTATTTGCCTCACATTTATAATTTATATTTGTCCATTTTTAGCATTAATTTTATGGATTGTGCTAAATAGTGTATTTTATTTATAGGAGTAAATTGGTGTAAGCTTGAAGAAGTTTGGAGCTAAAACGAATTAAAGATGGAAGATTGTAGAAAGAAATCAAGCAAACAGCTTAATGGAATAAATTCAATATAATAATGTATAAAGAAAAAGGTGCAGCAAATAGCGAAATTGAAACAAATCTTACTGCCACGTGTCAGATTCAGAAGTTTGAGGCAGCGGAAGTTAAATGCGCAAGGACACAATTTCTCACGTACTAGAATTCGACTTCTGCTTGGTATTGGTTCTCAATTTGTTTTGGAATCAGTTATTTTATTTAGTATTTTCTACATCTATAAATAGTCCATAGAAATAATTATTTTGGGAGATTAGGCAGAGGTGAAGATCAGGGTATCAAAGTATAAAGTTGTCAATACTTTTAAGGGTTCTTTTCTTCTTATTATTTTCTTAGACATTAGTAGCTAACGTCGTTGTTCTGGGGCTGTAGCTACGGATTCAATGTTGATTATTTAAGGTTTTTTAATTAATTCTTGGTTGTCATTATAAGTTACTTCTATGTTCTTGTTTTAGTATTTTATGCTTGATCACCATAAGATAAATACATTGTCTAATCTTAAAATCGAGAGAGGAGGGATTAGATAGACCACAGAATATAGAGAGCCCGGTCCACCCATTAGATTGAGGTGATTAGTGTTCACGAGTGACGCCCAGACGAACACCTTGATTGGTTACGAAATAGGATGAAATATAAATGCTCGCCAGTTAGTCTATTTATCCCCACTCAACGATGTAGTTAGATAGCTAACTGGGGTAGGCTACAAGAGGCGTATAACCCGGATCATATCATGAACTCTATAAACCAGTAATTTGACAGCTAAAATTAGTTCTAAGCCAAAAATATTATATATGAAATCCAATACATGCTGCAGCCCTGGGATTTTCCAACTATTGTAAGTAATTTTATTATTTTGTTCTTGCATTCTTCTCTTTTGGCTCTCTTAAATAAATAATTAGATCAGTATAATTTAGTAAAAATAGTTAATTGACAAGTGTTTTGGGTTCGATAATCTGGTTCTTTTAAGAGCCAATATATTACTTGCGCTACCGTGTACACTTGCGTGTGCAGTTGGGAGCAACAAGCTTTTGGCACCGCTGCCGGGGACTTAGAAATTAACTATTTGTCTAAGTTATATTTTTTCTCTTTATTTATTTAATTTTTGTTTTTATAAGTTTTTTTTTAGTTTGTTTTTTCCTAACAATCTTTTTTTCTCTTTCTTTGAATAATTTGGTACTCTTATTGATATGGATGATTGAGATAAATCGTGTATAGATGATGAAAGTCCTTTATGTCATATATGTGGTCGTCATTATTTTCATTGGAATGGTTGTCCTAAAACTTATTCCCTTCCCCCGAACCCCTATTATGATTCTTCTGTTATTTGTGATGTTGGTAGGGGCGATAAGGCAGAAAATGCAAAATAAGAGGCACTTGAATGTACTGACATGTTGGACAAAGTTAATTCAAAAATCGATGAACAAATGTTTGAATGTGTGGAAGGTAAAAAAACAACCATAAAACTAACTGGATTTGCTTGACGCTAGTCAATTAGAAATTATTGTCCTAGAGATTACAGCCCAACAAAGAGAAATCTATGAAGAAGCAGAGATAGTGAGCCAATCTTGGCTACAAGAACAAACTCAACTTCTAAAGTTTCATGAGTCTATTCGTGATGGTCTGACATACATGACAACCCAACTAATTGAAGGAAGAGTTGAGCTCACACAAGAAATAGATCAATTTGGTTCATATATTCATGACTTAGAGGCTCGCTTGAACAAAAAGATTGAGGCATCTAAAGCCCAATTACCAATTATCGTGGATGATGACCAATTAGTGGGGTAAAAAGAGGAATTCCAACCATTCAACTATACTTTATTCCTTAATATCGATGTTGAGAAAGAGTACAAAAGTGAGAATGTTGTAAATAATGTTGCTTTGGAGCTGAGGCATTTTGAATCTCATTCAAAACACTTTTCTATATCATCTGAACTAATGGATGAGTGTATAGATGAGGTACAAGGCTCCTACATTCTAAAGTTTTTTAGTCCACATAGACAAAATGACATTCCTCACTTAGGGGCAAAGAAGTGCCAGATGCAACATAAATTACTTGGTTCCTTTATCTTTATACCACCTCCCCCTGAGAGAAGCAGAAAAATAGATGCATAGCTAGGGGTAAAATTCATAAGTTCAAAGTGAAAAGAAAAGTGGTGAATTTATTTGTTTCGTGCCGCGACGTTAAATTAGACACTTATTGGGAGGCAACCCAATTTATAGTGTAACTTTTTTTTTTTGGTGTCATTTTTTTGCGTTGTTTTTACAAGTTTTGGAGAATTCTAGGTATCTGAAATTTGGAGCTAAGGAGCACGTTTGAGCTTAAATGTGGGGTGCATACAACCCTTGACGTAAGAGAACATGCTACTAGCTAGGCCTAAAGGCCTCAGGGAGTTTTTCTAACCCTTGTTTTTAAATTTTATTTGATGCTTTGGGGACATAGTATCTTTTTAAGTGTGGGGTGGAGGAATAAATTCCTAGTTTTTATTGTTTTATTGAGTCTTTTTATTTTTTTTTAGGATGGGTTCCTTGACTTTTGTTTTCGGTTCTTTTCTTGAGGATAGTCCCTTTGAACCGAGTGTCTTTTATTTTTTTAGGAATAATTTTTTATTTTTTATTTTTTTTAGAGAAAAGAAAAGACCATTTTGAATGGTGTGATACTTGCTATTTAGGTCTAATTTTTTAGTAGTACTTTTTTGTGAATGCTTGATAAAAAAAATGCAGACTCTTTGACAGCTAAGCTCATGGTTGTGACTTTGTATATAGCTTATTTTATTTTGTAGTTTGTTATGATCATATCTCTCTTAGAAGTGGAATTGATCCATCTTGATTAATACTTGTGCCATGTGTGGTGAGAATTTGTTTGCTCCATGTTTTGCATCTTAGTCTAGAACTTGCCATGCATGTTATTGAAGCAAAATAAAAAAGTGTTGCTTGTTTAGGAGATGATAATAGGCTTTATTTGATTTGTCCTATAACTTTTAGCATTTTCAGATATATATCACTAGTAGACCCTTTGAGCCTGTAGCTTTTTATTGCTAACCAAATTTTTGCCCTTGACTATTTGTTGAATTCCTAGTTTTTGCACCTTGCTTCCTTGAGCATTATAGCATAGACTTATTCTAATTATCAATTTTGAGAAAAAGGGATGGTTGAGTGAAAAGGTAATCAATGATAGCTACAAAGTGCTTAAAAAATCCTCTTTGAAAGAATGTGATGTAAAAAAAAAAAAGATGAACAAAAAAAGTTACCTTGATGATGGCCTTGGTACTTCCAAGGACATCGTGCACCTTAATGCATGTAAAATACGTAAGTTGAGGGTGGCTATTATGAAGGAAAACTTTTTAAAAAAATACAAAATGATTGAAACATTCTTGAGATGATGAGAATTACTTGTGAAATAATTGTTGAATAGAGGGCTGAAAATAAAGAAGAAAATAATGGGTGATGAAGTCTTAAGGAAGTGTAAGTCACTATTATATAGTTTTCCTACCCATCCCCTAGACTACATTACAACCCGTTAAAGTCCTATTTGATTCTATTCGAGCATGCTTAATTAGTGGAGATGTACATAATGAGGAAGCATATGGCTCTTTGTGCATACATGTGAATTTTCTTTGTGAGTGTAAGAGTTGTTCTTGATATGAAGTCCTTAATTTATATTTAATCTTTTGAATTGAGTGTGTGGACTATTTCTTTTTGTGAGGGCACTTGTTTCATGATGGATAGGTGATTTTATTAACTTTCTTTGATGAGAGTAGGGGAGCAAACTTAAATTTTATGTGTTCAAAGTCTTTCCTTGAGGTAGGAGGTTAGAGGTTTGTTGTTTATTTGGATGTCTTGCATAATTATTAAGAAGAGTACTTGGTGTTTTGAAATTGATATATGGACTAATTGTTTGTATTAACCCAAGTGATGACATTCCTAGTATACTTTTTGAGATGAACTTTAATGTTTGCTCGAGGACGAACAAAAGTTTAAGTGTGGGTGTTGATGTGAGACCAAAAATATATATTTTTAATCATTATTTGCCTCACATTTATTATTTATATATGTCCTTTTTTAGCATTAATTTTATGGATTGTGCTAAATAGTGTATTTTATTTATAGGAGTAAATTGGTGTAAACTTGAAGAAGTTTGGAGCTAAAACGAATTAAAGACGGAAGATTATAGAAAGAAATCAAGCAAACAGCTTAATGAATAAATTCAATATAATAATGTATAAAGAAAAAGGTCCAGCAAATAGCAAAATTGAAACAAAATTACTACCACGGGTCAGATTCTGAAGTTTGAGGTGGCGGAAGTTAAACGCGCAAGGACACAATTTCTCACGTACTAGAATTCGACTTCCGCTTTGTTTTGGTTCTCAATTTGTTTTCGACTCAGTTATTTTATTTAGGATTTTCTACATCTATAAAATAGTCCATAGAAATAATTATTTTGGGGGTTAAGGAAAGGGTGAAGATCAGGGTATCAAAGTATAAAGTTGTCAATACTTTTTAAGGTTCTTTTCTTCTTATTATTTTCTTAGACATTAGTAGCTAACGCCCTTGTTCTAGGGCTGTAGCTATGGATTCAATGTTGATTATTTAAGGTTTTTTAATTAATTCTTGGTTGTCATTATAAGTTACTTCTATGTTCTTGTTTTAGTATTTTATGTTTGATCACCAGAAGATAAATACATTGTCTAATCTTAAAATCGAGAGAGGAGGGATTAGATAGACCACAGAATATAGAGAGCTCGGTCCACCCATTAGATTGAGGTGATTAGTGTTCAGGAGTGACGCCCAGACGTACACCTTGATTGGTTACGAAATAGGATGAAATATAAATGCTCGTCAGTTAGTCTATTTATCCCCACTCAACGATGTAGTTAGATAGCTAACTGGGGTAGGCTACAAGAGGCATATAACCCGGATCATATCATCAACCCTATAAACCAGTAATTTGACAACTAAAATTAGTTCTAAGCCAAAAATATTATATATGAAATCCAATACATGCTGTAGCCCTGGGATTTTCCAACCATTGTAAGTAATTTTATTATTTTGTTCTTGCATTCTTCTCTTTTGGCTCTCTTAAATAAATAATTAGATCAGTATAGCTTAGTAAAAATAGTTAATTGACAAGTCCTTTGGGCTCGATAATCTGGTTCTTTTAAGAGCCACTATATTACTTGCGCGACCGCGTACACTTGCTTGTGCAATTGGGAGCAACAACACCCACACTAACCTCCGTTGCGAGAACCACTACTACAACCCAAACAAAGCAACTAAACCAAAACTAAAGCATTTAAGGACACGAAAATAAGGATAATAGCTAAAATTGAAGCTCCCATAAGCTTCCAAAAGATCTAACAACTAAACAATGTGGAAAATACACCTAGAACCTGATAGTCAATGTACCAAAACATCTAACAATGAACCAATGTCTAAACAAGGGTCACAACCCCTAACTTAAACTTTTGTTTGTCCTCAACTAAATCAACAATACAATAAGCCCAATAGGGGTGTCTACAACAGCACTCAATGAGAGCTAGCATGCAAGCGTCATATCAAGATTACTCTTAATAGTATGTTACCCAAAACAAGATCAAAAGCTTCAAATGATGACTAGCTATTCTCAACACAAGATCAAGCTCACTTTAGCTTCTTATCTAATGCAAGGACATGTTTCAACAAATGAATTCAAGTGCCCCCATATCAAGAACGATTTCTTTCTCTCAAAAAACAAATTAACAAAGGTAATATGAATCAATACAACTCTCACTCTCTCAAAAGAGAAACACATGGAAGCTTTGTCCCATAGGTTTGCCCATATCTTCCAATCATCACACAAGCTAGTTAATGGAAGATCTCAAGGTCTTTTAGTGTTTTAATGGGGCTGAGGGTTAAGGTATGGTCAATTTGGATAGATGACTTATACCCATTTCAAACCACCTATTGCAATTATCATCACCTCTTCTCAATTTTTTTTCTTCCTTTTCATTTGAGAACTAAACTCTTGACTTTCCACTCAAATTATTTTGAATCCCCCTTTATTTCGTTCACTTCTCTTTTTCATCTTCATTTTCCAAGCTATTTCTGTCACACCCTGTGCGGGATTGGCACTCAACAACCATTACTAGCCTCAAGCAAACCCTCCGCCTGACTCAGTAGAAAACTTTACTCAAAAAATATAAACTCGTGAAATAACTAGAATGTTGTAAATGAATATTCAACTGGCAATTAAGGTAACTCAAGTCTCATAACAAAACAACTTAAATGAATAAGATTAATGAACTATAACTATCTGTCTATGAAGCCTCTAACACTATGAGGGATGTCGGGACAAGACCCCTGATAATCCTAACAACTGAAATACTAAAACAATATAAAAGAGATCCTTCGGAAAGCAAAGAGGCTCACCAAATGACTTTGAAATGCTCAACTCGATCAACGAAGCGCTGGATGCTGATCTTGTTTACCTGTATTTGCATCATAAAATGATGCAGGCCAAATGGCGTCAATACATTGAATGTACGAGCATAGGAGGAGAAATATAAACAACACATAAGCTTGAACTTGAATCTGAAAGAAACTCTTACCTCAGCTTTACTCAACTCATAGATACTCAAGTTAATGCAGAAATAAACAACAGTAAAGATGCAGTTTATATAAAGCATTTAAAATAGTAGATAACATCTTAAAGTATTGGAAAATACAATAATATCTCAGTTGTATCTAAAAATACAAAAATAAACTCAATTTGGGAGATTTTTTAACCGAGAACCATCTCTATGAGCTATGTGATGATAAAGCATCTCGCCCACACTACCAGAACTGTCCTATAACTTATCGGCATATAGAAAGCCTCAACTAAGTGGATCCACTAATCTATGCTTAAAAGCATTAAGGAATCATCTAAAAAGTATGATCCTTTCTACCCAAGTTGGCTACATGGTTTATGGAGACTTTAATTATTATGAACTCATCCCCCTATCTGTGCTCAATTCTACTCCCAAAATATACTCAGCTCATATGCTTAATAGCATAACTCTTTCTCTGTGATTTGAGATTATTACTCAAAAACTAGATCAAAAGCACTCTTGGAAAGCGGTGTTTCTTCTATTGTTTAAATGTGAAAAAACATATACTCTTTGGGAATACTTAGTTCCCATATAATCTTTTAAAGAAAATGAACTTCGCTCTTACTCTTACTCAACTCAATGCTCAAGTCTTAAAACAAGTTTAAAAACATTTGTAAAATACTTTTGAACTGATTCAAAGAACTTTCTAGACTTGGCTCTTCACTTTCCTTGAATTTGAATTTATGTATTCAAGGTTATGATTCATGTTGATAGATGATTTCTAGATGTTTAGAAGTCATTCAGAGTAGTTAGAATTGATAGGAAGTGTTAGTACATTTTAGAAGGAATCAGAAGGGCTAAACGATGAAAAATGGGTAGGGGCAGACCTCCCGGGTGCACTGCTGGTGCGGGGCACATGCCGCTAAGTTTAGAGACCACATTCTGGCACGCCATGCCAGACCTGCTGGCACATCAGTGGCACGTCGCGCCACCCCTCCTCCAGTCAATTTCGATGAATTTTTCAACTCATTTTCTGATCTTAATTCAACTAAATTCAATTCTTTTTCTCAATTTCTCTTTAGATTCAGATATCCAATACATGTACACAAGAATCTAATCAAACACAACTCTAAAATCGACACGATTTCCTCAGGCACTCACCAATCTCATCTTAACTCATGAACGAAAGCCAGTTTCATGAAACAATTCAAGAACATCAAACCTTCACTTTCTAGAATGAATTTAACGTTGAAATTAACATGATTGGCGTGTGGGTGAACGAACCCAACGCTATATGAACTCACATTCCTCTTTAGGGATCAACCCTTGGCAAAATCTGCAACCAAAATCGCTAGAACTTGACGAATCTTAACCTTCTCCTCTTTTCTCTTCTTGAACTCTTTTCTAAAAACCCTAGCGTGAAATTTGAGTGCGTAAACTGAACCAATTCAGTTTAGACCCCGAATTAATTACTAAAAACGAAATAACTTAATTGGGTAAGGAAAATACTAAATATCCCTCTTAAATCCGGGTGACTTTCCTTATCCAGACAGCCCGACTTCAAACAGGCATATTTCCCTCATACGAGCTCAAAAATTAGCAAACTCGGTGGCGTTGGAAAGATAATTCAAAGGATTTTCATTGGAAATCTTGTATCCCACCTAACTCACCATGTAATAAAAGTTATGATCATTTGAAGTTGACCCAAAACTCATACTTAACATAACTTGCCAAATTTCAGATTTTCATTATTTCCAAAAATGGTTCTTTCTAATTATAGCTCTTTCAAATAGCAGAGTGTTACAATATCTCCTCCTTGGGAACGTTCATTCGAATGAGATTACTCTAAGTAGGCTAAGGGTGTAACATATAACATTCAGCTCAAACACCCAACAAGCAAAATATAAATACAACATGACAACTTAAAACAAATGCAAAGAAATGGATTAGTACCTTAATTTGGAATTTCTCCAGATTCGAAGAGATGTGGGTATTTCTTCTTCATATCCTCCTCAGCTTCCCAAGTAGCTTCCTTAATGAACTGATTTCTCCAAAGAACCTTGACTAATGCTACTTTCTTGGTCCTCAACTTACGAACATGGCGGTCTAGAAGATGAACAAGAATCACCTCATAAGATAAGATATCCTTAATACCAATATCTTCGGTAGGTATGATAGGTAAAGGATTTCCCATACACTTCTTCAACATGAAAATGTGAAATACCGAATGAACTGCTGCTAACTCTTGCGGTAGCTCCAACTCATAAGCTACATTACCAATCCTTTTGGATATTCTGTAAGGACCAATATACCGAGGACTAAGCTTCCCCTTCTTACCAAATCCCATAACACCCTTCATGGGTGAAACCTCAAGTATACCCAATCATATACTTGAAACTATAAGTCTCTTCTCCTAACATTAGTGTAGGATTTTTGATGACTTTGCCTAATTCTGGTCCTATCAACCCAACTTCACAAACCTTACACCATACAATAGGAGATCTACATCTTCTCCCATAAAGAGCCATACAGAGCCATTTGGATGCTAGAGTGATAACTATTGTTGTAAGCAAACTCTATGAGAGGTAAGTGATCATCCTAACTACCTTTGAAATCAATCACACATGCCCAAAACATATCTTCTAAAGTCTTAATTGTGCGCTTTGCTTGGCCACTAGTCTGAGGATGAAAAGCAGTACTCAAGTTCACCTTCAAACCCAAACATTTCTGGAAAGACTTCTAGAATTGTCCAGTAAATTGTGCACCTCTATCTGAAATAATCGACACTGGAACTCCAAGAAGTCTAAATACCTCTTGAAGATATAATTTGGCATAGTCCTCTGTTGAATGGGCGGTCTTTATAGGCAAAAAGTGGGCTGATTTTGTCATTCGATCTACAATGACCCAAATAGAATCAAGTTTCCTGCGACACCGTGGAATGCTAGTAATGAAATCCATATTGATCATCTCTTACTTCCATTTTGAAATCTCTATATTCCAAGCCATACCACCGGGCCTTTGGTGCTCTATCTTAACTTGTTGACAATTTAGGCACTTAGCAATGAACTATGCAATGCCCTTCTTCATCCTACTCCACCAATAAACCTCTCTCAAGTCACGATACATCTTTGTGGAACCCGGATGAATAGAATATATGGAGTTATGAGCTTCCTTCATGATTCTCTCTTGGATTTCATCCACCTTTGGTACACACAATCTACCTTGATACCTCAATACACCATCTCCCCCTTGTTCGAAAGCCATCACTTTTTGCTTATGAACATTTTCCCTCAATTCAACAAAAATATGATCTTGGTCTTGTTTCTCTTTTACTTCAGACACTAGTGACGATTCAGCCCCATTCATCACCACCACTTCTCCTTCGTTGGAATCCATTAATCGAACTCCTAATCATGCAAGTCTATGCACATCTTTTTCTAATTCTTTCTTTTCTTCCTCAACATGGGCGGTACTGCCCATAAACAACCTGCTCAAAGCATCAGCAACCACATTAGCCTTACCAGGGTCATATATAATACTCATGTCATAATCTTTGAGTAACTCCAACCACTGCCTGTGTCTGAATTTAAACTCTTTTTGACTAAACACATACTGAATACTTTTGTGATTGGTGAACACATCCACATGAACACCATAAAGATAGTGACGCCAGATCTTCAAATCAAACACCACATCGGCGAACTCTAGATCATGGGTTGGGTAATTCTTTTCGTGAACCTTAAGTTGTCTGGAGACATTAGCTATAACTTTGTCATTCTGCATTAACACACAACCAAGTCCAACTCTGGACGCATCAAAATATACCACAAAACCTTGCGTACCTTCTGGTAAGGCAATACTGGGGCAGTAGTCAACCGCTTTTTCAATTCCTAAAAGCTTTTCTCACAAGTTCCAGACCATTGAGACTTAATTGTTTTCTTAGTAAACTTGGTCAAAGGAGATGAAATAGATGAGAACCCATCGACGAACCTTCTATAATATCCAGCTAACCCCAAGAAACTCCAAATATCAATTAGAGATATGGGTCTAGGCCAATGTTACACTGCCTCTAATTTCTGAGTATTAACTCTAATTCCATCACAGGAAACAAAGTGACCTAGGAAAGCCACAGACTCAAGTCAGAACTCACACTTAGAGAACTTAGCATACAACTCTCTATCCTTTAGAGTTTGGAGAACTACTCTGAGATGACTAGCATGATCTTCCTCATTCCTCAAATAGATTAGAATGTCATCAATGAATACGATAACAAACATATCTAAATAAGGCTTGAATACTCTATTCATAAGGTCCATAAATGCTGCAAGAGCATTGGTCAAACCAAACGACATGACCAAAAACTCATAATGACCATAATGGGTCCTGAATACTGTCTTAGGAATATCTCTTTCTCTTACTCTCAACTGATGATAGCTAGATTTGAGATCTATCTTAGAAAAATAAGTGACACTCTGAAGTTGATCTAATAGATCATCAATTCTCGGAAGAGGATACTTATTCTTGATAGTAACTGAAATGACCCAAAAGGTTCTTAAAAATATGCTTCGGAAGTTACCAGAAACTTATTTAGCTATATCAAAAAAAAAATCCGTTTCGTTTTTCGAAAATCCGACTTCATATTCTTGTTTAGCGGGTCAAATTGAGTGGGAAATGGGTCTAACCCAAATTTTAGAGCAACCGTATCAAAATCCAAAATTTCCAAGTGAAGCCTTTTTCAAGGGTCTACTTTGGAGGGTCATATCTCCTAGAACACAAATAATTGGGTGGCCCATAACATATCCATGGAAAGCCTTTTGAGTTAGATACCTAACGCACTTCGTTTCACCTCATTCGGAGTTCGGACGAAGAAGTTATGCCCATTTTCGTAAAATTTGTCCGGCAGGAAATACAATTTCCAGTGAGCGTTTTTACTGTTCACCCGCCTCATTTTTTTTCTAAGTGTTGGACCATTTTTCCAAAGGGCATATGTTATTTCCTATATACCATTAGTTCAATTCCCATCTCTAAAACATTTCCCAAAACACCTCTCCCATACTTAGACACATTTTCTCTCAAGTTCTCTCAAGAACCCTAATCCAAAACCTTCCTCAAGATTGAAGAGACTCTTGCTCCAAGTTCCAAGCTTCCATTGAAGACACTCTCAAGACCTTCATAAGAACTCAAGGTATGTGGTGTTGAACTCATGGGTCCTTCCACCCATAGTGCCTAGACTCTATTCTACTCACTAATTCATGGTTTAAGTTAAGATTCATAAATTAGTCTTGTTCTTTGTAATAATTTCCTGCACATTGAATTTTAAACATGAAAAGTGATTGTTTTGAGCATGTTGTGACTCTAGAACTTGAATCTAAATTTGGAATGGATGTGGAGATTTTCATGTGGTATTGTGGGTGTTAAAAGGTGTTGTTGTAGGTTGTTCACTGGTTTGGCTGCATAATTACTACCCTATTTTCCATGCTCTTTGATTCCATTACATGCCTTCAAGGTGTTTGACAAAATGTCCAACTATGGAGAATTGATGAATCGATGCTTTAAAGCTTGAGTTATGAGATGTATGGCAATCCAGAGATGTGTTGATGACAAACTAAGCTTGTGTATATGTTCATTCCATACGTGAGATTGCATTAGAGCCTAATGGGAATTTCCTATATAAAGTGTTGCATGACCATGCCCGGTCCGGGGGAAAAGAACCGGACAACCATGTGAGAGGTTTATATCTCACCACCTAGGATGCTTGGGGTGTGACCAACATCAACCATGTGAGAGGTTTATATCTCACCACCTAGGATGCTTGGGGTGTGACCAACATCAACCATGTGAGAGGTTTATATCTCACCACCTAGGATGCTTGGGGTGTGACCAACATCAACCATGTGAGGGGTTTATACCTTGCCACCAGGGTGTCCGGGTGTGAACGGCATCCCCCATCCTAAGTTGGGGTTATAGATTGGTTGGATCATGCATACACATATGATATCTACTATTAGTATAGATTTACTTAAACATGTTTTGACTTCACTTTGATCATGCATCCTCATATTGTTATTCATAATGCCTATGAAACTATTTCTTGTATTTCGATTGTGTCCTTGTCTATTGTTGTGTTGCACCCCGCATACTTAGTACATTCCAAGTACTAACGCATATTTTGCCTACATGATGTCACCATGTAGGGACCGGAGCTACTCTTGATCCTTCTCTCCATTCACGTGGCTAGTACGGTGCTTATCCGAGTTTGTTGGTGAGTCCTCAATGATTCGAGGGCTATGTTATGTTTCCTACTCCTATGTTTTGAGACTTTAGCTTGCAATTGTATTTTGACTATGAGGGGAGCCGGTAGTATGTCATGGCCCCCGTCCTATCTATGTATGTAGAGGTGTGCGTTGGACAAGTATTTTGTAAATGAGCTTGACTCTTGTTCTATGATGTCATTTTGAAATGGTTTGCCCTTAGTCCCTATTTCCCGTTAATTAATGTTGATTGTACTTCCGCGACCGATGAAGTGTGATGACAAGTTTGAGAGGCTTGTTTGGGGTTCCTTCGGGTTCCTCATTCGCCATGTCACGTCTAGGCCCTAGGCTTGGGTCGTGACAAGCTTGGTATCAGAGCACTAGGTTGTTAAATCCTCGGAGTCCAACACACCGCGTTGAGTAGAGTCCTAATCATGGTTGTGAAGCGCGCCACGACTATGAATGGGAGGCTACAAAACGTTTTAGGAAAGGTTTCCCTTCTTCATGTTCTATGTCGTGCTTAGAGTGCGATAAGGTGATTCCTCCCTAACGCTTGTTCTTTGGATTGCTAGATCATCATGCCAAACATGAGGGGAAGACGGGCCCGATCACCGGAAGAGCCACCCACCAATGGTGAGCTCCGTGATGCACTCACCATGCTTGCACAAGTGGTAGCTAACCAAGTGCAACAAGGAGCCCAAGCTCCTCGAACTACCACCCCGGGGGAAAGGGTGAGAGATTTCATGAGGATGAACCCTCCGGTCTTCCATGGTTCAAAGGTGGATGAGGACCCGCAAGAGTTCATCGATGAGGTATGCAAAATCTTGACCATTATGGATGTTGGTGCTTGTGAGAAGGCGGAATTGGCGGCCTACCAACTCAAGGGGGTTGCTCAAATTTGGTTTGATCAATGGAAGGGTGAGAAAGGTAATGGCTATGTGGTGTTGTGGGAGGAGTTTAAACTTGCTTTCCTTAATAGGTTCTTCCCTCTTGAGCTTAGGGAGGCAAAGTTGGTGGAGTTCATGAACTTGAAGCAAGGAGCTATGAGTGTGAGGGAGTATGCCCTCAAATTTGTCCAACTCTCCAAGTATGCACCTCACTTGGTGGCCGACTCTAGGTCGAGGATGAACAAATTTGTGATGGGTGTATCCGACTTGGTTAGTGAGGAGTGTCGGTCCGCTATGCTCATTGGAGATATGGATTTGTCTCGGTTGATGACTTATGCCGAGCAAATGGAGGAGGAGAAATTGAGGAAGAGAAGGGGGCACGAGGCCAAGAGGGCCCGATTGGAGAATAGGTTCCCTAAGGGTGCTAGATTTCATCAAGGCCGAGGAAACCCTCATGTCAACCGGGGATTTGCTATCAATGTTCCTAGACCTCAAGGGGGAGGTGAAGTGGGTTCTATGGATGTATGCCCTAAGTGTGGGAGGAAGCATGGTGGTCCTTGCATGAAGGGTTCGGGTGCTTGCTTTGAATGTGGAGAAGTGGGTCATAAGAGGTTTGAATGTCCCAAGATCCGCAACAAGGTCCGAAGTGCTAACACTACTCCTTTGGGTAGAGGTGCTTCTCAAAGTGGTGCCCCAAGGGACAATCGATTTTATGCTTTGCATGGTAGACAAGGTGTTAATGAGACTCCGGATGTGGTGACCGGTATGTTGCAAATCTTTGATCTTGATGTTTATACTTTGATTGATCCGGGTGCCACCCTTTCCTTTGTTACCCCCTTAGTTGCTAGAAAATTTCATGTCGAGTCGGAATTGTTGCATGAGTCATATGAAGTATCCACTCCCATTGGTGTCTCTATTGTTGCTAGAAAAGTGTATAGAAATTGTCCGGTTTGCATATTAAATAAGTTGTTGCCTTGTGATCTTGTTGAGTTGAACATGGTGGATTTTGATGTTATTCTTGGGATGGATTGGTTGCATGCATATTATGCTTCTATTGATTGTAGGACTCGTAAAGTCAAGTTCCGATTTCCTAATGAACCCGTCCTTGAGTGGGAGAGCCGGGATGTTGTGGTGAAGGGGAAATTCATTTCTTGCATTAAAGCCCATAGGTTGATTTCCAAAGGGTGCTTGTACCATATTGTGAGAGTCAATGATGTGGAGTCTAAAGTCCCTCCTATTGAGTCTATTCCGGTTGTTAATGAGTTTCTAGATGTCTTCCCAGAAGACCTTCCCGGTGTCCCTCCCGAAAGGGAGATAGATCTTGGTATAGACCTCCTTCCCGATACTCAACCTATTTCTATCCCCCCTTACCGTATGGCCCCGGCGGAGTTGAAAGAGTTGAAAGAGCAATTAAAAGATTTGTTAGAGAAGGGGTTTATTAGACCTAGTCATTCTCCCTGGGGTGCTCCGGTTTTGTTTGTGAAGAAGAAAGATGGGTCTCTTAGAATGTGTATTGATTATCGACAACTTAATAGGGTCACCGTCAAGAATAGGTATCCTCTTCCAAGGATTGACGATTTATTTGACCAATTGCATGGGGCTAGTCACTTCTCTAAGATTGATCTTCGGTCAGGGTATCATCAAGTGAAGGTGAGGGAGTGTGATATTCTCAAGACGGCCTTTCGTACTAGGTATGGGCACTATGAGTTTGTGGTGATGTCTTTCGGGTTGACTAATGCTCCGGCTCTCTTTATGGATTTGATGAATAGGGTTTTCAAACCCTACCTTGATTCTTTTGTGGTGGTGTTTATAGATGACATCTTGATCTATTCTCGGGGTGAGGAAGAGCACAAGGGTCACTTGAGGGTTGTACTCCAAAGATTGAGGGAAGAGAAGTTGTACGCTAAATATGAAAAGTGTGAGTTTTGGTTGAAGGAAGTTGCTTTCCTAGGCCATGTGGTGTCGGGGGATGGTATTAAGGTGGATCCTAAGAAGACCGATGTTATTAGGAATTGGCCTAGACCTTTGACCCCGTCGGATATAAGGAGTTTCTTGGGTTTAGCGGGTTATTATAGGAGATTTGTGGAAGGGTTTTCTTCTCTTGCTTCTCCTATGACTAAGTTGACTCAAAAGAAGGCTAAATTTGTGTGGTCGGATGAGTGTGAGGAAAGCTTCCAAACTTTGAAAGAAAGGCTTGTGTCCGCTCCTATTTTGTCACTTCCGGATGGGTTAGAAGGTTTTGTTGTTTATTGTGATGCTTCCCGTATTGGTTTGGGTTGTGTGTTGATGCAAAGTGGTAAGGTTATAGCCTATGCTTCTAGGCAACTTAAGGTTCATGAAAAAAATTACCCAACCCATGATCTTGAATTGGCCGCCGTGGTTTTTGCTTTAAAGATTTGGCGTCATTATTTGTATGGGGTGCATGTTGATATCTTCACCGACCATAAGAATCTCCAATATGTGTTCACGCAAAAAGATCTTAACTTGAGACAAAGGAGGTGGTTAGAATTCCTTAAGGATTATGATATGAGTGTTCACTATCATCCGGGGAAAGCTAATGTGGTGGCGGATGCATTGAGTAGAGTGTCCATGGGTAGCTTGGCTCATGTGGAGGAAGGTAGTAAAGAGTTGGCTAAGGAGGTCCATCGGTTGGCCAAATTGGGAGTTAGGTTAGAAGGGGTGGATAGTGGAGGAGTAGTTGTTGTTGATGGTTCAAGGTCTTCCTTGGTTGATGAGGTGATAGTCAAGCAAGATCTTGATCCTTCTTTGGTAGAATTAAAGGCTTCGGTGAGTAGTGGTAAGGTGGAGGTTTTCTCCCAAGGGGGAGATGGTGCCCTTAGGTACCAAGGTAGATTATGTGTTCCTTGTGTGGATGGTGTGAGGGAAAGAATCCTTGATGAGGCTCATAATTCTTTTTATTCTATTCATCCGGGGTCAACAAAGATGTATAGAGACTTGAGGGATGTGTATTGGTGGGGCGGTATGAAGAAGGACATTGCAAAATTTGTTTCGGGTTGCCATAGTTGTCAACAAGTCAAGGCCGAACATCAAAGGCCGGGTGGCCTAACTCAAGACATTGAGATACCTACTTGGAAGTGGGAAGAAATCAACATGGATTTTGTAGTGGGCTTACCCAAGGCTAGAAGAGGCTTTGATTCGGTTTGGGTGGTGGTTGATCGGATGACAAAGTCGGCTCATTTCCTACCGGTTAAAACTACTTACGGGGCTGAAGAGTATGCCAAGTTGTACATTCATGAATTGGTAAGGTTGCATGGGATTCCTTTGTCTATCATCTCGGATCGTGGTGCCCAATTCACTTCTCACTTTTGGAAGTCATTCCAAAGGGGTCTTGGTACAAAGGTAAAGCTTAGCACGGCCTTCCACCCTCAAACGGATGGCCAAGCCGAAAGAACAATTCAAACCTTGGAGGATATGCTTAGAGCTTGTGTATTGGAGTTGAAAGGTAGTTGGGATGATCATCTTCCTTTGATTGAATTTGCATACAACAATAGTTATCATTCTAGTATCGGTATGGCTCCTTTTGAGGCACTTTATGGTAGACGGTGTAGGTCACCGGTTGGGTGGTTTGAAGTTGGAGAGGTGGCCTTGTTGGGTCCGGATCTGGTCATGGATGCTCTTGAGAAGGTAAGGATGATTAGGGAGAGGTTGAAAACAGCCCAAAGTCGTCAAAAGTCTTATGCCGATGTGAGGAGACGGGATCTTGAATTCAAAGTGGGTGATTGGGTTTATTTGAAAGTTTCTCCAATGAAAGGTGTGGTTCGTTTTGGTAAGAAGGGGAAATTAAGTCCTAGGTATGTCGGTCCTTATGAGATAATAAGAAGGGTTGGTAAAGTAGCCTATGAGTTGGGGTTGCCCAAGGAGATGGAATTAGTTCATCCGGTATTCCATGTATCGATGTTGAGGAAATGTGTTGGTGATCCTAACGCTATTGTACCTCTTGAGGTTGTGGGTGTTGTAGAAGATAATTTGACGTATGAAGAAGTCCCGGTTCAGATCTTAGATAGACAAGTTAAAAGGTTGAGGAACAAAGAAGTGGCGTCCGTTAAGGTGCTTTGGAGAAATCAACAAGTGGAGAGTGCTACTTGGGAGGCCGAAGCGGACATGCAAAGACGTTATCCTTATCTATTCAACTCCACTCAAGCCTAAGGTATTAAATCAAGTCCTTTGTACTCCATTGAGTCTTACATTTCAGCCCCTGAATCATTAATGTGCATATATGTTTAAATTGATGAGTTATGGATGCTTTACACTAAGTTTTGAAATCTTGAAGTGATGTTTAAATAAAATTTTTGCATTCATGTTGGGGCTGATATGTTCTTACTAAGTCTTGCCTTGTACGTCTCTTCCACATTCGGGGACGAATGTTCCCAAGGGGGAGATATTGAAATGACCCAAAAAGTTCTTAAAAATGTGCTTCGGAAGTTACCGGAAACTTGTTTAGCTATATCAAAAAAAAATCCGTTTCGTTTTTCGAAAATCCGACTTCATATTCTTGTTTAGGGGGTCAAATTGAGTGGGAAATGGGTCTAACCCAAATTTTAGAGCAACCGTATCAAAATCCGAAATTTCCAAGTGAAGCCTTTTTCGAGGGTCTACTTTGGAGGGTCATATCTCCTAGCACACAAATAATTGGGTGGCCCATAACATATCCATGGAAAGCCCTTTGAGTTAGCTACCTAACGCACTTCGTTTCACCTCATTCGGAGTTCGGACGAAGAAGTTATGCCCATTTTCGTAAAATCTGTCCGGCAGGAAATGCAATTTCCAGTGAGCGTTTTTACTGTTCACCCGCCTCATTTTTTTTTCTAAGTGTTGGACCATTTTTCCAAAGGGCATATGTTATTTCCTATATACCATTAGTTCAATTCCCATCTCTAAAACATTTCCCAAAACACCTCTCCCATACTTAGACACATTTTCTCTCAAGTTCTCTCAAGAACCCTAATCCAAAACCTTCCTCAAGATTGAAGAGACTCTTGCTCCAAGTTCCAAGCTTCCATTGAAGACACTCTCAAGACCTTCATAAGAACTCAAGGTATGTGGTGTTGAACTCATGGGTCCTTCCACCCATAGTGCCTAGACTCTATTCTACTCACTAATTCATGGTTTAAGTTAAGATTCATAAATTAGTCTTGTTCTTTGTAATAATTTCCTGCACATTGAATTTTAAACATGAAAAGTGATTGTTTTGAGCATGTTGTGACTCTAGAACTTGAATCTAAATTTGGAATGGATGTGGAGATTTTCATGTGGTATTGTGGGTGTTAAAAGGTGTTGTTGTAGGTTGTTCACTGGTTTGGCTGCATAATTACTACCCTATTTTCCATGCTCTTTGATTCCATTACATGCCTTCAAGGTGTTTGACAAAATGTCCAACTATGGAGAATTGATGAATCGATGCTTTAAAGCTTGAGTTATGAGATGTATGGCAATCCAGAGATGTGTTGATGACAAACTAAGCTTGTGTATATGTTCATTCCATACGTGAGATTGCATTAGAGCCTAATGGGAATTTCCTATATAAAGTGTTGCATGACCATGCCCGGTCCGGGGGAAAAGAACCGGACAACCATGTGAGAGGTTTATATCTCACCACCTAGGATGCTTGGGGTGTGACCAACATCAACCATGTGAGAGGTTTATATCTCACCACCTAGGATGCTTGGGGTGTGACCAACATCAACCATGTGAGAGGTTTATATCTCACCACCTAGGATGCTTGGGGTGTGACCAACATCAACCATGTGAGGGGTTTATACCTTGCCACCAGGGTGTCCGGGTGTGAACGGCATCCCCCATCCTAAGTTGGGGTTATAGATTGGTTGGATCATGCATACACATATGATATCTACTATTAGTATAGATTTACTTAAACATGTTTTGACTTCACTTTGATCATGCATCCTCATATTGTTATTCATAATGCCTATGAAACTATTTCTTGTATTTCGATTGTGTCCTTGTCTATTGTTGTGTTGCACCCCGCATACTTAGTACATTCCAAGTACTAACGCATATTTTGCCTACATGATGTCACCATGTAGGGACCGGAGCTACTCTTGATCCTTCTCTCCATTCACGTGGCTAGTACGGTGCTTATCCGAGTTTGTTGGTGAGTCCTCAATGATTCGAGGGCTATGTTATGTTTCCTACTCCTATGTTTTGAGACTTTAGCTTGCAATTGTATTTTGACTATGAGGGGAGCCGGTAGTATGTCATGGCCCCCGTCCTATCTATGTATGTAGAGGTGTGCGTTGGACAAGTATTTTGTAAATGAGCTTGACTCTTGTTCTATGATGTCTTTTTGAAATGGTTTGCCCTTAGTCCCTATTTCCCGATAATTAATGTTGATTGTACTTCCGCGACCGATGAAGTGTGATGACAAGTTTGAGAGGCTTGTTTGGGGTTCCTTCGGGTTCCTCATTCGCCATGTCACATCTAGGCCCTAGGCTTGGGTCGTGACAGTAACCTTATTCAACTAACGGTAATCTATGCACATTCTTAGAAAACCATCATTCTTCCTCAGAAATAGGACCGGAGCACCGCAAAGTGAGACACTTGGTCGAATAAAACCCTTCTCAGGGTGATCTTTCAACTGCTCTTTTAACTTTTTCAACTCTGTTGGTGCCATTCTATATGGCGGAATAGAGATAGGATGAGTATCAGGAAAAATGTCTATACCAAAGTCCATTTCTCTCTGAGGAGGGACTCCAGGAAGATCATCTAGAAAGACTTGTGGAAACATTCGTACTATTGGAACTGACTGAATAAAAGGTGTCCAAATACTAGAGTCATTAACTCGGACTAAGTGATAGACACACCCCTTGGAAACTAACTTTGTCGCCTTAAGGTATGAAATGAAACGACCCTTAGGCATTGTTGAACTACTCATCCACTCAACGACTGGCTTATTAGGAAACTGAACCTTAACAACTCGAGTTCTACAATCGACTGAGGCATAATAGGCATGAAGTCAGTCCATACCTAGAATGACATCAAAATCTACCATATCTAACTCAACTAAGTCAGCCATGGTGTCCTTGTAATTGACAGAAATGGTACAATCATGATAAACTCTCTTAACTAGAATAGACTCACCAACAGGTGTAGAAAAACTAAATGGCTCAAGAAGTTGCTCAGGAAGAACATCAAAATTCATGGCAATATAAGGAGTCATAAAAGATAGACTCGCTCCTGGATCTAGCAAATCATAAACATCAAAAGTAAAGACTTAGAACATACTAGTGACAACATCTGGAGAATTCTCTTGCTCTTGGCAACTAGTGATAGCATAAAGGCGGTCGCTCCTCCACCTGTCCCTGATGTAGCTCCTCTAGGTGCAGCTCTGTCTGGTGGAGCCACTGAAGAAGATTGGGCTCTATTGGCCCTATTTCCACTACCCTGCAGGACACTCTTTCATGAAGTGGCCCTCTAGAGCACACTTGAAACAACCAGTAGAGCCATCACAACACGTCCTGGTTGGTTCCTACCATACTTAGCACATGTAGGAGCCCAATTAACTCATGTGCCACACTACCTTGAAACTTTGCAGGTCTAGCTCTTAAATTCTGTGAATTCTAATTATTGAACTCACATTTGTTCCTTGGTGCAGGTGCACTAGCAGATGCTGGAGCAGGTCCCTTTTGCTTATGTTGGAAAGATGACCGTTTGGCATTACTTTTCTGCTGTTTGTACTCATTCCCTGATGTTTTTGCCTTCTTGTTTCTAAACTCATCTCTATCTCTCAGCTTATCCTCTTGGACATGATGCACAAGGATCATTAGCCTTGCTATGTCCATATGACTTATTAGCATAGTTGTCTTACCTTACTTACTTGACAGGCGAGGCAACCCAGCAAAAAATAAACTCATCATACTGCTCATATCAGTAACCATCTCCAGAGCATAACGGGAAAGCTGGGTGAACTTAAGGCTGTACTCGTGCACACTCATAGATTTCTGCTTAAGAGTAAGAAATTCTCGTACCTTTGCTTCTCTCAGTTCATGGGGAAAGAAACTCCCCAAGAAGGCCTCCTCAAACATAGCCCAACTCACAAGTGCTGCACCCTTAGCTCTATTCTTTTTCCATTGATTAAACTAGATTCTAGTAATACCTTTCAATTGGTATGCAGTTAGTTCCACCCTCTAAGCATCAGCAACATGTATAATCTTGAAAACCTTCTGAAGCTCTTCAACAAAGTTTTCCAGATCCTCAGTGACACTTAACCACTGAAGCTTGGAGGATTCATCCTTAAGAACTCTTGGATTCTAGACGTATGAGCCATTTCCTATCGAATCCCTCTTTGTTGCCCAACTTGGTTGGTCCCAACTCAACTTAACGTTCGGGGAACTTCCCAAAATTTAGCATTACTGACCTCTCCTTGGGGTTGCACTTCTGGTGCATTAGGTACCCCTTGTTCCTCAGTATTCCTCCTAGCGAGACGACCTTAGACAACTCTTTATGGTGCCATGATCTGAAAGACACACGCAAGCACGAATTTGAAGGAAACTTTATAGAGATGAACTCTATCGCACGAATAGATTATGAAAGAAGTGCAATAGTTCCTAAATGTTGTAGCCTCCTAATTATAGATGTGGCGAGTTTCACACTGATAACTAGGACTCTACAGACATGGCTTCATAGACTCCCTAGAACTCTTGAACTCTATGCTCTGATACCAAGTTTGTCACTCCCCGAGCCTACACCCTGGGCGGGACTGGCACTCTAGAACCATTACTGGCCCCAAGCGAACCCTTGGCCTGTCTTAATACTCAGTGGAAGACTTTACTCAACAAAGATAAATTCATGCACAAACTAAAATGTTGTTAATGAACATTCAACTAACCATTAAGGCAACTCAAGTCTCATAACAAAACAACTGAAATGAATAAGACTAATGAACTATAACTATATGTCTATGAAGCCTCTAATACTATGAGGGATGTCGGGACAAGACCCCGATCATCCTAACAACTAAAATACTAAAACAATATAAAAAAGGGTCCTTCGGAAAGCAAAGAGGCTCACCAAATGACTCTGAAATGCTCAAATGGATCAACGAAGCACTGGATGTTGATCCTAGTTACCTATATCAACTCATGGATACTCAACTCAATGCAGAAATAAACAACAGTAAAGATGCAGTTTACATAAAGCATTTAAAACACTAGATAACATCTCAAAGTATTGGAAAATACAATAATATCTCAGTTGTATATAAGAATACAAAAATAAACTTTATTTGGGAGATTCTCTAATCGACAACCATCACTATAAGTTATGTGATGATACATTGTCTTGCCCATGCTGCCAAAACTGTCCTATAACTTTACGGGATATAGAACGCCTCAACTAAGTGGATCCACGAAGCTATGCTTAAAAGCATTAAGGAATAATCTAAAAAGTATGATCATTTCTACCCACGTTGGCTACATGGTTTATGAAGACTTGAGTTATTATGAACTCGTCCCCATATCGGTGCTCAATACTACTTCCAAAATATACTCAGCTCATATGTTTAAAAACATAACTCTTTCTCTATGGTTTGAGATTATAACTCAAAAACTAGCTCAAAAGCACTCTTGAGAATCAGTGTTTTTTCTCTTGTTTAAATGTTAAAGCATTTACTATTTGGAAATACTTAGTTCCCATATAATCTTTTAAAGAAAATGAACTTTGCTCTTACTCTTACTCAACTCATTGCTCAAGTCTTCAAAACAAGTTTAAAAACATTTGTAAAAGACTTTTGAAATAACTCTAAGAACTCTCTAGACTTGGCTCTTCACTTTCCTTGAATTTAAATTTATGGATTCACGGTTATGATTCATGTTTACGGATGATATCAAGATTTTTAGAATTCATTTAGAGTGGTTAGAATCAATAGGAAGTGTTAGTACACTTTAGAATGACTCAGATGGGCTAAATGACAAAAAACGAGTGGGGGTAAAGCGTCCCGGGTGCACTGCTGGCGCGGGCACCAGACCGTAGGTTCAGAGACCACATTCTGGCGCACCATGCTAGCCTTGCTGGAGCATCAGTGGCGCGCCGCGCTGCCCCTCCCCTAGTCAATTCCGAAGAATTTTTCAACACATTTTCTAATCTTAATTCGACTAAATTTGATTCTTTTTTCTCAATTTCTCTTTAGATCCAGATACCCAATACATGTACACAAGACTCTAATCAAACACAACTCTAAAATCGACATGGTTTCTTCAAGAACTCATCAATCTCATCTTAACTCAGGAACAAAAGCCAATTTCAAGAACAGAATACAAGAACATCAAACCTTCAACTTTCTTGAACAAATTTAATGCTGAATTTAACATAATTGGTGCGTGGGTGAACGAACCCAACGCTATGTGAACTCACATACCTCTTTAGGGATCAACCGTTGGGGAAATCCGCAGCCAAAATCGCAACAACTTGACGAATCTTGACCTTTCTTCTCTTTTGTCTTCTTCAACTCTTTTCTAAAAACCCTAGAGTGAAATTTGAGTGTGTAAACTGAACTAATTTAGTTTAGACCCTATTTAATTGCTAAAAACGAAATAACTTAATTCGGTAAGGAAAAGACCAAAATACCCTCTTAAATCCAAGTGACTTTCCTTATCTAGACAGCCCGACTTCAAATGGGGATATCTCCTTCATATAAACTCAAAAATTAGCGAACTCGGTGGCGTTGGAAAGATAATTCAAAGACCTTTCAATTTATATCTTGTTTCCCACCTTACTCATTTTGTACTAAAAGTTATGGTCGTTTGAAGTTGACTCAAAACTCATACTTAACAGAACTTGCCAAATTTCAGGTTTTCATTATTTTCAAAAGTGGTTCTTTCTAATTCTGGCTCTTTCAAATAGCGGGGTGTTACAATTTTCATAAAAAGGATGATATACACAATTTTTTAATAAGGAGGGGTTCCTTAATTTTGTAAAACTTTTAGATTTGAGTCTTATTTCTTCTTCCTTTTTGCTCTTCACTTGGCTTTCTTTCACCGTTTCTATCAGCGCCCTCAATTAGGCTTTTGGCCTAAGTTGGTTATTCAAATAGAACAATGCTACAAAAAGGGTTTTTGGTGAGAAGGTATGAATAATTTGGCTGAAGAAGCTTCTTTTGGTTGTCAACAAATAAGTTAGGCTCAATTGGTGCTAACATGGATTCAGACCCTCACAAGGTAGCCCTCATTGAATTTTTGCTCAAGATCATGTCTCACATTCACCAAGTTCACACGATTGAACTAACAAGGCAAATTACAGAACTCCACATGCATGATTTCAAGTAAAACCTCACCACACATGGCACTTTGAAATACACTCATTTAGCACATCCCAAAAAGATCAAAAGCATATGTGTGATGTTCATTGCAAGGCTCACATCAAAATACAGCTAGTTAATAAAATATTCAAAGAGATCACTCAAAGGTGTAACCACATCGATTTCATTTTCGCAACACCAATACTATGCATCATGTTCATCATGAGTACTATTCAAAACATCGATATTGAACAAAATTGTCCTCAAATTGTTATCAATGGAAACTTCAAGCTTTTCATGATTTGGGCTCATGGGGGTTGAAACCTCAGGGGAGAAACAGATAGAAATAAAGAGACACACAGTTACCCAAAAGAGCACTCTAATATAATAAAACAGCAAACTACAATTGTTCAAAATACAAAATAACAAAATACTAACAGAAGAAGAATATTGGAGCGAAGGCCCTCACCCCACCAAAAATAGAAAGCAGTGTCCTCAACGCGAAATAAGTAAAAGTACTGGGAGGCTGAGAAAAAAGGATCCCCTTATGCCTGTTGTGCACTCTCATATGGAGTCTCGAAAGGTGATACCTCAATAGAGGCATCGATACCCGGTAATAGGATCATTGAGGTAGCATGTCAGGCTCAACAGGGGCACCAGTGCCCGTCCCAGCAACAAGAGGTATGGTAGAGTCTAGAGTAACTCCACTAGACCCAACCTCTGAAGTCTCTCAAAGAGACCTCTCCAGCATAGCCTAAAGAATGACCTTCTCGGTCTCATGTAGCTCGGTCAGTATCTCGGCAATCTCGTGCTCTTCAACTCTCAGCTCTTCCTCATCCGTTTCCTCGGCCAAGTCCTCATCGGCCTTCTCAGTCTCGTGTTTATTATCGGATGAATCACATGTTTACCATTTGTTCTTGCCATTACCTGCAAGCACACATTTAAACAATGGATTTGTGAAGGTAAGTTTAATTCAAGCGCGAATTGAAACACATTTCAAAAACACTCATGAGGCTCGCCTAACGGGAAGGCAATGCACCAAATAGGATTAGCGAACTTCGTTGAGCAGGCCGTAGACAGTATCAAATTATTCAGGGCTTAGGCACAAAAGTCGAAGTCAATACCAACTCAGTGATTCACCGAGTTGGTTTCGGCGCGCTAAGATAAGTCCTCCAAAACTAACAGTGCAAAAGGGAAAGTAACAAGCATCAAAGGTGATGTCCTCTCCTACTCAATGATTAACCAACTGAGTTCGGCTGACTAAGACAAGCTCATCGAATGGAACAGTATCCAAGGCCATGCGCTTTCTAAAGAAGACTAGTTAGGTCTTACTTGATGATTTGCCTAACTCTCTTAGTGAACTAAGACAAGCTCGCATAACAAGAATTTGCATCCCAATGCCAAATTTTCATTAAAAATCTACACAGACAACAAATACTAGTCCCCACCCCCTCCAACATTACAATCCACCTAGATGCTTTTCTATCCATGAGTACTCAAATTTCCTCCATTTATCACTGAGCATTGCACTAATTGAAAATTTACCCTTAAGAAAGTAGTCACCTTGTCTATCATTGGGAAAAATCATGCAATTGGGTCAACACTGAGCTACTCAGACTTCACTCACGTCAAATTAGGCATAGACCCAGCAAATTAAGCAATTCAATTTAGCAATTTAACCAACACAATCACGATTCATCATTTTTATAGACATTTTCAATTAAAATCACAGGGACACATTTCAATTTTAGCAATATGATGCTACCCATCAAAATTAGGCACATAATTTCAGTTAAAGGGCTCAAGACCACACCCTACATGCCTTTTATACTCAAATATACAAGAAGTAGAAACACCAACCTTAAAGCTGAAAATAATCAAGAAATTGAGGGATCGGGGTTAGGTTGACACGAACTCCAAGAAAATTCACTACTAGCACCTTCAATATACACACACAAGGCAAACAAATACTCAAAATGCACAATTGAAGAGAAAGGAATCGAAAATGCTCTCAAATTTCAAAGATATTGATTTTTTAATTTGAAAAGATCCTTGGTCTTTTTATATCAGGTCGTTCGGCGATCAAGACTAACGTCGTCGAATGTGTTTGGTGAGTCGCCAACTAAAGCTTAAGCTCTCTAAACACACCTGAACGAACACCAAACCTGAAGGTTGATTCAGGCGACCCGATTAAGTCTGCTTAGTGAACTTCGGTGAATCGCCCTTTGGAGTTCTGATCGCCGATCTTGACAGTATACTTTTCTATCTTTTCAAGATCAAAAGGCATATAAGAGTTAGTCCATGTAATGCCTTCGGTGGATTGTCGTTTGGGTTTGTCATAGCCTATTCCATAGCCTATTCTTCCTTTTTTAATCTTTCAACTTCTTCTAAACCTGCACTCACAACACACACTATTTGAAAGCAATAAAAACAACAATAAAGACTTGGGTTGTTTCCCAAGAAGTGTCTTATTTAATATTGTGGCATGACATATTACTCAAACTCAATAATTATTTTTGGGGGTTTGGGATTGTGTCACTAGGGAAAGTTCCCTTTTGCCTTGGATTTAGATGATTGGCAATTTGACCCAGTTGGGTTTCCAGCTGCTTGATAGGAACTAAATGTGAATTTACCGTCTAGGATAAAGTGGAGAAGTTATTTTTCAACTCCTTCAACACCTTATCATACCTTTCAACCTTATTGTAGATCCATACAAGCATGTCTTCTGTCTGGCTTCCTTCTAGCCTAGTTGTACTTTTGTGCATGGACGATCATAGGGAGGCACGTATTTATCTTTGCCCATCTCCATATCTCTCCAATTTTTACTCTACTATTCTTTCAACAACTATCTTTATCCTTGTTCCAACCTTGGTTCCCACCTTATTATTGATAATTGTTGTGAGAGCCCCCTACTTGATTTCCTAAGTATTGAAATTATTCGTTGTATAATGCCTCTAATTTGGCACCATACAGGACTATACATTGTTGGTTCCAATCGCATTTACCGAATTGGTTCCACTTCCCATGACATGTTTAGAGAACAAATTGATTTGGGTCATCATTTTGACCATGTTTTCACCCCTTTCAAGATCCTTCTCGATTTGTTCTTTTCTTAAACCTACTTATAGAAGAGGCATTTGATCCTCTCTAGTATGCAATGCTTGGTTAACCCTAGTCATATCATCTAGACACAACACATCTTCATCATACAATTGTCTCATAAATCTACCATGAACTATGTGATCAAATCACCTTTATTGACTGAATCAAGACTACAATAAAAGTATTACAATAGCAAATTGTTTGGAACACCATATGTTGGACATTGCAAAAAAAAACTTCTTGAATCCCAACCACGTCTTATGCAAAGGCTCACCTCCAATACATTTGAAATTTTGGATTTGGAGATGAAGTTTAACCATCTTCGAGGATGGAAAGAATCTTTCCAAGAATGCCTCAGTTAGCGCTTCCCACAAAGTTATATAATCATTTGGAAACTCTGCCAACCTTCTTGTAACCTCTCCCACTATAGAGAACAGGAAAAACCTCAACCTTATGTATTCTTGGGACATATTCTTTAACACAAAGGGTCCACACACATACTTGAAATTTTTAAGGTGCTCATGGGGATCCTCATGAGCTAGACCCCCAAAAATTCCTTTCATTTGGAGAAACTGTATCATAGTTCATGTGATGTGAAACATCGTCCTCCAAGTTGTATGAGGTATTCAGATTACTCCTGTGGTTTGAATGACATTAATGTGCAGGTCATTGAGATCACCCATATTGTCATTTTGACTATAGTGACTATCATTGTCACTCCCACGGTCACTCATAGTGTCAACTTGCAAATCAGCCAACAACAACACCAAACAATAAATCTACTACAAGTAAACCAAATTAAAATCTAATTTCTTAATTAGAATTCTCAATCACCATTCCCTGACAACAGCGCCTTTTTTTATAATGCTCAAATCACCCTCCAAAACCAATTAAAAGAGTAAAACTTCGTAGTCAGTATAAAACCTAACGAAGAGTCGAGGTCGAATCCCATAGGGAATTGCATATCGTAGAGAATTTCTTATCAAGAAATTTTGACTTTAAATAAGCTCCTTTGTTATAGTTAGAACAATTGGGTGGATGGTACTACCAACTTAATATAAAGATTTGGTTATCAATTATTAAAATTAAACTAAAATTGGAACGAAATCAAGAGTTAGAAAGCAACCTAGGGGTACGAGGATTAGAAATCAACATCACATAAGGGTGATTGTGTTGCTCTATAGTGATGAACATTTATGAATAGGTGAAGTCTTTATCATTGAATCTAATCATCTTTCGATCTCAAAACATCTATGCATTCTTTCCGGTCTCATTTGTATGTCATTTATAAACAACTCAATACCTTACTTTATTCTCTCTTTCAAGAATAGGAAAAGTAGATCTGACCCATAACCTCTCATTCAAGAAAGCCATAGACATCAATCCTAAATTGCTAGTATTGAACTAATTACACACTCCAATTAATATCTTCCGAGCATTAACCAGAGATCGGGAGTAGAGATTAAGTTTTGCAATCTTAACCCATAAGTTAACCCCATGGTAATTAGACCAAATTCATGCATGAACAACTACAAAACAGATCATAGCACAATACCCACTATATTTAATCAACACCCAACCCCATTCGAGTACCGCTAGATATTGGGGTTTTAGCCACCCATCAGAAAAAGTAAAGAAAGTATCCCTTCCATCATAGCAACCATGCATAACTTGAAATCAACCAATTAAGAGTAAACCCACTTAGGATTAAACTTCAATTTATCAAATTCAAGCTTCAAATTATAAAACTTAAGACTAGAAAAGTGTTCTTCTCCAAGGTAAAAATGTTCTACTCATTATTCAACTCTCTCACTAAACTCTAAATAAAACCTCAAAACTACTCTCCATAAAAGAACTCTGCTAAAAATGATATCCTTTAGGATTTCTATACTTTCCCAAAATTTGGCCCAAAACTCACTTTATAGCTGATTCGACAACATTAGTCGGGTTTGTCTAGCCTGATCGATGACTCGCCCTTTGCTACTTTGCTCGCCTTGTGNAAATTCATGCATGAACAACAACAAAACAGATCATAGCACAATACCCACTATATTTAATCAACACCCAACCCCATTTGAGTACCCCTAGATCTTGGGGTTTTAGCCACCCATCAGAAAAAGTAAAAAAAGTATCCCTTCCATGACAGCAGCCATGCGTAACTTGAAATCAAGCAATTAAGAGTAAACCCACTTAGGATTAAACTTCAATTTAGCAAATTCAAGCTTCAAATTATAAAATCTCAAGACTAGAAAAGTGTTGTTCTCCAAGGTAAAAATGTTCTACTCATTATTCAACTCTCTCACTAAACTCTAAATAAAACCTCAAAACTACTCTCCATAAAAGAACTCTGCTAAAAATGATATCCTTTAGGATTTCTATACTTTCCCAAAATTTGGCCCAAAACTCACTTTATAGCTGATTCGACAACATTAGTCGGGTTTGTCTAGCCTGATCGATGACTCGCCCTTTGCTACTTTGCTCGCCTTGTGATACTCTAGGCATTAGGTGTTTGAACCTTAATTGGAGAACTCGCTTAAGTCAGCCTTTCACATTCGGTGAATCGCCGAATAGCACCTTAGTCTGTCGTTCGAGCATTAATTATTTTCCTTGCACACTGCCACTTTCGATAATGTGTTTCAACACCGTCGTTCTAGCTCATCACATCGCCTTTTCCACTGGAGTTTTCCTACCTTCCTTGATAGACTCAAGTGAAATGCACAGTCAATTTGGGAGAGGTCGTGCTTAGTTGGCGATCTATCCTTCATGTTAGGCGATCAAAAATGTTCACTCTGTAGTTCTTTTTGTGTTTTTGGCCATTCTTTCAAACATCAGTACTTGTCTTGTCCTATATCATTCATAGCTGCAAATCATCAACATTTGATTAGAAAAAGAAAAATTTAGGCATTGAAGACACTAATTATTGAGCTAAATAAATCCTAAATGAGTGAAAATCTTCCACTCATAAGAAAGAGATGGGGATAACGAGACATCATATCGGCCTCGACCTTCCAATTAGAACCCTCAACCCTTCGATTTCTCCATAAGATCTTTGTGGATGCAACCTCCTTATTCCTCAACTTTTTAACTTGCCGGTCCAAAATCTCAATTAAAACTTCTTCATAAGAAACACTCTATTTTATACTAATATTCTCCAATGATACAATAGATGTCAAATCACCAACACATTTCTGCAACAAGGAGACATGGAAAACCGGATGCATCAATGCCAAGTCATTAGGAAAATCAAGTTCACAAACAACCTTACCAATATGCCTCAAAATCTGATGTGGGCCCACATAATGGGGTCTAAGCTTTCCTTTCTTTCCAAATCTCATTACACCCTTCATGGTTTAAATTTTCAAGTAGACCTAATCATGAACATCAAATTCTAGATCTCTTCTTCTAACATCGGCATAGGACTTTTGTCGACTTTGAGCCATTTTCTACCTTTCTCTAATAAGTTGAACCTTCTCCATAGCCTCATGTACCAACTCGGGACCTATAAAAGCAACCTCATCGACTTAAAACCACCATATAGGAGATCTGCACCTCTTACGATAAAGAGCCTCAAATAGAGCCATACCAATGCTTGAGTGATAGTTATTATTATAAGGAAACTCAATCAAAGGTAAATGATCATCCTAATTACCCTTTAAGTCAATCACACAAGCTATCAACATATCTTTCAAAGTTTGGATAGTATGATCCACTTGACCGTCGGTTTGAGGATGAAAGGTCGTACTAAGCTTGACATGAGTACGAAATCCTTTTTGGAAAGACTTCCAAAATTGTGAAGTAAATTGGGTACCACGATCAGAGATAATGAATAGGGGTACTCCATGCAACCTAACCATCTCCCTTAGATAAAACTTAGTATAATCTTCTGCCAAATAAGAAACCTCGATGGGAATGAAATGATCCGACTTCGTCATACGATCTATAATAACCCGAATCAATTTATATTGACATCGGGTGCGGGGTAAACCAAACATAAAGTCCATATTCAAATCTTTCCACTTTCAAGTAGGAATACTAATATCTTGGGACAAACCTCCTAATTTTTGATGCTCAACTTTCACTTGTTGACAATTAGGACACTTAGCCGAAAACTCCACAATATTCTTCTTCATTTCATTCCACCAATAGACCTCCCGCAAGTCACAATACATATTGGTGGCTCCCGAGTGAATAAAATACCAAGAACTATGGGCTTCTACTAAGATTCTCTCTCTCTCAAGTCAACAACATTGGGAACACACAAACAACTTTAATGTCGAAGCACACCATCTCCCCCATGGGAGAAAGCCTCAATGGACTTTTTAAGCACCACTTCCTTCAAGTCAACCAAAATTGGATCAAAACATTGCTTGGATTTCACATCCGACACAAAAGATGATTCTGAATCATTATGAATAATAACACCACACCTCTAGTAGAATCAACCAACTGAACACCCAATCGGGCCAATCTATGAACATCACTAACCAAATCCTTCTTATCTTTATTAACATGAGCAACACTATCCATTTATTATTAATTAAAAATATCCACCACCAAATTCACCTTACTCGGGTGATAGAGGACACTTATCTTGTATTCCTTTAGTAACTCAAGCCACCTCCTTTTAACAAAAAATTAGATCCTTTTGCTTGAACACATTCTACAAAGGTCAAAGTAGTACCCTAACTATCCATGAGATATCTCCTATTACATCTAATCATGGTAATTCAATAGGTCAACATACATCTACTTCAGAGTAACCCAATATGTCATGATACGTCTACTTAGAACAACCCAATAGGTGAGGGTGCATCTACTCAAAGCAACCCTATTGGTGATGGTGATTCAAGTGGTAGCCATGCACGGACCCTTGTCATTTTAACTAATGCAGAGTTAGTCCATGTTTTTGCTATTATTTTACATATTATTTTTTATTTATGATATGATATTGATGCATAACTTTGTAAATTTATACAGATTGCAACCTTCTAGAACATGCCCTAGTTTCATATCTGAGTCTTTCAAAAATGAACCCAATCCTAATGGAATCAACTGGAAAAGTGTCTCAAATGATAGAAGAGATGGATATTTTAGAGAATTCAAGATATAGTTTTTCATCATAATTGAGTTTAGACAATTAATCACTTTTATAGATAGGACATTAATGTATCACTTAATTTGAAATTTTTATTTCAGAAACATTTATGTTGGGACTCTTCCATTATGAAGGTGTAGTAAGGAGATAATGGAAAGTTAAGACAACAACCAAGTACAGGAATTTTATTTCTGAAGAAAAAGCAAGCAACACTAAACCATCCTCTGTACCTCATGTGTGGGAAAGTTGGACTCAACTTTGGGGAGATTCTAAGACTATTGAGAGGTCAGAAATAAATTCAAAGAATCGTTGTGGTGGATGAGAAGTCGCTTGTGGAACTCAAACAACAGATTCTGTCTCAATCAAAGAGTATAGCAAGAGACTTGTAAGTATGTATTTCACGCACTATATAAACTAATATATTTATGTTAAGTATATGCATTTGTATCTGAACATATAGATTACTAGATGGAAGCAACTGTTTCCCTTGTTATTTGATTTGGTAAATATCCACCTAATTTTAGGAAGCTAGCCAATATTCATTGTAGGAAGATGGTAGTAAGTCATTGTAGGAAGTTGTCCAGTATTTTTGTACAAGTATCGTTCTTGTTAAACTTTCTGATTTTTCACTCTTATACAATTAGCTTGAGCTGAACTTTCTGAGGAACTGGGTATATGATGGAAGCTGTGGCCTTTGTTCTTTTAACCAATATACTTATAGTCTTATAATGATGAGAACTGTCAAATTTGATTAGTTAATTTTGTTTATTACACTGGTATGTTGTTATTGTAGAGTTATAGAAATATGTGTAGGGGCATGGGAGTTATCAGTTATTAGGGTCTTATAGTTTTGATTTTTGATACTCTTTTTGGCCGTTTACATATTATCATCTTCTTATAATTTCACTTCTGTAAAAATTGTAACTTCATTTATTTTCCACTTCTGAATTTTGAAAAATGATGAGAGTATGTATTTGTGCCTTTTAAGTTCTTAAAACATATACCTTGCTACGTAGACCTAGTACAATTGGTTGATAGCATGAGAAGTTCACATCATATAGTCGAAAGCACAATGGTCACAACTTTCAACAACTGATTCACAACGGTGTATTGGGAAATGTACAAATACTAAGGAAAAAAATACCGGTATCTAAAGTAACCTTGCAGGGGACTGGGTATAGCATTGTAAGATCTCAATACAAGAAAGCAATCAGACCTATAACCTCATTGCAGTGACTTCTAGACTTGCTTTTCTTTTTGTTATTTTTCAAAATCATCCAATACTTCACACTTTCTCTTCATTTTCCCTCTATACTTCACATACATTTACATAAGGTATGTTGAACTTTCAGGTTATTCTGTTTTCATTTATATGCTATATAGTTCAATTTTTGTCATATGCGTGAATCATTCTCGTAATAAAGATATCTCTAAAATGAAGTGATTAAAATTCTATTTTTGTATAGGCTGTTGAAAAGGGTCGAGATCCAACACCAAGTGAGTTACATTTGCACGTTCCAATGGAAAATCTTTTGTTGGTGAACGTTCTCGAATTGTCCATGTAAGTCTAAAATTTTGTAACTTCATTGACTTTATATTTGGAAATCTTAAAGGTTAAAATGCTAGGTGCCAACACTATATAAGGTTTTGACGTTCTTATTAGTAGGGCGGTAGCGGTATTATGTCAATGTTAATTCATATGGTTCCAACTCTATAAACTTGAATATTTACCTTGAAAGTTTATTTGAATTCATTTTAGTAGGGTAGTAACTTAGGGTCATTATGGAGCATTAGCTGTCCAGAATTGAGTTGGTGAATAGGGCGGAAAACCCATTAAGTTGGAGAAAAATGACTAACTCAGAATCTACTATATTGCATCCTGTAGTTTGGATTGAACTGCATTTTCTCAAATTTGTTACTAGTCACTTTCCCTTTCCATGTCCTGTTTTATCTTTTGTATGATTAGATGATAAGTGAATCAGACTCAAAAATGTATGGGGTAATCTTTTCCCTCAAATTTTGATAAAATAAATAGTAGCAGTTAAATAAATTTAGTATTAGTAATACATCTCAACAGTCTTAGCATCTCCCCAAAGTTGAGTCCAACATTCCTACACATTTTGAGGTATATAGGATGGCTTAGAGTTGCTCACTTTTTCTTTAGAAATGAAATTCATGAACCTGGTTGCTGCCTTAACTTCCCATTGTCTCCTTAGTACACCTTCATTAATGGAAGAGTCTCAATAGAAATGTTTATGAAATAAAGTTTTCAAATTAAGTGATACATTAATATCCTATCTTTAAAAGTGAATAACTTTCTAAACTTATTTATGATGAAAAAATATACCTTGAATACTCCAAAATATCCATCTCTTATATCGTTTGAGACAGCTTTCCAGTTGATTCCATTAGGATCGAGTTCAGTTTTGGAAGACTCAGCTATGAAATTAGAGCATGTTCTAGAAGGTCGCAATCTGTATAAATTTACAAAGTTATACGTCAATATCATATCATAAATAAAAAATAATATATAAAATAATAGCAAAAACATGGACTAACCCTGCAGTAGTTGGAATGACAAGGGTCCGTGCATGGCTACCACTTGAATCACCTTTACCAATAGGGATGCTTTGAGTAGAGTCAGCCTCACCTATTGGGTTTCTCTGGGTAGATGTATCTTGACCTATTAGGTTACTCTGAGTATATGTATGCTGACCTATTGGGTTACCATGATTAGATGTAATAGAAGATATCTCAAGGATTGTTGGGGTACTACTTTGACCTTGTCCAATTTCGAAAGTCAGCCATATTTTTATGATTTTTAATATTTGTAAGTTGTTAATTATTTTGATTTACAATACTTTTTACGTCAATTCAAATAATGTATGTTACTTTATTTGTTCTCAATTTATGCGATACTAATAGATTTTGAAAGTCAAGTAATTTTTTACATGTCTTTTAAATATTTTAAGTTGTTAATTATTGTAATTTATACAAATTTTTATGAAAGTTTTAAGGAATATATGTTACTTCGTCTATCCCAATTTATGTGGCACTATAGAATTTTGAGAATCATCTACAAAAATATGTCTTTTAAATTTTTATGTTATTAGCTATTGTGATTTATAGTACTTTTTATATAATTTCAAATACTATATGTTACTTCATTAGTAATAATTTATGGGGCACTGATAAAATTTTGAGAGTTAATATCTTTTACGGTTTTTAAATATTTTAAATTGCCAATTATAGTAATTTATAGTTATTTTTATGTAATTTTTATATAATAGATAAATAAATTAAAATGAAAAAACATCCAAATTCCAAAAATACCCTCTTGAAAGTGCAAAATCGCCTATATTGACCTGTTGTCTGCTTTGGCACAAAAAACTCTCTTATTACTTTTTTTTTTTTGCTTTTTAAAATGCAAATGTGAAAATTCTGATAGTCAACCAATGATCGGCGTCCATTAGGATTCGCCCCCACTGAGCCAGAAGCTCATGTTCGGAGTTCTTCAGCAGATAGGTTGGGGTACTACTTTGACCTTTTATGGAGATATCCACTAGGATTCCCTCCCCCCCCCCCCCTCCAATGTCATTTTTTTTCTCCTACCATTTCTTCTCCCATTCTTTTTTGTACCTTCATCTTTATTTTTATTTGTTTCAAATGTTTTTTCTTATATAGGCTAAAACTACATTAGAAATCATCAAACTTTATCACTATTGTCTCCAAATTGAAGTTATTTTCTTTTAACAATGGCAGTCAAAATTAAAATTGAAGTTAACTCCTTTTATGCTTTTTATTTGTGGTGAAAACAAAATATCACCAGAACCTTCTTCTACCGGTGAGTCCCCGAGAGATTGGGTTATCAAGACGTCAAACAAGCATGCATTCATCATATTCTCGCTTAAGCATTGGCTTATTTTTCAATCTATTTCGAATCCACCATTGATTTATATAGTTTGGAGAGAGAAAATTATTGTCTTCCCCTTTGATTTTTCCTTCTTTTAATATTTTTTAAAATATAATTTCTTACGTGGATCTAATGTGGCATTGATGAGGCGTGTGTGTAGTGCACTTTTCAGTGTGAGACTGGTATTGTATCATTAGGGTGAGATTTGATTCATTTCAAAGATGTTAAGGGAGTTATTTAAATGCACGTGTAGTTTAAGTACTAAAGTAAGTTGTATTGTCAAGTTTAGGGGGTGGGGGGGGGGAGAGTTTATCTGTTTTCTCTAAATAATAATTTTAAAAAATAACAAATAACATAGATAGTAATTCTAAATTACAAGGTACTAACCTTTTTAATACCAAAACACGAATATAAAAGGAAATTCAAATTCTAAAAACTAGTAATAAATCTTCTCATGGTGAACCAAGAATTCATCCCCAACACCAAAATTAGTAGTATAAAATTACTAGCTCATGTAAGTTAGAATAAACAGAGGAATGTTTTTTTGTAAACAAGTCCATTGCATCACAACATAACCCAGATAAATTTATCCTTTCTCAACGTAATTCTTTAGATAAAGACTCCAGTTTTTTGGATGATAAATCTTTCTCTGATCATGGTTGGTGAATCAAGCCAATGTTCCTATTGAAGTAATAATGTGAGTTCTTCCTTTCGATGTTGAAGAGAAGAGAAGTTAGTGTTCTACGGATGTCTCTGGAAAGCATGATTTGCTGGTCTATGGTGATTATGGTTCCACAAGGGAGGTGCTCTTGTGTAAATATTTTCTATGAGACATGTGCAACCGGGGTCCTGACTGCTTCTTTTCTCATCTTTACTAGCAAAGAGGCCCACATGTTGCAAGTGGGCCTCTTTGCTTGTAAAGAATAAGAAAAGGAACAGTGAGGACTCAAATTGCACAGGCCACTGGGAAAATATATACATAGAGAAGCTTTCTTGTGGAACCATCATTACTGTAGACCAACATGTCATAATTTTCAGAAACATTAGTAAAACACTGGCTTATCAACTACTCAACATCGAAATTCCAGATACATTTGTCCTTTCTCAATGCATTTCTTTAGACAAAGACTCCATTTTTTCTCTTTTCAAACGATAATTTTTTCTCCAGATATGGAGTGTGAATCAAACCCATGTTCCAATTGAATTATACCAGGTCATTGAGATCACCCATATTGTCATTTTGACCGTAGTGACTATCACAGTCACTCCCACGGTCACTCATAGTGTCAACCTGCAAATAAGCCAACAACAACACCAAACAATAAATCTACTACAAGTAAACCAAATTAAAATCTAATTTCTTAATTAGAATTCTCAATCATCATTCCCCGGCAGCGGCACCTTTTTTTATAATGCTCAAATTACCCTCCAAAACCAATGAAAGAGTAAGACATCGTAGTCAGTATAAAATCCAACGAAGAGTGGGTCGAATCCCATAGGGAATTGCATATCGTNTCAACATCGAAATTCCGGATACATTTGTCCTTTCTCAATGCATTTATTTAGACAAAGACTCCATTTTTCCTCTTTTTAGACGATAATTTTTTCTCCAGATATGGAGTGTGAATCAAACTCATGTTCCAATTGAAATTGAAATACTGTTGCAAGTTCTTCCTGTCTAAAAAGTATATCAGATAGATTCATCTAAAGGAGATTCACAATACGTTCTAACCTTCAGGACAGATTAAAGTCTTAAGTACATAAAGTAGGAAATCATATGATACTCCAATGGAGAATCACACCAAATTGTTTAACTCTAAGGAAAATGTACAAGATTTTTCACGCAAAAATGTTGAGAAATTTTCAAGGTGATTATCAAATCAAAGTATATGTCGAAAGAGCCCTTCCAATATTCCAACTACCGAAGAAAAGAAACATATCAAAAATAAATAAATAAATACCCGAAATTTGAGAAAAAGTAAAGATAAAACTACTTATATAATCTTTACCAGCATCAGTAGCAAATGCAACTATCTTACATGTAATTGTGTTTGAACGGTATAGTTAAGGAAAGAATGGGAAAGCATAAGAGAAATGGAGGAAAGAAAACACTTACAACGAGTTTTCAGCTCAAACATATGACGAGCTACCTTTATCGAAACTACCTAAGTGTCCATTTCATCCACCATAGAAAATATCTGGAAAAAAAAAGATGGAATAGAAGTCAGAAGCAATAAGGAACAAAGGAAAGGGAAAGATAACAATGAAGGTCCACCTTTGAGAGCTGAGAAAATAATGACGAAATGAGGAGGAAAATGTTGATGATCCATAGAATCATAAGGAGGCAAATGGGGTTAGTTACAGCTCCCAACGGCGACACTAAAGAGAAAAAAGGGAGCAACAACATTGAAGAGGAAAAATGAGAGTGGCGGCATTGAAGAGGAAAAAGGGGAGCTCAATTTAGAAAACCTAGTGGCTAATGAGATATTTAAGATAGAAAGGCAAGTTCAATTTTTTGACTGGGCCAGTTGTTGTTTTGCTTCCTTTCTTGGGCTTGTTGGGCCATTTTATACAGACTTATTGAATCAATAAAAGAGCTCCTAAGTTCAGCTATTTAATTAAAAAATTGTTTTTGAACATACATTTTACTTGAAATTTTTGTGAGTGGAAGTTCCAAAAAATTAAAAATGGATTTTCATAAGTTTTTGAAACTGGAAATATTTTTGAAAACAGATTTTCCAAATCTTTGTCCAAACAGATATAAACAGAGTCTCAAAACAAGATCTAAAATCTAAGATCAAACATCAACTAAATAAAAGTGATGATTTGTTGATTGAGGTTCTTAAATAATTACTAGGGGTAGGGGTTCTTCATTCGCATAGACGTACCAGGGCATCATGCCGAGCCCAATTTAGATCAATCGAACCAAGTCGAATTCAAATCGCTTTCAATCAAACTTTATTAGTAGTTTCTATATACGCACATAAATATTATGAACAATACAAGCTAAAGTAAGATGAAATAAATAATATACCCTTTAGTATAGACATTCCCGTCAAGGGGAAAAATCTGTCACTCCCCAAAATAGGGAGGCGTGACTGACACTCGATATCGTATTTCATCGAGTTAGCCACTGAAACATACTAGCTAACTAATTTGCGGGATAAAAAGATTGGGCAACACAACATCTGAAATGTGAAACCTCGACTATTAAGGTCATGACCTGAATAACAATAAGCCATATAAACAATGGTAGACAAGCCAACATAAAGAAGTACTAGCTAGCCGATGAGGCCGCAACCGAAGACACACACATACGTATACACGCACGCACGCGCACGCGCACACGCACATTCCAAGTTAATGGGTTGAAGACAGAAACTTACAAAAGAGACCCGAAATACAGATAACACGTGAAACTGAAACTCTAATAGTCTCCATGACTGACATTTGACCTCCAACTATTTAAATATGTATGGTATGCTCGTGAAATCATATATTGTGAATACATATATAGAAGCACATGCATGACATACCCAACCAAATTATAGCAATGGTGGTGCCTCCCGATAGCTAACCAACATTGTATTCGCCAACTTGTGGTCATCTGTGTCTCGTACATATAAATATAGGCAAAAGGCCTCATATTTCTCTATTATAGCTCGGTAGTAGAATGTATAAAATATCATTTCATGGATTCGTAATGCATATATGTTATCATAATCATGTTTTTGAAAAAAATCATGTTGCCAATCTTGGCCCGTTTGTACTCTTGTTTTCATAGTCCCGTAATCACTTCGTATAACATGTAAATGTCTCATGGAATCTCATATGTTTTTCAAAATAAGCTTGAAAACTTAACTGGACTTTTAAAAAAATAACATAACCTTGAAGATTTTCATAAAAAGCTTAAGGTACTTTACTTAGTTCCTTTACTTGGTTCCTAGATAATTTATAAAAGAAAATATTTCAAAAATCAAGTGTTTTAATAGTATAAACATTTAAGTTATATTTGAGAGTTTTGAAAATCGCGTTACTTTAAAGATTTTTCAAAATACACTTTAGCGAAGAAAGATGATTGGTTACAAACACTAAATGTATCTCGTAATATTTTTAAGTCACACCACCCAAAGAAGAATAATAATTCGTACATATGGACATATAGTCAATAAAACCTATAAATGACATGTAGATGTCGAACACCTTATTTATACGACCAAGTGGAATATCAACATAATAGCATCATGAAAACAATTCAGCTACGATCCCAGTGTCTTTCACAGAAGATCTTTCTAGCTATAGAATAATAAAATATCACATTTGACGTTTTAAGAATTTCCCAGGAGTCGTGTTAAAAGGAAGGACACTATATATACACAACTGATCATATGCACCTATAAACAATTAAAATTGAGCTTAAATCGGCAGATTCGCCATATGGTCCAAACTTGACGAAACATCCGTAGAACTTCATAAAAACAATTTAAAAAAGTCCTGAGATTATTACCTTAGCAAATCAAGCGTAAGCCTTGAAGAAACATCAATAACTACCAAGGTACATCTTCAAAAAATAGCTCCAAACGCAGCTAATAGAAGGAAAAAACGATTGCCACGTGTAGTGATCATGTTTCAGGCACGGAGGCAACCTTTAATGATAGAAATCGCTAAAAACTAACCTTCATCATCCAAGAACTCCACTAGAATCCTCTCTTAAGGTTTTTTTCTGGTTAGGAAGTGAAAATAAATGATTTTATGGGTTAAAACGTCGAGTAGTCGACATACTATAATTTTTACCCGATCCGATTTGCGATCTGAATTCTGCCTAGACAGTCCATAATAAAACACTTATACCTTTTTACTCCAACGTCGGTTTGATATTTGCTTGACATTCAGGTAGGCTAGGCCTCCTTAACGTAGTAGTCATTTGCAATTACGGGTAGTTTAGTAGCTGATTAGATTTATGCAGTATTAATAAAGTAAGGATTAATTATGAGTGAATTTTATGTATTATTTTATACATGTATTAGTTATTACACCTTCTATCTAGCATAAAATATCACATAAATTCCCTCATAACTTATACATATATTAGTTATGCGGATTTCTAAATTGTCCACCAAACATATATGAACTTGATTTGACCTATATATGCATATGAAGAAAAATAGAGTGTTTTATGATACTTTTATAACTTTTTTCTTCAAAGTTCATCCAATCTCTGTTTGAAGCCGACTTTGAATAAGACTAAAAATTATTCATCTCCTGTATTTCAAAGAACTTTATTTAATCTTCTCCTATATATATACATATACTACCTTAAAAGCATGAACTTCCAAACATGAATGTTGAATTACTATAATACCCCCAATTAAAAATACTCAGTTTATTTAATTGTGTTATATTAAAAGTTGATACCTTTTCACATCAATGGAGTGTGACTTTTGCAATGAGTTATGACTTTTCCAAAGGATTGTGACTTTTTTGACGGGTTGTAACATTTCCGATGAGTTGTGACTTTTTCAAAGGGTTTTGTCTTTTCCTATTAGCAGGGACTTTTTTGAAGGGTTGTGACTTATCTAAAAAGGCACAATCAGAACATATTCATACTACTATTTGTTAGCTATAAATAGATGGGTTTCCTCTCACTTTTAAACTACAATTTTTTTAGGTTTTATACTCTTCTTCTTCTTCTTAAAAAAACTCAACTGTTATTTGCATTAGTTGATTAAGTTCGAAACCCAACGAAATTCGAGTACCCACATAAGCAAGAGTTGGTGAAGAAATTGTAGCAAATCATTCATCAATTCACACTCATATTTTCCTGTGACGATTTTTATCACATACATACATCAATATTACTTATATCATTTTAGAACATTAATACTGTTTAATTAACCTACATGTTTTATTCATTAAAAAAGACTAATTTCCTACGAATAGTCACAGCAATTTCTACCTTCACGTTTCTTCGGTCATAAATCACAACTATTCACTCCTTGTAAATTCTTGGGGATCTCTTTTTTGTGAGAATTTGAGTTCATTCAAAATTTTCGTAAATGATTCATCCCCAATCCATTGATATGTTTCGTCGAAGTTCTTAGTATTGGAATTTAGGTATTGACTTTCTATTAAAGAAGAAATGAAGAGAACAAAGAAATATGCAATTATCTATGAACTTTGCTTCACACATAAATCTTCTATATATAGTGTGCGAGAATTTTTATTTATTTTTCTTATTTTGTTTCTTGAATAATTTCTTTTGTGTTTTCACGAGAGAGAGAATTTATATACACACATTGTTCATTATTTCTTCTAATAAAATAAAGAGATAAAGATGTGGGAGAGACAATAATAATAAACAAATACAAAAAAGGCACACGTTTGGGGTAAGATATTTCTTCTTTGTATTTCCATTTCTTATTCTTTTAAGATCAAATGAAGGGGTTTCTTCCTAATTTTGCTAAAACATCGGGCATCAACGTAGTCCATTGAATTAAAAGTTTTGATGTTAAGTCTACTGTTTCAAAAATAGATTTTCACTTTTACTTATGATATGATAATATAACCATGATAATAATTATTTTTAATAAATATGTAAGTAAAAATGAACAGAGAAAGTAAAGTGTTGGTGGCTAGAGATTTCAATCAAATGAAACACTAGGGTGAATATATCATAAACATATATTTTCGCCTTCCTTCTTCATTGGCTATGAATTGATCCACATATTTTTACTTTTTTATATTTAGGTTGAGTATGAATTTTTTTAAGTATGAATTTCTTATTATTTTGTGTTCATTTTGATCTAAGAAAATTTTATGTCACAAGATACACTCTTTGCTAGCTATATAAAAATGATAAGAAAATAGTGATTGATCATAAAATGATCTGAAATCAAATTCAATATTCTATAAATAATACTTTAAATTTTATTCATCTATTAATTTTTTAATTGAAAATGTTTAATGTTTTATATCACGATAGAACATCTATAACATACTAGATACTCTCATAAGACAACATCTATATGACATTTATGCGGCAAAATAAAGGATAATTTTCTTTAGAACTAATTATTGACGTAATATATTTTTCTATATAACATTCAACTTATAAAAGTATTGACATTTATTATGTAAGTACACTTTTTGTTTTTTATAAAATTACATCTATATCATATCCTTACTCAAATATTAATTGAATAATAATATTTTGTAAAAGATATATCACGTTTAAAGATAAAATATTAAAATATTATTGACAATCGTTCTTAGTGTCATGCACATATTAAATTTCAAGTACTAATATCTAAGCGAATAATTGTACTTAAATGGTGTCCATCATTTACAGTCATAACCTGTCACGACCCAGACCATCGTGATTGGCACCCACACTAACCCTCCGGTGGGAGAACCACTACTACAACCCAAACCAAGCAACTAAACCAAAACTAAAGCATTTAAGGACACGAAAATAGGAATAATAGCTAAAACTGAAGTTCCCATAAACTTCCAAAAGATCTAACAACTAAACAATGCGGAAAATACACCTAGAACCTAAAAGTCAATGTACCAAAACATCTAACATTGAACCAAAGTCTAAACAAGAAGGGTCACAACCCCAAACTAACGAACTAATAACTAACTAGAGAGTCTAAGTCCGAAATGTGGACATAGACGAAAGGAGAAATCAAGGCAGCCTGGAAAACCTGGCTCACCCTTGAATTCGAACGATCACTGATCTTCTAAACGAGGTCTGTCAATAGCCGCTTGAAGATGCCATGTACTCAATAAAGAAAGAGCAAGTGCAGTATCAGTACACAACCACAATGTACTGGTAGGATCATGCGGCTATTCCACTAAGTGCAACATACATAAGTCAATACAACAATATAATCACATGCATATATCGAGCATATACAATATTATCAATATTTACAAACAACGAACAACTTCACATTTCTCAAGATACACAATTATATCAAATCATTGTTCCACTCATGGAACCCAAACCCAAACAGTTAGCATACCAAAACGTGGTACCCGATCAAAAGATTATGTCGGAACATGGCAACCGATCCCATAATTATGAGGGAAGGTGGCAACCAATCCAAGTTAGTGTGTCAGAACGCAACACCTGATCCATTCAACAAGCCACAATCACAATCACAATCACAAGTACATTCCCATAGTCATACAATCAAGTCATGATTCATGGCATTCATAGTCATATATCCTCATTTACAACAAGTGTGATCAATAATGCAACATTTGCATACAGGCATCATAATGAAGCAAAGACAAACATACCTCACACAATCATAGAATCACAACCATCGCCTACCTCAGAACAAGCTTGAAACCCTAAAAAACTTGGTCCTTCCCTTTCCGGATTCATTCCGCCTTATCTTGGTCTACAAGCAATCAATATAATACGGGAATCAATAAACAATCACTAAATACCCGAATTACTAACTATTCTAACAACCCTAGATCATACCCATGATCCCAAGTATACAAACTAGGGTTTTTTCCATCATAGTTTCTAGATCAAAACCCTCCCCCATCGGTAATTACGCATTCTATTACGTTCTACGGATTGCAAAATGGATTCGGGGAATTAAAATCTTACCTTTAGCCTTAAGAATAGTGAAAAACTGTCAGGAATAGCATGGAGTTCATTCCTTCGCTCTAAAAACCAAAAAGTGCAAAATAAAGACGTTTTGGGGTTTATTAACAACTTTAAGTCACGTCTGGCCCGCCACAACGGTCCTCACCCCGCTACAGCTTCCCCGCCAAAGTGGCTTGCACGAAACAATGAGCTATTTTAATAATTCCAAGACCCCCATTTCACAACACACTTTCCACCAACGACACTCAGAAAATACCATTCACGCTAAGATCAATTCTAGGAGTTCTAATTGCCCGAATTCAATTCTGTAAAGTCGTACGAATTCCTTAATGACTCATCTAACTACTCATGTAATCAAAATTATAAATAAATCACCCGATTATTACCGGATTTCCCTACACCTTAATGACTTTGATTTCGTCCAAATCTGGACTAGGTTGGGAAATTCCAAGTTACTACGAAAAAGTTTTCCGACCTAATCGTTACTATAGATACCAATTTACCCATCACTCGTCCTCGAGTGACAAAACTTAGGAAAAAAGGCTAAAGAAGGGATGAAGTAGTACCTGAATCAGCGAACAATTGGGGATACTTGTCTCACATGTCCCTCTCGGTTTCCCAAGTAGCTTCCTCAACTGGACGATGCTTCTGTTGAACTTTCACGGACTTAATCTCCTTGGTCCTCAACTTACGCACATCACGATCAAGAATTGCAATCGGTTCCTCCTCATATTGGAGGTCTTTGTCTAACACAATTGAGTCTCACTTAATAATAAAATCCCTGTCACCATGATACACTTTAACATGGACACATGAAATACCGGATGAACTCCCGATAAATTAGGAGGTAAAGCCAATCTATACGCCACCAGTCCTACACATTCAAGAACATCAAAGGGACCAATGTATCGCGGACTTAGCTTATCTTTCTTGCCAAACCTCATCACCCATTTCATGGGTGATACCTTAAGAAGAACATTCTCATCGGTTTGAAACGCCATGTCTCTTGCCTTGTGATCCGCATACTTTTTCTATATACTCTGGGCTGCTAGAAGCTTAGCTTGAATACTCCTCACCTTATCTTGAGCATCATTCAATAAATCAACCCCCAAAGGTTTCACATCTCCAGCCTCGAACCATCATATGGGTTTCGACATCCCCTCCCACAGAGTGCCTCAAATGGTGTCATATTTATGCTGGAGTGATAACTATTGTTATAAGAGACCTCACACAAAGGTAAGAACTTATCCCAATGTCCTCTAAAATCAATCACACATGCCCTCAACATGTCTTCCAACTTGAATAGTCCTCTCCGACTGCCTGTCCGTCTGTGGATGAAAGGTTGTACTAAAAGTGAGTTTTGAACCCAATTCATCATGTAACTTCCTCCAAAAGTTGGAGGTAAAATGCATACCACGATTTAAGATGATAGAAAAGGGTACCCTATGCAACCTCACTATCTCTTTCACATATACCTTAGCCAATTATTCAACATTATAATATATCCTTACCTGAATAAAGTGGGCTGACTTAGTCAATCTATCAACCACTACCCAAATAGAATCAAGAAATGGCTTGAATACCCCATTCATTAAACTCATGAAAGTTGCAGGCGCATTAGTCAAATCAAAAGACATAACCAAAAACTCATAGTTCCCATAGCGAGTTCTAAATGTCGTCTTAGGCACATCCTCAGGCCTAATTTTCAACTGATGGTAGCCAGACCTTATATCAATCTTGGAGAAAATTGATGCCCCTTGCAATTGGTCAAAGAGATCATCTATTCGAGGCAAAGGGTACTTGTTTCGAATAGTGACCCTACAACTACTAGGTGAAATCACCATTAAACTACATTTAATCTATCAACAAGCAAGACCGAACAACAATATTAACCCATATTCGCTAAATCACACCCCAATAATGGAGGTTTTTAACTACACATCAAGAGATAGAAATTTATACCTAAATGAGCTTGCATTCAAATGGGTATGAATATTTAAGTCTTGTTACAAGCCAAGAATGAAGAAATCAAGAGACTCAAGTCCAAATCTTTGGGGATGAAACCCTCTACTTCTTCAAGTTTCCAAAACCCTCTCAAACTCAAAGCAAAATAAAAAGTATTATTCTATATGAAAATTATAATAATTTTTTTTCACACTAAAAATCTTATACTAAGCTATAACTCTCAACGAGTATTTATAGTTTTCAAAAATTTGTGTTGCAGCGGACCATTCAGCAACATTAGTCGAAATCACCGATCAACTCAGCGATTCGCCCTTTGGTGTAGTTCATCACCATTTTGCACCATCATTCGGCATCATCGTGCTCTGGGTCATTGGGCGACATAGTACTACTTCTCAAAACTTCTCGGTGATGCGTCGACTGCTTGTTTATTCCGCTGACTTGATCCTTTCCTTCAGGGCTCAGCACACTAGAACAAAAGGCTAAGTAAGACCCTTCGGCGACTCGCCAAGTGGACTCGGTGATCCTCAGGCCTTCATTTCTTCGTTCTTTTTAGCCTTTTCGTTCCTTTTTGCAATGTAGTGTCCATGCTTTCCTAAAAACTTCACATACCTGAAACTTAAGGGTGTTCATCAGATATTAAGATAAAATAAACATTTGAGGACACAATATCTATTAAAATATAGCCCTAAATGAGTCCAATTTGCGGACTCATCAACACCACCAACTTAAACTTTTGCTTGTCCTCAAGCAAACTCAAGTTCAATCGTTCAAAAAGGGTGTTTCAAATAGTGCTACACAAGACTCAATCATGAATGCACACAGCAAGACTCAATTTATTTATCCAAGGATCAATTGTGTACTCAAAAATTCAAGTTATGACGCACCATTACCAAAGATTCTTATGCTCACAATACTTGCTTCAAATGCAAGTTCAAGCTCAACTATAGTGTTCAAATACCCTCACAGAAAGGATGATTCCATATTCACACAATGGTTCACAGTTAAAAGCTTCGAAATCAGATGCAACATTCACTCTCACAAGGAAGAACACAATGCATGCTTTCACCCATAGGTTTACCCGTATTTTCCAATCAACATTTGTTTCAGCTCACTGAATATCAAAAAGGTCTTTTTAAGGCTTGTAATGGGGCTGAGTGTAAAGGTATGGTCATTTAGGCTCAGTGACTTTCATCCTCATGAGGTGTGGTGCTCGCAACACTTCCTTTCCTTTTTATTCATAATTCTCTTCAGTGCTCATAAGTCATCCTATTATTCACTTTCCATGGATTGCTTGGAAACCCCCATTCATTTTTCAACTTTATTCCACAACTTTTCTTTTTCATTCTTTTTCTTTTTCTTTTCTATCTCTCTTTTTTTATATGGAGGGGTTCCATTTTCCTCAAAACCATGGGTAGGAGAGACTTTCTTGCACTTCTTGACCTTTCCTTTTCTTTTCACCACACCTCCAACTAGGCTTTTGGCCTAAGTTAGCTATTCAAACTAACCACAACTTCATGACGATTATGGGTGATGGATTAAGGAAGGTTTAGTTTTCATCAAGTTTCTTCCAAGGAAAGGTAAGGCTCAAGGGGTGTTCAAGAGAGAATCACACACTCACAAGGTAGGTCACGAAAGAGGTATATGTCAAATTGGCTCACACTCGTAGAAGTTGCCTAAGATCATATCAAGAGATAGCATCACTTAGTTGACCGCACCAACGGGGAAAATTCTAGGATCTATCATGCATAGTTCATAGGTAAGCTCATCACACTAGGCATTGACATTATAAGTTAAACAAGACTCCACACTTTCGCTAGTGTGCAATGATCATCACAAGAGAATCAATTTGATACAAGGCTAGTCATAACGAGATGCAAAGAGTTCACATATTGTCTATGCAACTTCATTTGGCCTCATCGTAGTCGTACATTCATGTTCGTTCGATTGTGAGCACTATTCAAGTCATCGGTATTGATCGAAACCAAGACTCAAGTTTTTGCAAAAGAACAGCCACATTCAACACACAAGGGGTGGCAAATGTGCGAAAAATTCAAAAAAAATTGGAAGGATCAAAATCGTTTTGCATTTAAAATAAAAGGAGCCACAAGCTCAAACATCCACAAAAAGCAGTGTAAACACAATTTATAAACAGACAGCCCAATATATACACAAAACGTAATTGTCAACACAAAAGGTGTGGGCCTCACCCCACCACAAATAAAAATGTTTTTCCTCAATTGCAATTAAAAGTACCCAAAAATAAAAATAAGTAAGACAAATAATGAGGTAAAGAAGTGATCCTGGCTATGTGGTTGCTCCATCTGTCAGGGTGGCATGGTTCTCTTGTGACTTTGGGGGTAGACCTTCCACAATTTTAGCATTAAAAGGAAGGCGGGGTGGGGACGTTAAGCGAGTCGTTGAGTGATTCAGCGAACTCTACACAGCATCACTAAGCAACCAAACACGCCTATTTTCAACCCACTTTCTTGAATACTTCACAGCCACCCTTCTTCACCTTTACTTAAGCGCTTTCCAATTCCTACGTACCCGGCGATCTTAGTCCGAATCACCGAATCAGTTGGCGTGTTGCCGACCAATCACCTGTTTCGCCGATTGTTACAAATCTTTCCAGTAAACATAGGTGTTCAAACGGCAGTCTCTGTCAAGATCGCCAACAGAGTTGGTGATGCGCCAATGATTTCACAAGCTCGTCGAGTTTTACAGGCTCCAATTTTGGGGATGTTTGGATTCAAACGGTGGATAAGGTCGAGTTCGCCGATCTCTTCAGCGACTCGCCAATTGGATCTGTTGTTTTTCACCCTGCACTTTTCGAGCACTTCTCCCACTTTAACCTATACCAATAACACATCATTATTTTACTAACACAAAAATATAAAATATTAAGGGGTTTTGGGTTGCCTCCCAAACAGCGCCTTAGTTAACTTCGTGGCACGACGCAAGTCAGCAGCTATTCTTCATTTTTGGAGTCACCCATGTTGTAATTAGGCGAGTCTTCGGCAAATGGTGGGTAATGACCTGATATCAAATGGCCAATTTGATTATCCTACAGTTGAATAGTCATGGAGTGAGAGGTTGACATTTCGTTTAGTATTTCGATGTTCTCCTTCATCTCATTCAACATCTTCTCATGTGCCTCAATTTCTTTTGAATGAGTGAAAGAGCTTCATCATCTTGCACACCTCTCTACTTCTTCCCATGTTTACACTCTCGGAGGGAGAAGTGTTTTTCTTTCCCCATGGCTTGTACCTCCAATTCCGTGACTCGGGTGGATGGAACATCCAACTGGGTAATTAGTGCGTCCCACTCCTGCTTTTTTTTGGCTTCTTTGTTGGCTTCTACCATGCCATTAAGGAGTTTTGCTACAACGTCATAGGGCTGGTATAGCATACCTCCCTCGCAAAGTTGATCGGCTATACCTCTATTCTGGGGTCCTAGGCCCCTATAGAAGCACTAGTAGCCCCTTGTCCATCATCCCGTGATATGGGCATGGTTGCAGCACTGCTTGATACTTCAGCCATATTTCCTGAATCGTCTTATCCCCTACCTGTTTAAAGGTCAGGAGGTAGTCCCTGAGGTTCAATAGTTTCAAAAGGGGATGATCTGTGTGATACCCATTATGATTTTCCATCCTTAGTTCCCTGCTTTGATATTCAAACTAGCAAAACAAAACAACAATTTAGATTAGTAAAAACTAAAACTAAGAAGAACAATAAATTTTATTGATCCAAAAAATTTCAAATAACACCACTCTCCGGCAGCGACGCCATTTTGATGCTTATCGTGACCAACGATACTAATTCTGATTCAAGTGTCTACGATCGTCGATAATATAGTAACCAAACCGAGGGTTGGGATCGTCCCAAGGGAGTGGTTTTGAGAATTTATAGAAAAATAAAATGTAGTTCTAACTAGTCGTAGCTAAAGATATTAACAATTAAAAACATTGTAAATTAAAGGGGGACACAAAAGTATCAAATATCGATTTGGGGGTTTTGTCACAAGTATAGCAAACACAATAGAAATAACAAAGAAATCTATGAATGAGAGGGAATTCTTGGGTTGTGATCGGAATACGGGTTAATCTAAATTATTGCGTACATGCTTTTGATAGAAAATTTATAGAGTAATAGTGACTAGGTTAAGCTTTATGTGGGAATAAGTTCTCTCTTGAACAACTTACCCCGTTTCAAATGGGTTTCTCTCGGACACCCACTTGCCACATGAAGACCAGCTTACGCCTTACCCACTCACTCTCTCGAGCTGAGTGTTAGGATATGGGACTACGACTCACCCTCTCGGGTTGAACCTCATGTCGACCCACTCCTTAGGCCATCAGTCTAGCAGTCCTGGTTTCACGACCTCTCTCTCGAGCAAGCCGAAAACACATGGGTGGAATTGTATTTGCAACTACAAACCCATTAAATTCGACCACAACTACTAGGTGAAATCACCATTAAACTACATTTAATCTATCAACAAGCAAGACCCAACAACAATACCAACCCATATTCGCTAAATCACACCCCGAGAATAGGGGTTTTTAGCCACACATCAAGAGATAGAAATTTATACCTAAATGAGCTTGCATTCAAATGGGTATGAAGATTTAAGTCTTGTTACAGGCCAAGAATGAAGAAATCAAGAGACCCAAGTCCAAATCCTTGGAGATGAAACCCTCTTCTTCTTCAAGTTTCCGAAACCCTCTCAAACTCAAAGCAAAATAAAAAGTACTATTCTATATGAAAATTATAACAATTGTTTTTCACACTAAAAATCTAATACTAAGCTATAACTCTCAACTAGTATTTATATTTTTCAAAAATTTGTGCTGCAGTGGACCATTCGGTGACATTAGTCGGAATCGCCGATCAACTCGGCGATTCACCCTTTGGTGTAGTTCATCGCCGTTTTGCACCATCCTTCCGCATCGTCGTGCTCTAGGTCATTGGGTGACATAGTACTACTTCGCAGAACTTCTCGGCGATGCGCCAACTGCTCCTTTTTTTCGTCGACTTGATCCTTTCCTTCAAGGCTCAGCACACTGGAACAAAAGGCGAAGTGAGACCCTTCGGCGACTCGCCAAGTGGACTCGGCGAACCTCAAGCCTTCATTTCTTCATTCTTTTCAGCCTTTTCGTTCGGTTTTGCGATGTAGTGTTCATGCTTTCCTAAAAACTTCCTTAAACTTAAGGGTTTTCATCAGATATTGAGATAAAATAAGCATTTAAGGACACAATTTCTATTAAAATATAGCCCTAAATGAGTCCAATTTGTGGACTCATCAGTAATCTATACACATTCTCGTTCTACCATCCTTTTTCTTAACAAACAAAACTGGAGCACCCCACGGAGAAGCACTAGGACCAATAAATCCCTTATCAAGAAGCTCTTGGATTTGAGCCTTAATCTCTCTTAATTCTGCTGGAGCCATACGATATAGAGGGATAGAAATGGGACGAGTACCAGGTTCTAATTCAATGCAGAAATCTACATCTCTATCCAGAGGCATACCTGGCAAATCATTAGGAAACACTTCTCTAAATTCTGACACCACAGGAATAGACTCAATAGATGGAGACTCAACCTCAACATCCCGAATATGAGCCAAATAAAACAAGCAACCCTGCTCTACCAGTTTACTAGCCCGAATAGAGGATATGATTTTAGCTTGCTTAGGCTAGTACACCCCTTCCCACTCTAACTTTTCCCTTCCCAGAATTTCCAGAGCTACATACTTAGTATTCCAAATAAGCACAACATAATAGGGGGACAACCAAGTCATGCCTAAAATTATATCAAAGTCAGTCATATCCAAAATCACCAAATCAGCCCAAGTCTGAAAACCCTTAAACAAAATAGGACAAGCACAATAGACATGGGTGATTATGACAGACTTTCCAACTGGGGTAGAAACATGGATAGGGGCATCAAGTATATCACAAATCATATCAAATTCTGAGGCATATCGCACAGATACATATGAATAAGTAGAACCCAGATCAAATAACATATTAGCCATCCGGTCACAGACAAAAATAGTACCTGCGTCAGACTCCTCTGCCTCATTCTTGCCCGAAAAGGCATAACACTGAGCCTTATCATCTTGATGAGCTACTTCCCTACCTGGTTGCGTGTTACCCCTGCCTACGTTACCGTTTCCTCTATCTCCACGGCCTCGCTGATTACCTCCTCACCCACCTTGTGGACTCCCTCGACCATTATTACCATTTAACATGGGTACCACTACTCTAGTTTGCTATTGTGAAGAATCTAACACACGTGGGTGGGGACAATCTCTCCTCATATACCCAGGTTCTCCATAATTGTAGCAAGTACGATCAAAAGATGGTCTGCCGCCTGTCGAAGGCACGTCTCCCTGGATATCCTGAATCAAATTATAAGATGGAGTTCATGAGTAGTTACCTATAGAGGCGGGCATAGCAAACTGAATTTGCTTAGCTGCAAGCGTTGGCCTTCCGGACTCCCTGGAGTAAGAACCTTGAAAGTTACCCGAGTTTTTGTCCCTTTTAGCCAATACCTTAGCCTGACCATCTCACCTCACCCCTTCCACTTTCTTAACAAAGTCAGTTACCTCGTTAAAGCTCCTCCCTGCAGAGGTCATATGAACAGATAATACCTGCAACTCAGAGTTTAGTCCCCTAATAAATAAACGGATCCTCTCCTCCTCAGTAGTCACCAATTGAGTAGCATATCTAGACAAAGCATGGAACTTGGCCTCATAAGCAGCCACAAGCATACCACCTTGCTCCAAAGCCATGAACTCATCCTTCTTGCGATCTCTCAAAGTCCTAGGCACACATTTCTCTAAAAACAGAGCATGAAATTGGGTCCAAGTGAGTGGAGGTAAAGTTGAAGATCTACATTCCATATAAGCTCTCCACCACTATTTAGCCTCACCTTGAAGCTGAAAAGTCACAAACTCAACCCCATGCTGATGGACAATTCACAACTTATGAAGCCTCTCATAGCAGTCTAAGATGAACTCATAAGCATCCTCGTTCTCAGAACCAAGAAATATAGGAGGCTTTAGCTTCAAAAATTTAGTCAACATCTCATGCTCATTACCAGTCATAACAGAACCCAACAAAGGACGGAAGAAAGCATCATTACCTCCAGTCCCACCCACCTTGGGCGCAGTGCTAGCAACAGGGGGATTAGTAGGAGCTTGAGTTGCTTGAGCAGAAGGAAGCACTGCAGGACCAACCAACCCTTTCAGGAATGACATGATCTGTTGAGCTAACACTGGGTCTATAGGAGGAACACCGGTAGTCTCAACCTCCACCTCTTCCTCTTGTCCAACCTCCTCAACATTTTCAACCTCAATAATCATATCCTCTTTTATCTCTTCATGATGTACGGGAGGGGTCCTCACCCCGCTACAGCGTCCCTGCCAGAGCGACAAAAATCACCGCCAAAACGACTTGCACGAAATAGTGAGCTATTTTAATAATTCCAAGACCCCCATTTCACAACACACCTTCCACCAATGACACTCAGAAAATACCGTTCACGCTCAGATCAATTCCGGGAGTTCTAATCCCCCGAATTCAATACCGTAAAGTCGTACGGATTCCTTAACGACTTATCTAACTACTCATGTAATCAAAATTATAAATAAGTCACTCGATTGTTACCAGATTTCCCTACACCTTAATGACTTCGATTTCGTCCAAATCTGGACTAGGTTGGGAAATTCCAAGTTACTACGAAAAAGTTTTCCAACCTAAAATTTTTCCCCGTTGGCTTTTCTATACAACGGAACCCGGTCGTTACATAACCTCAAGAGGAAAAGTTATTGCTAGCCATTTTTTTATCTTGATATTATTTTTCTGTTTTGTTGGTTAAGTTTGTTTACCAAATTGAGTAAAGTAAAGAACAATACTACTTAACAAATATCACTTTCTCCCCATATTTAATTTTTTGAATGCATTTTGAAATGTTTCAATGATATCTGGTTATTTTTGTCTCAAAAAACAATTAACTCTATGAAAATCTGTATCAATCAATTAAAAGCACTTGCCCAATATTCTTTTAGTTATAATTATTTACTAAAATACTTTAATTTAGTAATATTAATTGTATTTTACAACATCGCATACTATATGATATGATACACACGTGCAACGCACATGCCGTGAAACTAGTATATATATATATATATATATATCTTACCATCCAAAACTTAAATTTAAACAAATATATTACATTTCTGTTCTTGCCTCTGAATCCAGAAATAACGATCAAAGCCAATAAAATAGAGAAAAAGAAAATATTAAAGAGATGAAGATATTGTAATGTATCATTAACAAAATCTTCAAAATATGTTGTGAAGCCTGGGAAGAAAAACAGGGGAAATGAAATTTCCTCACCAGAATATCTGCAAAGACTCCACAAAGGAACAATTATAACATGACTCGATAGAAGGGAACTCCGCATTAACATTCCGAAGGTGATCTAAGTAGGCTAAACAACCCATCCCCACTAGTCTTCTAACCCAAATGAAGGATATAATCTTTACTAGCTTAGATCTGTACACACCTTCCCACTATAGTCTATTCCTATCCAAAAACTCTAAAGTTATTGTCTTAGAATTATGGTTTAACACAACATGATAGGGAGACATCCAAGTCATATCCAAGATTACATCAAAGTCCAACAAATCCAATCTAACCAAATCTACCCAAGTACGAGACCTGTAATCACCATAGAGAAAGAACGATACACATAGGTCACTACTACAGACTCCCCAATCGGGGTGGAAACATGAATAACAACATCAAGAGTATCACAAATCAAATTAAGACCCAAGGCAAATTTGACAGATACATAAGAATATGTGGATCCCGGATCAAATAAAACATAAGTCATTCGGTGATAGACAAGAATAGTATCCATTGTCATTGCATCAGATGCCTCAGTCTCAGGTCTACCCAGAAAGACGCAAAATTGAGCTCTATCCTCAGTTCGGTGACACCTCGAACTGGTTGCGCTGCTCCCCTTCCAGCATTACCATTACCTTTGCCCCACGGCATACCTGATTATTACCCTTTCATTGGCTTTCAAAGATAGACACATCATTCCTCGTTCTTATCTCGATCATTTTCTTCTAAACTTTCATAGTATGACTTAGTAGCTTAATACCCCTATAGTTATCGTAATTTCATTGGTTGACAAATTTCAATCAAAAGTAATAAGTGTCGTTAACGTCACTTTACTTGAATAGCTAAATAGCAATGTGATATTAGTATCTCTCTTAGTGTTCATCTCATCATGAAATATTATATAATATTTTAAATATTAGACTTCATTATATGTAAATACTAATATAGAGATGACATTGTAAATACTAAGTTTTCATCTTAACATTAAAATAATAATTTGAAAGTGTACCCCAAAGTGAAATATTGATTTCCATTTACAAATTATGTTCCTTTACAAATCTTTTCAATTTTTTTTAGATATTTTCTTTCAACTAGTTTTTTTTTCAATCTTCTACTCAAATATTATCCAAATAGCTACTAAAACTGTATATACAATTCATCCTCAAACTTTGAAACTTCACATTTATCACGTGCTGGCTAAGAGAATTTCTAGTCAAAAAATTGAGTAAGTGTTGGTCAATCTGACAGCAAATTCCAAAATTTCGTCTTCATGGCGGATCATCATAATATATTATGTTATTTGAATAAAGATTTTGTCAAAATATTTTTAAGAATATATTTTTGTTGTTCAAGCTTATGTTATTTGAATAAAGATTTTGTCAAAATATTTTTAAGAATATATTTTTGTTGTTCAAGCTTATGTTATTTGAATTACAAAAAACATTTTAATAGACACTAAATAATTATAAAAAGCAAACAAAGAAATTAAAAATTAGTACAACGAGTTATTTAGTTACTCGACTTATTTTGACTAATCAAAATTCAGTTAGACACATACATATATTTGATACCCCTAGTTACACTCAATCTATGTACTTATGCATTCCAATATAATACTGAACTTAACATAGCTTAAGATTACAGGCAGATTTAAAAATTATAAATTTATAGATTTTGAATTTTACAATAGGTTGATTTACTGCATTTAGGTAGGGAGCACTATCCCCGAATGAGGCCCTATCCAACGCGAATTCGAATTAGTCAAATTGTAATTACTTATAATTTTTTCTTTAAAAAAATAAATCATATAAAATAAGATAAAGAAAATATTTACAATACAGTTGTACAGATCGCCACAAAAATCATAATGACGGTATATAGTTGTATATAAAGAACATACTCACATCTAATGTTTATACAAAATAACATTAATTTTCGACAAGTAATAATTGAAACAAGAGTATAAAGTGATCAACTATAATTAGCGATGATAATGATAGTATACGTAAAAAGTACATACTATGTATTTGTCAAATATGACTCAACTATATGATTTACAACTGACACAAGTCAATAATTCACTTAATGGTTAGTTATTGCTAAGTTTTGTTGCCAATGGAAAATGAATAGGTTTTATGCTTACGTGACGTATGAATGTTGTTGACGCTTGAGGTACCGCTTTATTTACAAAATTATGTCCTTTTTATTTTGAGAGTAATGACAAAGTCAAAATATTTAATAAAGAGATTTAAAATATATAACGATAAATAGAAGTTAAAAAAATTCAAAATCTATTATATACATAAAAATAAAAAATTTAATTTTACATGTATATTCTAATTTTTCGCCAAAAGGATTTTGGATGAACTGTCTCCCACCCATTTGGCTTTGCCACTGCCACTGTCACTACCTAGGAAAAAATAAACCTATACTTCGAATACAATGAGGAAATCCAAAATTTTAAATACACATGATGAATTTTACAAGTTCAGAATTAAATTTGTATTTATATTTATTATTTTCTTCGCATATAAATAGATACCAAGCTTAAGAAATTTACACTTTTATTATTATTATTTTAAATTTTTATGTTCGTCATATCATCTATTTGTTTGAGACTAAAATTTTTGTGATTTGATATTCCTATTTTGAGATTAAAATTTTTGTGACTTTTTATTAGCTCTTTATAATTAAAAATCCTTGTAAATTTTTACTCGTAGACTAAGGCTGGACAGTGTTGAAACGATTAAATCCAAATTAATTCAAAAAGTTATTTGCAATTCATAACTATAATTTTATGAAATAAGAGTGTGGCAATGATAGTACGAGTTCAAAAACTAAACGACGTGTAAAAAGACAAAGTATCAAAGTAATGGACGAAAAGAAAGTTTTCATTTTCTACATATAACACATTAATTTAGTGTGCTATATGTCCTGCATAAATGGCATGGGCTTTATCGTTCATTATTGTCTATGGACTCCTGTAGTGCACTAAACTAGTGTGATATATGAGTTACTAAAACTAGGTTAAACTTCTTATTTTCACTAGATATTTTCAAGTTTTTCTCAAAAAAAATAATTCATCATATTTGAAATTGATTTGACCTATATATGTATAATGAAGAAAAATAGAGCGTTATATGATACTTTTACAATCATTTTTTTTCTAAAGCTCATCCAATCTCTATTTAAAGTGAACTTTGAATAAGCTTAAAAATTATCCATCTCCTATATTTCAAATAAGTTTATTTAATCTACTATTATAATCATTTATTGATGTTTTTCGGCATTTTTTTTGAAAAAGTATTAAATGATCAAACTGTTACAGTCTCATTGTTTTGTAATGGTGAAATTGTAATAGGGGTATTGCGCAAATTATAGAGTGTGGAACGTATTAGCAGTGAATAGAATTTTGGCCATAAATTTGATATACATCTTCATAAATTCATTCATAATATATCAAAGTGAATTTTGAATCCTAATCCGCGCTATAGTGACTGAGGAATTTATATTTCTCATTATCGGTTGCACTACCGCAAAACAAATATGGCAAAGTCTTTAAGATAACTATGAGAAAATTTCTAGTCAAAAAAGTATTTTGGTCAATGACACAACAAATTCAAAGATTTCTTCCTCAATGTCTTCTTTTAAGCAAACAAGCAGGTCATCATAGTCCAAGATATGCACCAAATATCAAATCAAAGAGAACATGAAGAGAAAGAAAAAATTTGAACCGCTACCTGAAGGGACTAGAACCCGAAACTTCTGATGAAGTATGAAAGAGTACTTACCAATTCACCACAATTTTATTGGTGTCAAAGTAGCATTTCAAAACATGATCGGTCCAACTCACTTATGTTTAGACGAGTTATTAACTCAATCACTTTTGACCTATTTAATTCAGTTCATTTGTAAATTGAGATGATATGTAATTCAAATTGTCTCACAAAACATCTTCTCAAAATATTTTTTAAAATATAATTTTTAGTATAAAACATTTTATTAGACACTTAAATAACTATTAAAAAAACAAAGAAATTAAGATTAGTAAGAATTGAGGATTGGACTAGGACCCGCTTATTAGCCTATAACATAGTCCATTTCATCACAAGAAACTTTTGGACGAGCTATTTAATAACTCAAACTCATTTTAATCTATTCAAATTCAATTGAACACGCCCATTTGATACCTCTGGTTACACTCAAAATATGTAACCATGCATCCCAATACCGAACCTAAACTTAAGATTGAAGGTGAATATTAGTCATTTATTTATATAAATATAATAATATCTTACAATCCAAAACTTAAAATTAAACAAAAAATATTACATTTCTGCTCTTGCCTCTGAATCCAGAAATAATTATCAAAGCCAATTAAACAGAGAAAAAAGGATTAAAGAGATTAAGATATCATAATGTATCATTAACAAAATCTTCAAAATATGTTGTGAAGCCTGGGAAGAAAACAGGGGAATATCTGCAAAGACTCCCCAAAGCAACAATTATACCTGTGTAGCTAAACAACAAAATCTATCGTTAATCCAATTTAACAACGGATTATTAAAAAAAATTGTTAGCTACAAAAAATTTAGCCACAAAGTTGGTATCTCATTTTTGGGTGTTTTAAATTTTTTATGTTATTTCACTAATAATTTCCTTTATATAATTCTATTTACCTTTATATATTTATTTAACTATATAAATTTAGAGTTCATGTAATTTTCTTGCTTATAATTTAAAATTTTCAAAAATTATTACTTTAAAATATTAGGATATCAATTTGTTTAATTGATAAAATTAATAGCTCAAACTTTTTGTTATATATCTACACAAAACTTTCATATGAAAGGCATAAAAATTAATATTTCGTAAAAAATTTACATTAAATATTAGAAATAATAAATACACAAGAGAGCTCAAATATCAATTTTTGTATAGAAACTGAATAAATTATGTAGTTCAAACACAACGTAAAACTGAAGAAGTTAAAAGCGAATATCAATGATTTCATATATCAATATGTAAATGAGTTTTGATTTTTAATAAAGAATATGAACATTTTAGACAATAAAATGATAATAATTGTGACTTTTATTCTTATAAACTAATAAAACAAATAAGAAAATAGGGAAAAAATTATCTTTTTTGGCTAGTGCAATATTCTTTTACTGACAGCTTTAATTATGGGTTCATCATGAAACGTAATAAATATAAATAGATGTTAGAAATATTTTTTTTGGAGAGTTACACCTTTCCATTTTTAAAATTTATTTAGTGAGCAATTATCTTATTCTTTAATTGACTAATAATGTAAATATTTTTTAGATTATTGAAAATTAGATAAAAAGAGAAATCTCATAATTAGGAGAGTTAAAGGGATGATTTAACTTTTTTCAAGCTATTTGAAATGATATTTCATTAGACTACTCTATTTTAATAATTTTTCATTCGTTAAGGAGAAAATGAAAGATTTGAGTGATACATATTTTTGTCTTTAAATTTATAATAAATATAGGAATAAGTGGAGTAGTAAAATTTGAGGTGTTTAAATTCTTATAATAAATAATAGAAATCAATGAAGGGAATAGTAATTGACACATTTTTTAATAGTAATTATAAATAGAAATATAGTGAAAATTACAACAATAAAAAAAAATAAGGATCATTGGCCAAAGAGAGGTGTTAAATATTTTTTAATATTTTACCTTTATATAATATATATAGATACATATAATTTTTTCATTCTTCTTGGAGAATGAAAGGTTGGAGTTAAATATTTAAGCCTTAAAATTTACAATAAAGAATAGGAATAAGTAGAATGATAAGTTTTGAGACATTTAAGTTTTTACAATATATAACAGAAATAAATGAAGAGAGTAATAATTGACACTTTTTTTTATAATAATAATAAATTAAAATATAGTGAAATTTATCAAAAATAAAATAAAATAGGATCTTTGTCTTTTTCTTTTTTTTTAAAAAACGAAAGTATTGCATATAATGTTTATAGTTTCTTTAGTTTTTCATTAGAATTATACAAATACTCAAGTTTGTTGTCAATTTTTTTTATTTATTGCTTGGATAACGTTTTTTTTTCTTTTTGTAAGTTATCCAATTTCCGCTCTTTAAAATGCTTCTAATCTTAGTGTCGTATTTAGGAATGCACTTCGGCATACAAATAAATAGTAACATAAAGTACATAATATTCGTTTTAGAATGTTGCAAACAATTATCATAATAAAAAATCAGAAGAACTAACCATAATTCAACCTAATGAATTATGTAGCTATAGTCATATAAAAGAAAAAGAAAAAAAAATCAACTATAGTCATATAAAAGAAAAAGAAAAAAAATCTTTATATTTTAAGTTCATCAATAAAGTACATAAATGAAATACAGAGAATAGGAAAGAAAAACTAAAAAGATTAAATTACTATAATAATAATTTTATTGTAAGACACTACATTATCTTCTTCCAAAATTCACAATTTTCTCTACTTTTGTATCTTCCTCAACTTTCTTCTTCACCCTACAAGCACAAATAGTATATTATGAAATTGTTAGTCACTCCATAATTTTATTTGGATTTAGTTTGTTCAATTTAGTTTCAAAGATTAGTTAAATTGACTAAACAAAAAAAATAACATCACATAAATTATTAAAGTAAAAGAAATAATTTAAAAAATTAAAAGAAGCATCTTTACCCATAGATTCTTTACGACTTTGTTGAAAGAAACCATATTATGTTATGATAGCATTTCTTCCTCACCCTAATGTATGATATGGTGATGGAGAAATGAAAGAATAACTTTGAATGAAGTTTTTCTTGCTGCATAATATGAATTTATAAAGAAAAAGAGGAGGAATATCATAAGGTGTCATAAAGTAATAAATTTAATTTTGGGGGTTATGAATATTATTAAGACTATAAGTTGAAGGTGTGAGTTATTGGTAGTTATTTCTTATTTTATTAAAGATATTAAATATATATTATAGTGGTAGGTGAAAAGTTGAGTAATTGAATGTGAAGATTTTTTGAGATATTAAAATAAAGTAATTAAATAATGAAGAAAAAATGGTTAGAAAAAAAAGAAAAAAAAAGACAAATATGAATGGAGGCCGTAGAGAGGTGCCACATTACCTTCTCTATGTTTCTCCTTTATT
>NC_064289.1:50118776-50152248 GCF_019186545.1 Solanum stenotomum | reverse complement strand
TATATATATATTTATATAGATTCAAACTAAGGCTTGGACTATATATACATTTATAAAAGGAAAATTACGCATATAAGCAAACATATACTAGTTAATTAGTTAATATAGCTCTATTTTTCCTTAATTACAATTTGCAATCTACTTTTAGCTATAATTACACGGTTCAACTTTTTAGTTTTGTATAATTCTCACATTTGTATAATAAACTTTTCTATAATTCAGAATTTGTATGCAAATTATAGCTATGGAGCATAATTAAGTTTATTAGAGTGACTATTTGTGAAACTTTCCCTTTATAAAATCAATACTCCCTTTGTCCAACAATAGTTGTCTATTGTTGTCTTTGCACACTTCTTAAGAAACTATAAATAAAAGGGTAATTTTACTGTATGACCCTTTGAATATAATAAATGCAATGTCTTAAAAAATATAATAGAGAAATAACTATAATTAATGATAAGGGTAAATTATGAAGTAAATGTAAAATTATACATTGATTTCATAAAGTGGACAAGTATTGTTAGACATCTCAAAATAGTATAGTGGACAATTATTATTGAACGGAGGGAGTAAAATCAAGATAAAATAAAATCAAGTGATCACTTGCTTGTCCAATTGATGTGGCAGTATTTAATTGTACACCTAGTTTGAGAAACAAAGAAAACATTGGAGGATAAAAATGAAATTTATAAAATTATAATTAACATCCAAGATTTGCATCAAATTATATTAAATTACTGCGGGTTAAGTAGTAATTGAGAGCTATAATACATAAATATGTCTTTTAACTTGGTCTCAATTGGCAGTTATGCTTTACAATTACATGAGATATCTCCTATTACATCTAATCATGGTAACCCAATAGGTCAGCATACATCTACTCATAGTAACCCAATAGGTCAGGGTACGTCTATTCAAAGCAACCCAATAGGTGATGGTGCATCTACTCAAGGCAACCCTATTGGTGAAGGTGATTCAAGTGGTAGCCATGCACGCAGTGGCGAATTTAGAGCCAAAAAAAAGGGCAATTGCACCCGTGCTCTCTTCGTAAAATTAGATATTTTATATGTATATTTTTTAAGATTTTGTATAATATTATATTCTTGCACCCGTACTACAAAAAGTCTAAACGGTCCACATGGTTAAATGTTGAGCTTTTGACCTTGATGATTAAGGATCAATTCTCACTTCAATACATTTTACTTGGTGCACCCATGTTCGAAAAATCCTAGATTCGCCTCTGCATGCACGAACCCTTGTCGTTCTAACTAATCCAGAGTTAGTTCATGTATTTGCTATTATTTTACATATTATTTTTTTATTTATGATATGATATTGATGCATAACTTAGTAAATTTATATAGATTGCAACCTTCTAGAACATGATCTAGTTTTATATCCGAGTCTTTCAAAAATGAACTTGATCCTAATAGAATCAACTGGTGTCTCAAACGATATAAGAGATGAATAATTTGGAGAATTCAAGGTATAGCTTTTCATCATAATTGAGTTTAGAAAGTTATTCACTTTTATAGATAGGATATTAATGTATCACTTAATTTGAAAATTTTATTTCAGAAAAATTTATGTTGATACTCTTCCATTAATGGTGTAGTAAGGAGACAATGGAAAGTTAAGGCAACAACCAGGTACAAGGATTTTATATCTAAAAATAAGTGAGCAACACTAAGACATCCTATGTACCTCAAAATGTGTGGGAAAGTTGGACTCAACTTTGGGGAGATTCTAAGATTGTTGAGAGGTCAGAAATAAATTCAAAGAATTGCTGTGGTGGATGAGAAGTCGCTCATGGAACTCAAACGGCAGGTTTTGTCTCAATCGGAGAGTATATCAAGAGACTTGTAAGTATATATTTCACACACTATATAAACTAAGATATTTTTGTTAAGTATATGAATTTGTATCTGAACATATAGATTACTAGATGGAAGCAATTGTTTTCCTTGTTATTTGATTTGATAAATATCCACCTAATTTTAGGAAGCTAGCCAATATTCATTGTAGGAAGGTGGCCAGTAAGTCATTGTAGGAAGTTTTTCAGTATTTTTGTATATGTATCTTTCTTGTTAAACTTTATGATTCTTCACTCTTATACAATCAGCTTGAGCTGAACTTTCTGAGGAACTAGGTATTTGTTGGAAGTTGTGACCTTTGTGCTTTTGACCAATCTACTTCTAGTCTTAATGATAATGAGAACTGTCAAATTTGATTAGTTAATTTTGTTTATTACACTGGGTGTGTTGTTATTGTAGAGTTATAGAAATGTGTGTAGGGGGTAGAAGAGTTATCAGTTATTAGGGCCTTATAGTTCTGATTCTTCATACCCTTTTTGGCCCATTTACATAATATCATTTTCTATAAAAATTACGACTTCATTTATTTTCCAGTTCTGAATTTTGAAAAATGATGAGAGTATGCTATTGCGCCTTTTAAGTTCTTAGAACATATACCTTGACTACATAGACCTGGTACAATTGGTTGATAGCATGAGAAGTTCACATCATATAGCCGAAAGCACAACGGTCACAACTTTCAACAACTGATTCACAACGATGTCTTGGAAAATGTACAAATACTAAGTAAAAAATACAGGTATCTAAAGTAACCTTGTAGGGGACTGTGTATAGCATTAGATCTCAATACAAGAAAGTAATCAGACCTATAACTTCATTGCAGTGGCTTCTAGACTTGCTTTTCATTTTGTTATTTTTAAAAATCATCCAATCCTTCACACTTTCTCTTCATTTTCCCTCTATACTTTACATACATTTACATAAGGTATGCTGAACTTTTAGGTTATTCTGTTTTCATTTATATGATATTGTAACATCCCTCCTTAGAAAGAGCCAAATTTAGGAAGAATTAATTTGGAAAGTGCCAAATCTTGAATTTTACAAGTTATGCTTAAGTTCTGAGTTTTGGGTCAACTTCAAATGACCATAACTTTCAGTATAGGATGAGTTAGGTGGCCCATAAGATATCAAATGAAAGGTAGTGGAATCCTCTTTCCAATGCCATTGAGTTTGCTAATTTTCGAGCTCGTATGAGGGAGATATGCCTGTTTGAAGTTAGCCTATCAAGTTAAGGAAAGTTACCGAAAATGTGAGGGGTAATTTGGTCTTTTCCTTACCCAATCAGATTAAAACGAATTTAGTAATATTTTGGGGTCATATCTGATTTGGGTCTGTTTTAAAAAATCCTAATTACGCTTAGGGTTTTAGAAGAGAATTCAAGAAGAGGAAAAGAGGAGAAAATAAAGAACGGTCAAGGTTCGTGCAAATTGAGGATTTGTTTCGCCAAATCGAGGTATGTAAGTTTTCATAGTGTTGGGTTCTTTAAAGTCACCCACACACCAATCATGTTTTACATTATCGAATTCATCCCTAGAGATTGAGAAATTAAGTTCTTGATGAGTTTCTTGAAGAGTTGTTATTCGTTCTTGAATCTCGATGTTTGGTTGAGTTCTTGAGGCGAAACTTTTGTTAAGGGGTTGAGTGAATTGTTAGTTCTTGAGTGGCTTTCACTGGAATTGTTCTGGGTTATAGGAATTTGAGAGTTTTACCATAGAATTTTAGTGGGTATAAGTTCAATCGGGTCTGGGAGAAGAAGAAAAAATCGGGCAGAAATTGGCGACCAAGTCTGCGTCGTGGACTTTCTCCCCCAGAGAGAAATTTCTCTCTCCGCGTCACAAAGAGAACGTAGACTCCACTGTTTCAACAATTATTTCGCGATCAAATATTATAATTCATCTCCGCGTCACGGACTTGCTCCCCTGTTTTTCGACCGTTTCTCATGATGAACTATCTAAAACTCTTTTAATCATCACAATATCTTTCATATCATAAATCATAACCTTGAATGCATAATTTAAATTCAAGGTAGAGTTAAGAGTTAAGTCGTGAGAGTTCTTTCGAGTCATTTTGAGAAGTCTTTTTACAATCTTTTAAAACTTGCTTTAAGACTTGAGTTTTAGTTGAGGAAGAGTAAATTGGAGTTTCATTTTTCAAAATGAATATATGGGAACTAAGTATTTCCAAGATTAAATGTTTTTACATTTAAGAAAAGAGGAAACACCGATTTTCAAAGAGTTCATGAGGAGTTTTGAGTACTATATCTTTTTAGAGAAACCTTTTGAGTAATAATCTCAAAGTTGAGGAAGAGAAAATGTGTTCTTTAAAACATAATGAGCTAAGTTATATTTTGGGAGTAGTATTGAACACCGATATGGGGGGAAATTTCTAACAACTCACAACCCCCATAAACCATGTAGCCAACGTGGGTAAAAAGGGTCATACTTTTTAGATGATTCCTTATTGATTTTAAGTTTAGACTAGTGGATCCACTTAATTGAGGAGTTTTATACCCTGGCAAAGTATAGGACAGTTCTGACAGCGTGGGCGAGACATTGTATCATCACATAGCTCATAATGATGGTTGTCGATTAGAGAATCTCCCAAACATAGTATTTTGTATTTATATATACAAACTGAGTTATTATGGTATTTTTAAATACATTAAGTTTTTATTACTATTTTACATTCTTTATATAAACTGCACTTTTATCATCATTTTATATTGCATTGAGTTGATTATCCATGAGTAGTTCTTGAGTTGAATAGAGTTGAGGTGAATATGTTTCCTTTTATCAGTTCAAGCTCACAGGTTATGTTTAGTATTCTCCTTACATGCTCGTACATTCCATGTACTGGCTCTATTTGGCATGCATCTTTCATGATGCATCTACAGGTAACGAGGATCATCAACCAGCGCTTCATTGATCCAATCGAGTTCGAGTTAGCTTTGGTGAGCCTCCTTGCTTTCGTAGAATCCCTTATTTATTTCCAGTATTTCAGTTTTGTTAGGATTATCGGGGGTCTTGTCCCGACATACCTCTTAGTACTAGAGGCTTCATAGATAGACAGACAATAGTTCATGAGTCTTTTCATTTTCAATTGTTAATGTTTTAAAGACTTGAGTAGCCTATTAGTGGCTAGTTGAATATTCTTATATATTCTGAGTTTATCTTTTGAGAAAGTTGAGTAAAGTTTACATTTGATTTCATCTTATGTTGAGTAAGTCTTCCGCTGAGTATTGAGCCAGACCAAGGGTTCACTTGGGGCCATAAATGATTCTCGAGTGTCGACCACGTCCAGGGTGTAGGCTCGGGGAGTGACAACTATATAGTTCAATTTTTTTCATATGCTTGAATCATTCTCGTAATAGAGATATCTCTAAAATTAAGTGATTAAAATTCTATTTTTGTATAGGCTATTGAAAAAGGTCGAGATCCAACACCAAGTAAGTTACATTTGCACGTTCGTACACAAGATCATGATGGAAAATCTTTTGTTGGTGAACGTTCTCGAATTGTTCATGTAAGTCCAAAAGCTTGTAACTTCATTGACTTTATATTTTGAAATCTTAAAGGTTAAAATGCTAGGTACCAACACTATAGAAGTTTTTGACGTTCTTATTAGTAGGGCGGTAATTGTATTATGTTAATGTGAATTCATATGGTTCCAACTCTATAAGCTTGAATTTTACCTTGAAAATTTATTTGAATTCTTTTTAGTAGGGTAGTAACTTAGGGTCATTCTGAAGCATTAGTTGTCTGGAATTGAGTTGGTGAAAATGACGGAAAGCCCATTAAGTTGGAGAAAACTGACTAACTCAGACTCTACCATCTTGCATCCTGCAGTTTGGCTTGAACTACATTTTCTTAAATATGTTACCGCACTGGTCACTTTCCCTTTTCATGTCCTGCTTTATCTTTTGTATGCTTAACTGATAAGTGAATGAGACTCAAAAATGTGTGGGGTAATCTTTCCCTCAAATTCTGATTTAAGGTAGGTCTAACGTTAATAAAAAATAAATGGTAGCAGTTAAATAAATTTAGTATTAGTAATGCATCTCAACAGTCATAGCATCTCCCAAAAGTTGAGTCCAACATTCCTATACATTTTGAGGTACATAGGATGGCTTAGAGTTGCTCACTTTTTTTTAGAAATGAAATCCTTGTACCTAGTTGTTGCCTTAACTTCCTATTGTCTTCTTACTACACCTTTATTAATGGAAGAGTCCCAATAGAAATGTTTCTAAAATAAAATTTACAAATTACGTGATACATTAATATCCTATCAATAAAAGTGAATACTTTCTAAACTCAATTATGATGAAAAACTATACTTGAATTCTCCAAAATATTCATCTCTTATATCGTTTGAGACACCTTTCCAGTTGATTCCATTAGGATCGAGTTCATTTTTGAAACACTCAGATATGAAATTAGAGCATGTTTTAGAAGGTTGCAATCTGTATACATTTACAAAGTTATACATCAATATCATATCATAAATAAAAAATAATATATAAAATAACAGCAAAAACATGGACTAACCCTGCAGTAGTTAGAATGACAAGGGTTCGTGCATGGCTACCACTTCAATCACCTTCACCAATAAGGATGCTTTGAGTAGATGCACCCGACCTATTGGGTTGCTCTGAGTAGACGTATCTTGACCTATTAGGTTACTCTGAGTAGATGTATGCTGACCTATTTGGTTACCATGATTAGAAGTAATAGGAGATATCTCAGGGATTGTTGCGGTACTACTTGACCTTGTCCAATTTCGAAAGTCAGCCATATTTTTATGATTCTTAATATTTTTAAGTTGTTAATTATTTTGATTTACAATACTTTTTACGTCAATTCAAATAGTATATGTTACTTTATTTGTTCCCAATTTATGTGATACTAAAAGATTTCGAGAGTCAGCCAAGTTTTTACATGTCTTTTAAATATTTTAAGTTGTTAATTATTGTAATTTATACAATTTTTTATGAAAGTTTTAAGTAATATATGTTACTCCGTCTATACCAATTTATGTGGCACTATAGAATTTTGAGAATCTTTTAAAAATATATGTCTTTTAAACTTTTAAGTTGTTAGCTATTGTGATTTATAGTAATATTTATATCATTTCAAATACTATATGTTACTTCATCTGTAATAATTTATGGGGCATTGATAAAATTTTGAGAGTTAAGAATTTTTATGTCTTTTAAATATTTTAAATTGCTAATTATTGTAATTTATAGTTCTTTTTATGCAATTTTAAAATATATAATATATAAAAAATAATAAATAAATTAAAATTTAAAAAATCCAAAATCCAAAAATACCCTCTTGAAAGTGCCAAATCGCCTATATTGACCTACTGCTTGCTTTGGCAGATAAAACTCTCTCTTATTACTTTTTTTTTTGGTTTTTAAAATGCAAATATGAAAATTCTGATAGTCACCCAATGGTCGGCATCCATTAGGATTCACCCCCACGGAGCTAGAAGCTCATGTTCTGAGTTCTTCAGCAAATAGGTTGGGGTACTACTTTGACTTTTTCAGGAGATATCCACTAGGATTCGCCCCCTCTCCAATGTCATTTTTTCTTCTCCTACCATCTCTTCTCCCATTCTTTTTTGTACATTCATCTTTATTTTTATTTGTTTCAATTGTTTTTTCTTATATAGGCTAAAGATACATTAGAAATCATCGAACTTTATCACTATTATCTCCAAATTGAAGTTATTTTCTTTTAACAATGACAGTAAAAATTAAAATTGAAGTTAATTCCTTTTATGCTTTTTATTTGTGGTGAAAAAAATATCACCAGATCCTTTTTCTACTGGTGAGTCCCTCAGAGATTGGGTTATCAAGACGTCAAACAAGCATGCATTCATTAGATTCTCGCTTAAGTATTGGATTATTTTTCAATCTATTCCGAATCGACCATTGATTTGTATAGTGTGGAGAGAGAAGATTATTGTATTTCCCTTTGATTTTCCCTTCTTTTAATTTAAAAAATATATATAATTTCTTACGTGGATCTGATGTGGCGTTGATGAGGCGTGTGTGTAGTGCACTTTCCAGTGTGAGACTAGTATTGTATTATTAGGGTGGGATTTAATTTACTTCAAATATGTTAAGGGGGTTATTTAAATGCACGTGTAGTTTAAGTACTAAAGTAAGTTGTATTGTCAAGTTTAGGGGGGGAGAGTTTATATGTTTTCTCTAAATGATAATTTTAAAAAATAACAATGACATATATAGGTACTAACCTTTTTAATACAAAAACACGAATGTAAAAGAAAATCTAAATTCTAAAAACTAGCATTAAATCTTCTCATGGTGAACCAAGAATTCATCCCCAACACCAAAACTAGTAGTATAAAATTGCTAGTTGATGTAAGTTAGAATGAACAGAGGAATGTTTTGTGTAAACAAATCCATTGCATCACAACATAACCCAAATACATCTATCCTTTATCAACACAATTTTTTAGACAAAGAATCAATAATTTTCGGATGATAAATATTTATCTGATCATGGTTGGTTAATAAGCCCATGTTCTAATTGAAGTAATAATGTGAGTTCTTCCTTTTCGATGTTGAAGAGATGAGAAGTTAGTGTTCTACGAATGTCTCTGGAAAGCATGATTTGCTGGTCTATGGTGATTATGGTTCCACAAGGTAGGCGCTCTTATGTAAATATATTCTGTGAGGCGTGTGAAACCGGGGTCCTGACTGCTTCTTTTCTCATCTTTACCACCAAAGAGGCCCACATGTTGCAAGTGGACCTCTTTGCTTGTAAAGATTAAGAAAAGGAACAGTGAGGACTCAGATTGCACAGGCCGCTGAGAAAATATTTACAGAGAGAAGCTACTTTGTGGAACCATCATTACCATAGGCCAACATGTCATAATTTTCAGAAACATTAGTAAAACACTGACTTATCATCTACTCAACATCGAAAATTCGAATACATTTGTCCTTTCTCAATGCATTTCTTTACACAAGGACTCCATTTTTTCCTCTTTTCAGAAGATAAATTTTTCTCCATATATGGAGTGTGAATCAAGCCCATGTTCCAATTGAAATACTATTGCAAGTTCTTCGTGTATAGGAAGTATATCAGATCGATTCATCTAAAAGAGATTAACAATACGTTCTAACCTTCATGTCAGATTAAAGTCTTAAGTACATAAACTAGGAAATCATATGATACTCCAATGGAGAATCACATCAAACTGTTTAAGTCTAAGGAAAATGTTTACGAATTTTTCACGCAAAAATATCGAGAAATTTGCAAGGTGATTATCAAATCAAAGTATATGTCGAAAGAGCCCTTCCAATATTCCAACTATCGAAGAAAAGCAACATATCACAAATAAATAAATCAATACACAAAATTTGATAAAAAGGAAAGATAAAACTACTTATATAATATTTACCAGCATCAGTAGCAAATGCAACTATATACCTTACATGTAATTGTGTTTGAACAGTAGAGTTAAGAAAATAATGGAAAAGCAGAAGAAAAATGAAGGGAAGAAAACACTTACAATGACTTTCGAGCTCAAACATATGATGACCTACCTCTATTGAAACCATCTAAGTGACCATTTCATCCACTATAGAAAATATCTGAAAAAAGAGGAAATAGAAGTCAGAATCAATAAGGAACAAAGGAAAGGGAAAGATATTAGTGAAGGTTCACCTCTGAGAGCTGAGAAAAATAATGGCGAAATGAAGAGGAGGAAAACGTTGATGAACTATAGAATTAGAGGAAGGAAGATGGGGTTAGTTACAACTCCCAACGATGACATTAAAGAGAAAAAATGGAGCGGCGACATTGAAGAGGAAAAAGGAGAGCGGTGGCATTGAAGAGGAAAAAGGGAAGCGGCAACATTGAAGAGGAAAAAGGGGAGCTCAATTTAGAAACCTTAGCGGCTAGTGAGATATTAAAGATAGAAAGGTAGGCACAATTTTTGGACTGGCCTGCTGTTTTGGCTTCCTTTCTTGGGCTCGTTAGGACATTTTGTACAAATTTATTGAATTAATAAAAGAGCTCCTAAGTTCAACTATTTAATTAAAAAATTGTGTTTGAACATACATTTTACTTGAAATTTTTGTGAGTGGAAGTTTCAAATATTTAAAAATGGATTTGCATAAGTTTTTGAAACTTGAAATATTTTTGAAAATAGATTTTCAAAATCTTTGTCCAAACAGATATTTGAAAACAAAGTCTCAAAACAAAATCTAAAATCTACGATAAAACATCAACTAAATAAAAGTGATGATTTGTTGATTGATATTCTTAAATAATTACTAGAGGTAGAGGTTCTTCATTTACATAGACCAGGGCGTCATGCTGAGCCCAATTGCGATCAATCGAACCAAGTTGAATTCAAATCACTTTCAATCAAATTGTATTACTAGTTTCTATATATGCACATAAAGAGTATGAACAGTACAAGTTAAAGTAAGATGAAATAAATAATATACCCTTTAGGATAGGCATTCCCATCAAGGGGAAAATCTGTCACTCCCCAAAATAGGGAGGCACGATTGGGAAACACAACATCTAAAATGTGAAGCTTTGACTATTAAGGTCATGACCTGAATAGCAATAAACCATATAAACAATGGTAAACAAACCAAAATGAAGAAGTACTAGCTAACCGATGAGGGCGCAACCAAACACTCACACATATTATATATATATATATATATATATATATATATATTGTCACGACCCGAGTCTACACCCTGGACGTGGCCGACACTCAAGAACCATTGTTGGTACCCAAGTGAACCCTCATCCTGGATGACTACAAGCGGAAGACTGACTTAAGCATGCAAAGCTTAAAACTGAAGTAAAAGTTCATAAAACTTAAATACAAACTTTAAGCCCAAAGAAAACTCTGTATAATAAAATATATACAACTCGCCATAAAAAGGCAACTTTAGTCTTTAAAACATTTAACAAAATAAATGAAGACTTCTAAAACTCTATTATCTATCTATGAAGCCTCTAACTGATAAAGATGGAAGTCAGGACAAGACCCACGACATCCTAACAACTGATATAACTGAAAGGTAAATGAAATCCTCCGGAAGCAAGGAGGCTCACCATAGCTAACTCGAACTCTTGAATGTATCAACAAAGCTCCTGTTGATGATCCTAAATACTTGTGTCTGCATCATGAGAAGATGCAGGCCAAATGGCTCAGTACGTGGAATGTACGAGCATGTAAGGGGAATTCTAAAACATAAACATAAGCTTGAACTTGATAAAAAGTGGAAACATACTTGCCTCATTTCAAACTTACTCAACTCAAGGTTAAGATACTCAACTCAGAGATTAGATACTCAACTCAAAGATATGATACTCGACTCTGGGTACTCAACTCAATATAAAGCAACAATATACATGCAATAGATGGAAAGCTTTATAAATAGTAAAAACAACTTAGTTCGTTAAATAAAATGCAATAACAAACTTAACTTTACTTATAGAATAAAGTAATATAGTTTCTGTGGGAGATTCTCTAACCGACGACCACCACTATGAGCCTAAGTGGTGATACAACGTCTTGCCCACGCTGCCGGAACTGTCCTATACTTTGCCGTCATATAGAACGCTTTAATTTAGTGGATCCACTAGCTTAACTTATATGATCATCTAAAAAGTACGACCCATTAAAACCTATGATGGCTACATGGTTTATGAAGACTTGAGTTAATATGAACTCGCATCCCCATATCGATGCTCAATACTACTCCCAAAAATATACTTAGCTCATATATTTTAAAACAACTTCTTTCTTTGGTCTGAGATAATTACTCAAAATTTAGCTTAAAAGCTCTTCTTGGAATCGATGTTCCTTTTTCTTGTTCAAATGTGAAAACATTTATAAACTCTTTGGGAATACTTAGTTCCCTTTGCTTAACTTGAAACTTAAGTCTTAAAACAAAGTTAAAACATTTGTAAAAGACTTCTTAAAAAAAATGGTTCACGCCGAATTATGGACTTGAATGAGTCAATGCAAGGCTTTAAATAACTATAGATAGAACTCAAATACTTGGAACTCAAGAACTTCAATGATACTACTAATTTCAAGAATGCTCAACTCAGAAGGTTCATGCGGAATTATGAGCATGAACTACTGAACTCAAGGACTCAAAGATACTTCTCATCTCAAGATTGATCGACTTATAATGTTCATGCGAAATTATGGGCATGAACAACTCAACTCATGGACTTCATGGGTAATAGGTAATAGTCCCATGATTAGGATTATAATCTCGGAAGGGTTAGGAACTCGATACTCAAGACTTAGAACTTGAAGATACTACTCATTTCAAAGATACTAAACTGATGGAGTCCATGCGGAAGTTATGGGCATGAAGGACTTGATTCAAGGGTCAAAATATCAATAAGGAACTCAGGTATACAACACTTCTCATTCTCATACTTACTTCTCAAGACTTAACTCAAATCGATGGTGGATCTCCAAGGATTCACAATAGAACTCAAAGACTTTATTGAACTCTACTCTTAACTCTCTCTTGAATGTGAATTATGAATTCAAGAGTTATGGTTCATGATATGAAAGATCTCATGATGACAACGTAGACTCATGAATACATTTTTCTCACTCTCATACTCACTTGCTCGAGTCTTGAAACAAGTTATTAGAAATTCTAGAAGACTCCTCAAAAAGACAAAAAGGGACATTCTCAAAATGTTCGAAAGAACACTCAAGACTTAACTTTTAACTCTACCTTGAATTTGAATTGTGGATTCAAGGGTTATGATTTGTGATAGGAAATATCTCATGATGTTTAGGATGATTTTATATAGCTAAATCTGAGAAAAGTTACGAAATCACCGTCTTGGAACAAGTCCGCGATGCGGAGGTGTTTTAAATAATTACTCGCGAAATTAAATTTTGAGACAGAAGAGTCCGCGTCTTACCCACGATGCGGAGAAACATTTTGGTCACAAGGGGAGCAAGTCCGCGATGAGGACTTGCGTGCCAGATCACACTCGACTTTTTCCTTCCTAGTTTTACAGCCCCAATTAGCCTAAATTCGAATATTTTTCTCAATAACTCTTTAGATTCAGATACCCAGCATAAGCACCTAAGAACCTAACTCAAAACAACTCTATAATCGACATGATTTCATCAAGAACTCACATATCTCATCTGAACTCAAGAACTAAAGCCAACTTCAAGAACATAATTCAAGAACATCATACTTTCAACTTTCTAGAACGAACTTAATGCTGAAATTAACATGATTGGCGTGTGGGTGAACAAACCCAACACTATGGAAGCTTACATACCTGAAAGGACATCTTCTTGAAGAACTTGAAGGAAAAATCTGGAAAGAAGAACCCTAGCCTTAGCTTTTCTTCTTGAATTTCTTGAGCGTAGAATCTTTTGAGTGAATGAGAGGATTTTGATTTAAGAAAACTTATTTTCTACACGTTTAGGAAAATTTAGATGACCTCCTAAGGGTTTTTAGGACTAAAATACCCCTAAAGAAATAATTAAAACTAGCTGGGAGTCGGAATTATTTTTCACCAGGCAGTGAGGTCCGTATTGGCTCCACGTCGCGGAGCTGCTGCCAGGTTTGCGCGACGTTAGTAAATCAGTCATAACTTTTTACTCAGAGCTCGGAATTGAGAAAACTCGATGGCGTTGGAAAGAGGACTCGAAGGGCTTTAATTTTCTATCTTGTAGCTCACCTAACTCATCCTTTACTAGGAGTTATGGTCGTTTGAAGTTGCCAAAAACTTAAGAAAAACTAGGAATGACTTGAATGCTTATCCTCTTAGGTTCTTCTTGGAACTCAAGGTGCAACATCTAGTGACCTTAATACTCAAGAAATTTCGAATTCCTTGCAAAAATCTCACTCACTATGAAGAACGGTTCGAGTCTTAGCTCAAAAAATTTATGGGTTGTTATATATATATATATATATATATATATATATATATATACACACATACACATTCCAAGTCAATGGGTTGAAGACTGAAACCTACAAAAGAGACCCGAAATATTTTGCCCACAATAGCCTCTAGGAGTGACATAAGCACTATCGGGAGAATGCCCCAACTATACCTAAGATGTACAACAAAATTAAACATTCTCTGATATCACCACGATAAGATGTGAGCTTACCAAGTCATAGTTGAACCCAAATCCTAGTGGGTGGGTCGATCAGAATTCATGCATGGACCTGCACGCAAGAAACAAAAAAAAGTAACGTCCCCAGGCAATGGGACGTCATACAAATAAAAATATACTGGAATGTAAAGCGGAAAGTATAATCATAAGTAGCTACTATAAAAAGGGTAATAGAAATACCACATTAAACTGAAACTCAAATAGTCTCCATGACTGACATTTGACCTCCTACTATTTATATATGTATGGTATTCTCGTGAAATCGAATATCATGAATACATTGTATTCGCCAACTTGTGGTGCCTCCCGATAGCTAACCAACATTGTATTCGCCAACTTGTGGTCATCTGTGTCTCGTACGTATAAATATAGGCAATAAGCCTCATATATCCCTATTATAGCTCGGGAGTAGAATGTATAAAATGTCATGTCATGGATTCGTAATGCATATATGTTATCATAATCATGTTGCCAATATTGGCCTGTTTGTACTCTTGTTCTCATAATCCTGTAATCACTTCGTATAACATGTAAATTTCTCATGGAATCTCATATGTTTTTCTGACTAAGCTTGAAAACTTGACTCGAGTTTTAGAAAGATAACATAACCTTGAAGATGTTCATAAAAAGCTTAAGGTGCTTTACTTAGTTCCTATACTCTGTTCCTAGATAATTTATAAAAGAAAATATTTCAAAAATGAAGTGTTTTAATAGTATAAACAACTAAGTTATATTTGAGAGTTTTGAAAATCGCGTTACTTTAAAGATTTTTCAAAATACACTTTAGCGGAGAAAGATGACAGGTTACAAATACTAAATGTCTCTCATAATATTTTTAAGTCACACCACCCAAAGAAGAATAATAATTCATACATATGGACATATAGTCAAGAAAACCTATAAATGACATGTAGATGTCGAACTCCTTATTTATCCGACCAAGTGGAATATCAATATAATAGCATCATGAAAATAATTCAATTATGATCCCAATGTCTTTCACAGAAGGTCTTTCTAGCTATAGAATAATAAAATATCACATTTGACGTTTTAGGAGTTCTTCAGGAGTCGTGCTAAAAGGAAGGACATAGCTTAGCCTTAACATATTTTTCCAATTAACGCTCGAATGATAGTAGTTTCTTCATGAAAGTTGTTCCTTACGTCCTAAGATTCGCAAAAACTATATATACACAACTAGTATGCACCTATAAATGTCACGACACAACCCACCAGGCCGTGCGTACACCTACTCTAACACCTAAGTAGGAGAACCCTCAGTTCCCAAACAGTGAAAAAACAACATGCGGAATATTAAGAAAACTATGATAAAACAATTTCCAGGAGATTTCATAAAATAAAAGTTTAAAACCATTTCGAGTTAAGACTTGTAAAGAAATTAACACCCAGGGATCTAGTCTAAGCAGGTACACGAGTTACTAATATTTCAAGGAATAACATAATTCACACTTGACACAGCTCCCACCACATAGAAAGAAACACAGAAGCTGTTGGAGATTATCTTCGTCTTCCCCTATGAGAAATCACCGATCCTGCATCCAAACTATGTCAAAAAGACATAGCAAGAGTAGTATCAGTGCAAAACACACGTACTGGTAGGAAACATCGGTCAACTTGATACCCACCGCATAATAGAAGAAATCGACTAGTGAAAACATCCAATAAGACTATTCATTCCTCCATGTTTATATTCTACTACCCTTACCCTGCCCAGATACTAAAATCATACTAGTATACTTAACTCTAACCCCTTACTCGCTGGTCCATTCTTGATCATAACTTAACCATTCTGTCTCTCGAAGGAGATCCCAAACATAACTACTGCCACCCGACCAACCATTCATGACACACCCTTACTTCTTTTACATCACCACTCGACCCTTGCCCTTAGTACGTTCTATCAAGTCTAGTAACCGTGTCAATAGAAACCCTCATCAGGGTAATACTTAACTATTAATAAAGACGACATAGCATCACCCCAATCCTTAATAATAGTACACACATTTTTCACCACCTTCTAAATAGCAATGATAACACTGGGACTCTTGGTCCCCATTCACCACACCACATTCCGATCTGGACCTAACCATTCATAATTCATTACACAAACAAATATTCTCAATTAACTTACACACCGCAACCCACACATATATATCTATAATTAATACAGAATACAATTATCATTTTAGGAGCAATGTACAATGCCACATTCTCAATAATATACATATATGACAAGTCAATGGTCCTCTCATGGAACCAATACCCAGACTGTTAGTGTGTCGAATCGTGACACCCGTTCCAATATGTATGTCGGTACGTGACATCTGATCCAATGCAATGTTAGTGTTCTGGTACGTGACACTTATTCCAAGATGTATGTCGGTACGTGAAATCCGATCCAATAGATATGTCGGTACGTGACATCCAATCCAATGCAATATTAGTGTCTCGGTACGTGACACCTGATCCAATTAGCACAAAACACAAGTACAATCACATCCATAACGTACAATACTCACATCATATATTCAAGTACTCAATTTCATGGCATGCATTGTTCATAATTAATTCATTAGGTTTGTTCCCACTTTTCATGGTTCGCATTCGCACATACATACCAATAAGCAAGCAATCGACATACATCATGCAATTAGGAATCAAACCATCCCTAAACCCTATTTCAAGAGCTAGAGTTTTCTCCTACGGTATACTTCTGATGTAATACTTGAAATACGTGTACAACTATATGTTCTTCGGTGCACGAAAGACTACGCATGAATTTTGTCATCAATTCCTCTATACAACACACTGAATTATAGGTTTACAACTACTCAATTAAATAAACCTAGCCTACCAGGGCACCAAACATTCGCAAAGGGAGGTTAGATCAATTTATGGTTTTCAGATGACAAGACGGTGGATCTTGATAGGAAATCCGCAATCCATCAACCTTCTTATGCTAGAAATATCCTTCTATTTCCTTCCCAAGCTTAGAGAAAATCAGACTTCGCGTTATTTACATTCTGTCTCACCCATCCCGCTCTGGTGTCAACTTATCCCCCTAAAGCATTACTGCCCTAGCGGGGTATGGCCCGCTCTAGCGAGTTGGGCAGTCCAGATTTCCTGACTTTTTTTTTCCTAAATAACAATGGTTTAGGTCGTTATAATAGATATCAATTTACCACTCGTTCGTCCCCGAACGACTAGCGAAGGGATCAAAATGTGCCCATCCTCAAAGTGTTTCTAAACTAACGAATCGGTTAGTTACGAAACGATGGATGATGGTGGTTTTTCAAATCTAAAACACGAAAAGTCCTATACTCAAAGGACTGGTTAAGGAGATGACACAACATACAGAAAAAGACTTACATCTCCATCCTCAAACCATCATATGGGTGATCTACATCATCTCCCATAAACTGCCTCAAATGGTTTCATATGAATGCTGGAGTGGTAACTATTATTATAGGAGAACTCACACAACGGTAGGAACTTATCCCAATGTCCTCCAAAGTCAATCACATATGCTCTCAACATGTCCTCTGACACTTGAATAGTCCTCTCTAACTACCCTTCTGTTTGCAGATGTAAGGTTGTGCTAAAAGTGAGTTGTGTACCTAACTCCTCATGTAACTTTCCCTAAAACTTGGATGTGAACTGCGTACCACGGTCTAAGATGATAGAAAGGGGCACTCCGTGCAGCCTCACTATCTCTTTCACATAAACCTTAGCCAACTATTGAGCACTATAGTCTGTTCTACCTGGAATAAAATGGGTTAACTTAGTCAATCTATCAACAACTACCCAAATTGAATCATACTTTCCGGTAAGACCAACCAGGAAATCCATAGCTATTCTTTCCCACTTCTATTCCAAAATTGGCATTTTCTGAAGCAAACCTGCAGGCCTTTGATGCTCATATTTTATTTGTTGGCAATTTTGACACTTAGCCACAAACTCCGCTATATATTTCTTCATGCCAGACCACCAATAGAGTCACTTCAGGTCTCGGTCTTTCTTAGTCACACCCAGATGAATGGATTACCTCGAACCATGGGATTCTGTCAATAAACTCTTAATCAAATCGCCCACTCTAGGAACACAAATTTTTCCTCTAAAACTGAGCTCACCCCCTGCATCAAGAATCATATCTTGTGCCTTACCAATCACTGTCTTCTTTCTAAGCTCATTCAAATTCTCATCCTCAACTGTTTGGCCTTGATCTCATCAATAAAGGTTGCCTTAACCTCAATGCTAGCTAGCACCCACCTCTTTCTGAGATGCCCAACTGCATGAACTTAGACTCCAAGCTTTGAATTTCCTTAGGCAAAGGTCGCTTGGATACTCTCAAGCAAGCTAGACTACCCATACTCACCGCCTTCTGGCTTAATGTGTCTGTCACTATGTGAGCCTTATCTGGATGGTATTGGATGGTCACATCATAATCCTTGAGTAACTCCATCCACCTTCGTTGTCTCAAATTCAGATCCTTTTGAGTGAATACATGTTGTAGACTACGATGGTCAGTAAATACCTCACACTTAACACCATAAAGATAATGCCGCCAAATCTTAAGAGCAAACACTACCGCTGCCGACTCCAAATCATGCATCGGGTAATTCCACTCATGTACTTTCAACTGCCGCAATGCATAAGTTTTGACATTTTTATCCTGTATCAACACCGCACCCAAACCTAAATGTGAAGCATCACAATAAACAACAAAATCTTTACCTTTCATCAGTAGTGCAAGAATAGGTGTTGTGGTTAAGAGAGTCTTGAGCTTTTGAAAGCTCTCCTCACATTTTTCAGTCCATTCAAAAGATACCTCCTTTTTGGTCAACCTTGTCAGATGTGTGGCAATGGAAGCAAAACTCTTCACAAATCGACGATAATAGCTGGCAAGCCCCACAAAACTCTTAATTTCAGTCACAGAACTTGGTCGAACCCAATTCCTAACCGCTTCAATCTTTTGGGGATCTACCATTACCCCTTCTTTTGAAACTACATGCCCCAAAAAGGAAACCGAAGTCAACCAAAATTCACACTTAGAATTTTTTGCATACGACTTTTGTTTCCCAAGAACACCCAGAACAATACGAAGATGGTCGGCATGATCTTCCTTACTTCTCGAATAAACCAAAATGTCATCAATAAACACTATCACAAATGAATCAAGAAAGGGTTTGAACAAACCATTCATCAAACTTATGAAAGTTGCAGGTGCATTTGTCAACCCAAACGACATAACTAAAAACTCATAGTGCCCATAGTGGATCCTAAATGTCATTTTTGGTATATCCTCAGGCCTAATCTTTAATTGATGGTAACCAGACCTAAAATCAATCTTAGAGAAAACGGATGCACCCTGCAATTGGTCAAAAAGATCATCTATCCAAGGCAATGGATACTTATTTTGAATGGTGACCCTATTCAATTGACGATAGTCTATACACATTCTCATACTACCATTTTTTTCTTAACAAACAAGACAGGAGCACCCCAGGGTAAAGCACTAGGACGGATGAATCTTTTATCAATAAGTTCTTGGTTTTGAGCCTTAAGCTTTCTTAATTCTGTTGGAGCCATACAATAAGGAGGGATGGAAATGGGACGGGTACCAAGTTCCAAATCAATGCAGAAATCTATATCTCTATTCAGAGACATACCAGGCAAATCAGTAGGAAACACTTCTCTAAATTTTGACACCACAGGAATAGACTCAATAGAGGGAGACTCAACCTCCACATCCCAAATAAGCCAAACAACCCTGCCCCACTAGTTTCCTAGCCCTAATGGAGGATATGATCTTAGCTGGCTTAGGCTTGTACACCTCTTCCCACTCTAACTTTTCCCTAACGGGGATCTTAAAGAGTCACAGACTTAGTATTACAATTAAGCACATCATAATAGGGGGACAACCAAGTCATGCCTAGGATTATATCAAAGTCATTCATATGCAAAATAACCAAATCACCCAAAGTCTGAAAACCCATAAACAAGAAAGGACAAGCACGATAGACATGGATGACTATGACAAACTCTCCAACGGGGATGGAAACATGTATGGGGGCATCAAGTATATCACAAATCATATCAAATTCTGAGGCAAATCGCACGGACACATAATAATAAGTAGAACCCGGATCAAATAACACATTAGCCATCCGATTACATACAAGAATAATGTTTGTGATCACTGTGTCAGAAGACTCTGCCTCACTCTTGCCCGAAAAGGCATAACACTGAGCCATGTCATCTTGACGGGTGACTTCCCTGCCTGGCTATGCCATACCTCTACCTGCATTACCATTTCCCTGACCTTCATGGCTTTGTTGATTTCCTCCCCGCCCTCTTTATGGACGTCCTCGACCATTATTACCATTTCATGCGGGTACCACTACTCTAGTGTCAGGACCCAGACCGTCGTGATTAGCACCCACACTAACCCTCTGGTGGGAGAACCACTCCTACAACCCAAACCAAGCAACTAAGCATTTAAGGATATGAAACAAGTTAAATACTAAAGAACGAAATAGGGAGTTCCCATAAACTCTAATCAAAAGTCTATCAACTAAACAAATGTGGAAGTAACACAAAAAACCTGAAAGTCAATGTGCCAAAACATCTAAAGTTCAACAAGTCTAAACAAGAAAGGATACAACCCCAAACTAATGCACTAATAACTAACTAGAAAGTCTAAGTCCAAAATGGTGGACATAGACGAAAGAGAACTCATGGCAACCCAGAAAAATTGGCTCACCCTTGAATGCAAACGATCACTGATCTTCTAAGCGAAGTCTGTCAATAGCCGCCGAAATAAGAGCAAGTGCAGTATCAGTACACAACCACAATCTACTGGTAGGATCACGCGGCTATCCCGCTAAGTGTAACATAAGTAAGTCAATACAACATTATAATCAAATGCATATATCGAATATATACAATATCATCAACATTTACGAACAACGAACAACTTCATATTTTTCAAAATACACAATTATGGCAAGTCATTGGTCCTCTCATGGAACCCAAACCCAAACAGTTAGCATATCGGAGCATGGTATCCGATCCAATGATTATGCCAAAACGTGGCAATCGATCCCATAATTATGCTGGAACGTGGCAACCGATCCATGTTAATTATGCCAGAACGTGGCAACCGATCATTCAACACACCACAATCACAATCAAAAGTACATCCTCAAGATCATACATTTAAGTCATGATTTCATGACAATCATCATTCATCTATCTCATTTACATCAAGTGTGATCAATAATGCAACATTCAAATACATGCAAGTATCATAATGAAGCAAGAACAAACATACATCACACAATCATATAATCACAACCATCACCTATCACGAAACAAGCTTGAAACCCAAAGAAACTTGATCCTTCCATTTTCAGATTCGTTCCGCTTATTCTTTGTCTACAAACAATCAATATAATACGGGAATCAATAAACAATTATTAATTACCCGAATTACTAACAATTATATGAACCCTAGATCAAACTCATGATCCCAATTATCTAAATTAGGGTTGTTTCCACCATAGAATCTATAACAAAACCCTCCCCCATCAATATTCACCCATTCTATTACATTCTACGGATCGAAAACCGGATTCGGGGAGTGAAAATCTTACATTTAGCCTCAAGAATTGTGGGAATCGAGTAGGAGTCGCATGGGGTTCATTCTTTAGCTCTAAAAGTCTAAAAGTGCATAATAAGGTCGTTTATGGGTTTATTAATGACCTTAAGTCGCGTCGTGCCTGCCACAGCGGCCCTCAGCCCGTTGTAGCGGCCCCCTCCAAAGCGACCAAAATCCCCGCCAAGGCGGGTTGCACGAAACAGAGAGCTATTTAAAGAATTCCAAAATCCCCATTTCACACCACACCTTTAACCAATGACGCTCAGAAAATACCCTTTATGCTAAGATCGATTTTGGGAGTTCTACTAGCCCGAATTCAATTCTGTATAGTCGTACGGATTCCTTGACGAGTTCTCTAACTACTTATGTAATCAAAATCACAATTAACTCACCCGGTTGTTACCAGATTTCCCTACACCTTAAATACTTCGATTTTTTCCAAATCTGGACTAGGTTGGGAAAATCCAAATACTACGAAAAAGTTTTCCGACCCCAAATTTTCTCCCGTTGGCATTTCTATAATGACGGGAATAGGTCGTTGCATCTAGTTTGCTGCTGCGTGGAATCCAACATGCGCAGGTGGGGAAAATCTCTCCTCATATGCCCAGGTTCTCCACAGTTATAACAAGTGCGATCAAAAGATGGCCTGATGTCCGCCGAAGGTGCGGCTCCCTGGCTATCCTGAATAAAATTTTGAGGTGGAGTTCCCAAGTAATTACCTATAGAAGCGAGCATGGTGGACTGAATTGGCCAGGCTGCAAGTGTCGACCTCCCTGAACCTCTAGAGTAGGAACCCTGAAAGTTACATGTGCTCTTACCTTTCTTAGCCAACGTCTTAGTATGTCCGTCTCGCCTCACCCCCTCCACTTTCTTCACAAAATATGTTACCTCATTAAAACTTTTCCCCGTAGAAGTCATGTGCACAGACAATACCTGTAACTCAGAATTCAGTCCCTTAACAAATAGATGGATCCTCTCTTTCTCAGTAGTCACCAATTTCATAGCATATCTAGACAAAGCATGGAACTTAGCCTCATAAGCAGCCACAATCATACCACCTTGCTCCAAATCCATGAACTCATCCTTCTTACGATCCTTCAAGGTCCGGGGCACATACTTTTCCAAAAATAGAGCATGAAACTGGATCCAAGTGAGTGAGGGTAAAGTTGATGATCTGTATTCCAGATATGTTCTCCACCACTGCTTTGCCTCGCCCTGAAGTTGGAAAGTCACAAACTCTATTCCATGCTGATGGACAATTTCCAACTTATGAAGCCTCTCATAACAATCTAGGATGAACTCATAAGCGTCCTCACTCTCAGAACCATAGAACACCGGTGGTTTCAATTTCAAGAACTTAGTCAACATTTCGTGCTCATTCCCAGTCATTACTGGACCAAACAAAGGATGGAAAAAGGTATCAGTACCTAATGTTGCATCTCCCCTAGGACTAGTAACAGTAACAGGGTTGTTGGTTGGGGGTTGTGTATCTTGCACTGCTTGACGAAGTCCAGGACCAACCAAACCTTTCAGAAACAACATGATCTGATAAGCTAACACTAGGTCTAAGAGAGGAATACACAATGTCTTTGCCTGCACCTCTTCCTCTTGTCCAATATCCTCATCATTCTCAACATCTACATTCTCCTCTATCTCTTCATGGTGTGCAGAAGGATTCTCATTTCTGGGAGCATTCTCAACCGGAGCTCCACCCCTAGCGGGTGCTACCCTTCCATGGCCTCTACCCCTGCCTCGACTGTGACCTCTTGTTGCAGACTCCTCAGCGGGCTCGTTAACGGGAGCTACGGGCCTGACACCGTTGAAGCAAGTGTTAACCACATGCGGACATAAGAGTGAAGGATATTAGATACCAATTAGAACCAAGTTATAGCACGAAAGGAGACAAGAGAAAACAAAGAGATTTCCTAAAGTCCTATAACCTCTCAAAGAAAAGTACAAACGTCTCCGTACCATTCCACAAGACTTTACTAGACTCATTTTGGTACATCGAGATCAACAAACCTAGGGCTATGATACCAACTTTGTCACGACCCAGACCATCGTGATTGGCACCCACATTAACCCTCCGGTGGGAGAACCAAAACTACAGTCCAACTAATCAACTTAACCAAAGTACTACGCATTTAAAGCTATGGAAGCAGGTTTAAATAATTATATAATTAATACGGAGTCCCCATAAACTCCAGAATTTCAACTAACATCTAACAACTAATGCGAAAATAACCCCTAGAACTTGAAAGTCAATGTACCAAAACTCTACTAACGACAAGTCTAAGAAGAAGGGGTACAACCCCGAAACTAAACAACTACTAAAACAATGTCCAAGTCCGAACAGATTGGACTAAACAAAATATGAAGGATCCATAGCAGCCTGAAAGAACTGGCTCACCCTCGAATCTGGTCTCGATCACCGGTCTCCTAAGAGAGGTCTATCAGTAGCCTCCTGAAGATGCCCTATACTCAACAAAGAAGGAGCAAATGTAGTATCAGTACACAACCACAGTGTACTGGTAATATCAAACAGGTATTCCAATAAGTGAAACATACATAAGCAGTTACAATATAGTAAAACAGGCATATACCGAACATATACAATATCAGTCATCATTTCAGGAGCAACGTACAATTCCACATTCTCAAAAATGTGCATATATGACAGGTCAATGGTCCTCTCATGGAACCTAATTCAATGGTCCTCTCGTGGATCCCATACCAAAACTGTTAGTGTGCTGGATCGTGACACCCGATCCAAGTTAGTGTGTCGGAACATGACACCCGATCCAAGTTAGTGTGTCGGATCATGACACCCGTTCCAATATGTATGTCGGTACGTGACATCCGATCCAGTTAGTGTGTCGGAACGTGACACCTATTCCATTCAACAAGCCACAATCACAATCACAATGTACATTCTCACAATCATACAATCAAGTGTTGATTCATGGCATACAATCCTTCATTCATATTCATTTACGATTAGTGTGATCAATAGTACAACATTCGCATACATACATATATTATAATGAAGCAATTACTAACATACATCACACAAACATGAAATCACAACCATCACCTACCTCGAACAAAGCTTGAACCCCTAAGAAACTTGATTCTTCCCTTTCTGGATTCTTTCCACTTGTTCTTGGTCTACAAACAATCAATATAACGCGAGGATCAATAAACAAGACCTAATTACCAGGATTATAATCAATAATATCAACCCTAGGCCAAAACCTTGATCCCCATACCCAGATTAGGACTTCTTCCACCATATTTCGCAAATCAAAACCCTTCCCCATCTATAATTACCCAAGAAACTAGGTTCTACGGGTTGAAAAATGGATTCGGGGAGTAAAAACCTTACCTTTGGTGCTAGAAGAGATGGAAAACCTTCAAGAAATATCCCTGGGTCGTTCCTTAGCTCTCAAGATCAGATGTTGCAGAAGAATAACGTTTTTGGGATTTATTTTTTACTTAAGTCACGACTGGCCTGCTACGGCGGACCCCGTCCCGCCACAGCGTCCCCGCCCTAGAGGGATTAATCCCGCCCTAGCGGCTTACACGGAGACAGAACCTCGGAATTTGAGTTCCAAACTCCCATTTCACAACACACCTTCAACCCATGACACTCAGAAACTACCCATTCGCGCTAAGATCAGTTTCAGGAATTCTATTCGCCCGAATTTGATTTTGTAAAGTCGTATGGGTTCCTTAACGTCTTAGCTATCTACTCATGTGATCAAATTCATAATTAGATATCCCAGTTGTTACCAGATTTCCCTAGACCTACTGACTCCGATTTTGTCCAAATCTGGACTAGGTTGGGAAATTTCAAGTTACTACCAAAAAAAATTTTGGCCCAAAATTTTTCTCCGTTGGCTTTTCTATAACGATGGAGGTAGGTAGTTACACTACATAAAAATAATTTTTATTTTGCATGTATAGTCTAATTTTTTGCCAAAAGGATTTTGGATAAACTCTCTCCCACCCACTTGGCTCTGCCACTGCCTACGAGAAAATAAACATATACTTCGAATACTATGAGAGAATAATTTTTTTAAAATACACATGATGAATATTACAATTTCGGAATTAAATTTGTATTTAAATCTATTATTTACTTAGGATATAAATAGATAACAAGCTTAAGAAATTTATATTATATTATTACTATTATTATTATTATTATTATTATTATTATTATTATTATTATTATTTTTATGTTCGTCATATCATCTATTTGTTTGAGACTAAATTTTTTGTGGTTTTATATTCCTATTTTGAGATTAAAATTTTTGTAACTTTTTATTTGCTCTTTAAAATTAAAAATCTTTGTAAATTCGTACTCGTAAACTAAGGGTGGACAGTGCTATGAAGTGAAACGATTAACTCAAAATTAATCCACAAAGTCGTTAGCAATTCATAACTGTAATTTTATGAAAGAAGAATGTGATAGTGATATTACGAGTTCATAAACTAAATGACGCCTAAATCGATAAAGTTGTCAAAGTAATGGGAGGGAAAGAGAGATGACGAACAAATCTGATCCAAATCCCTTTTTTAGGTGATATAAATACATCTCATTTTATTTTTAATTGATTTGATTGGTTTATAAAAAAAATTACATGAGAGTTTAAAAGCTTGTGTGAAATCAACAATGGTGAATCCGGTGAAGATGGTGGCGGCAATGACGGTTTAGAGATGGTGAATAATGGAGGAATTTGATCTTTATTTCTATGGAGAAGAAGGACAATAAATAAATAAATAAATAAATAAAATACATATATTTATAAAAAGAGATATTAAAAATAAAGTTTTAATATTTGTCTTTTGTGCTCACTCTCTCAAAAAGAGTGAAATACACTCACTTTGCCAATTAAGCATTCAGGGAGGTAATTATTTCAGTTTTAGACAGTTCAGGAGGGGGGTGATAGGACTCTCGTAAAATTAAAGTGTGTAGTTAGAAATTCGGATATAGGTTGGAGGGCTTTTGACCATTTTCTCTTATATATTATATATAATTTAAAAATTAATAAAAATTGTTATAATATATTTTGCTCGTAAGTGAAGCTAATAGAGAAATTTATTTGTCATCTGACTTTTAAATTCAATTTGAAATAGTAAAGAAGTGTGGCGATTTGATTGAGCGTATCTCATGTATTGATCGCACAAGTCCAATAGAACTACTTATAATAATTGATTATATGTTATATAATATTTGAAATAATAGTCGTATTTGAATGTACTATACTGTTATTATTTTAAAAGTAAGTTAGAAAACAAATTATAAAGTGATTGTCAAATTTGAAACATAACTTCAAATAAAATTTCAAATTTTTACGGTTCAATTTTCAATGAAGAAAAAATTGTTTTTTAAATGTAGATCATAATTTTTATAGTCGTTTAGAGATCTCCTTTTTGTCCTTTCTTTGTCAACAAAATGAACGTGCAATTGTTATAACTAAATTTATTTTGCCCCTTGAAAGAAAGTTATCAAATATTCTCTCTGCTCACTTTTATTTGTTTATTATATTAAAAAATAAATTATTTTTACTTCTCACTTTTAGCATATCAAAAGTTATTTTTTCTTTATATTTAAGCTTCAACATTAATTACTTATTTCAAATCAGAGGCGGATTCATGATTTAAAGGTTGTGAGTGTTGTACTGCCTTTTAAATAAATGTTTTCATTAAATCAATAAAATATTTAACATATTTCTTACCTTGTAAATATAAATTTCAGACTTCGATTCGATTATTCGTCTTGTGAGTTTATAAAGACAAATAAATCAAAGAAAAATTCCAACAATATCATCTATATATAATTGTACTCGGTGAATTTTCATATTCTAAATACACTTAATGATGACATAATTATTTGTATTTATTAATACTTCACGCTCTATCTAACATGCTTAATAAAAAGTGGTAAAAATCTTGAGCTAAAAATTTGACTCACAATAATAAAAATTTAAAAAGACCAACGAAATCATATGAGAATTCAATATTGTTCTTTAATGCAAACATGTATTTTATTTTGTAAATTTACATTCTCCATAAAATTTAAATTATCATAGTCTAAACTATTTCTTTTTTTATATGCATTGAAATCATTTAGATAATAGAACAAAGAGTAAGAAAAACTCGATATCGTGTTTCCAAAATTTTGACAAAAAAGAGAAGATAATTTTGAAGGAGAAGGCTTAAAACAAACCTTAATTATTTGTGTGACTTAATATACCTGAAGGTGTATTATACTTGAAAGAAGCTTTACCATTTCAGATAAAAATGATTAATTCTAGCGAGATCCACATTGTTTTAAGGGAAAATTATATATAATAGCAAACTATTAATTCAAATTAAATGCTATAAATATAGTTTGATCTAATTGTACCCCATAGCAAACTGTTACCATTTCGCCTCTCTCCTGGTGAATCTCGCTCGTCACTCTCGTTCTCTCCCTCGCCTCTCTCATTTTTTATACAAACGCAAATGTGTAAATTGCGTTTGTGTTTGTATAAAGCGAGAGAAAATTGTATATATACATATATTTTCGTTCCCCTCTCCCAGATCTCGCTCGCCACTCTCCCAGATCTCACTCGCTCACTCGCCTCTCACTTTATACAAAATGCAAATGTATAAAATGCGTTTGTGTTTGTATAAAGCGAGAGAAAATTGTATATATACATATATTTTCGTTCCCCTCTCCCAGATCTCGCTTGCTCACTCGCCTCTCTCACTTTATACAAACACAAATGTATACATTGTGTTTGTGTTTGTATAAAGCGAGAGAAAATTGTATATATAAATACAAATGCATATATTTTCGTCCTATACACTTATGATTATACAAATACGATCTTCCCCTGCCCAGTTTTCCTTTGTCTTTCTCTCTCTCGCTTTATACAAACACAGATTATACAATTGATCTTTTGTATATGTATACCAAAGCAGATTATACAACTGCTTTCTTTTGTATATGTATAGCGAAATATACATATTTATATTTGTTATGGAGCGCAATTATGCAAACTATAGTTATAGCATACAAATATGATTTTTGTGTTTGTTATATGTGAAAGTTGCTCTTGTTTTAATACATGACAACTCACTATTAAATGTATCAAATTACAAAATTAATGGGCCCACAATTCACAAAAATGACACCTTAAAATTGTTGCTAAAATGGATAACCAAACTTTTTATTACTTATTAGCATAATAAAATTATTACAAAGTGCATTTTTTTAAAAAAAATTACATAGTACGTAGAACATTTATTACATAGTACGTAGAATAATAAAACTAAACCAAACAGGTGATTCACGACATATAGATATTGCCATAATTGCGATGACAGGTTGGGCACGTAATTTGGCGGCGCATTCAAGTTGAAATGCACTCACTATGGTACAAGTGAGTGCGTGGAAGAACATAAATATTGTCTGTTGATTTAAAGTTGGATAAACATATCCGACATGTAGTGTCACGGTCACCTAACTCTATATCAGAATAGGGTAGACGTGGAAACAAGCGAAGAGTTGCTTGTCCACGTCTTTTAATTGCCCATTTCTGCCCTATTTTAACAAGTAGAAATATAAAAAGTAAAACAACACTCATAACGATTACTGCTATCACAGCTTAAATTACGTGTTATCTAATTTATCTGGTTGTATGAACGACATTGTTAATAGTTTAATCTGCAGTCAAATATCATCAGGTCAGTTTAAATATTATAGTAATTTAGAAGATAACAGAGAGCTTCGTTTTATCCTAATTTCCCATGGAGAAGAGAGAAATTATATTGTAAGGTTGTGCGAAGGCGAAGGTAAACAATTAATGTCGTCGATGTTGCCTCAGCTAACAAGACTTCATGTGAATGCAAAATCAATTGTTTACAAAATGCAGAGAAGAATATATAGGGGGATGTTGTGTCTTCTTTTGAAACAATTACTATTAAACATGATCAGAATTAAGCTTACTTGTAAAACCAGTGTTTTGATATTAATGGTGAAGATGACCTGTTATGAAAAAAGAAGTAAGTGTTGAAAAGACAAAAGTTCAAAGTTCGTTTGGTTTTGCTTCAATTTCTTTTGTATACTAGAAAGGGAATAAGGGTAGCCGTGCACATTCACTCAAAGTCTAACAGCGGAGCCAGAAATTTCATAAAGAGGGTCTAAAAATTAAACAAAAGGAGAAGCAATGGTTGCAAGTGAAATTTGAACACGCAAGTACCGACTCATTAAAGATGTCTAAACACACATTCAAGACATCTTAAACCACTAGGCTATAACAACCTATTATGTCAAGGGTATCCAAAATATGTTATTTAATCACTTCGTATATCATTTTACTTGTTTATGTGGTATTTTTTTTCAACGAAGGGTGGAGACCTGGCATACATGTGTCTGCGCCCCTGAAGGAAGGGACGTACTTCAAGAGGTGTAAATGTAATGTATAGTGGCGAGCAGACAAAATTTTTGGTCAAGAAAATTCATCATCTACTATATGCAAGTAAAAATTATTATGACCTTATATTGTCAAAGAAAGTCCGGACAAACATCCTTTCCACGACCATAACTAATGTAATTGTAAAGTTATTAGGAACATTCTTTTTTTTGTTCTGCCAGCATAACAAAATTTGCATGCCATTTTTTTCTAATAAAATAATAATTGGTCTTATTTATTAGTCGAGTTTGCTAATTAAATTTAATTTAGTTATGTTCGCAATTCAATGGATCAATTGCAATTCACTTGGCCCATTTCTCAATTATTCCTCCAACCTTTTCAGCAGCCCACTTCATAATATACTACTGACCCAGCCCATTTCTCATTCCCAATAAAAAAAAATGGAAAAGGGTCAAAATTGCCCCTGAACTATGCGAAATAGACCACTTATATCCTCCATTATATTTTGGGATCAAAAATACCCACGCAGTTAACCCAGGAGACCACAAATACACTCAAGAGTTAACACCCCAATTTTTTAGTGACGTGGCAAGCCACATGAGACTAATCCCTCCACCTAAGCGTTGCCAATTAAGATTTACTACAAAAGAACTTGACCTTTAGTGGCGATAAAGTCGCCACAAATCCCAAATATTGCCACTAAAGGTTATGAGTGATTTTTAGTGGCGACTAAGGCTCCAACAACCATTCGCTAGAAAAACCTATTTTTTCAACAAAAAAATATGATATTTAATTTTCGATTGCAACCTAATTTCTAAAATAAATAACTTGCAATATCAATAATAAAAGCATCCAATATTATTATGAAAAATCATCAAAATTACTTCTCGATTCAAATCTCCTACTATATAATGCATCATTGCACATTTTATACATTTACATATGACCTAAAAATAAAACATACAGTGTCTTCAAACTCCTACTTAATCGATATCATTTTTGGTTTTTAAAAAACATTGAAGAAATAAACACAAAATTAGAATTTAATGTTAAAAACTTTTAATGACGATTTTCTGGGCTTTTGTACGACTGTTGTCGCCGCTAAAGGTCTAGTTCTTTTGTAGTGAATCCTAGTTGGCAACACTTAGGTGGAAGGATTAGTCCCACATGGCTTGCCACGTCAATAAAAATTTGGGGTGTTAACTCTTGAGGGTATTTGTGGTCTCTTAGGATAATAGCAGGGACATTTTTTATCCCAAAATGTAACAAAGGATATAAATGGTCTATTTCATATATTTCATTCGCAATTTTGACCCTTTTCCATAAAAAAAAAAACAAATCCAATTCAATTCCAAATATACACGTACAACAGTACAAAACAGACCCCTGTGTGTATTGGGATGTGAGGTTGTAACTGCACATCCTTTAAGTGGCTAACCACCTTAATTAAATAACATACCTCAATTTCAGTTAATCACCATGGTCTCTCTTCTCTGAAAATATTTTCACCTCTTTTCTGTCTAAAATGCTTTGGTTTGTAGCTTTGTCCTTTATTTCGTAAAAGTGTCTGTCTTTATTGTGAATTAATTACTGGACTATGTGTGTATTGGGATTTATGTTTCTTTACTAAATTCCTTTTCATTTGTTTATGCATGAAATCTGCTCCATTTGAGTCTTCTATTATGGACTCCACCTCCTTGCCTTGCATTTCCATTTGGGCCATGGAGGCCCAAATTTTCCTTATCGAATCAGCCCGCTACGGATGATTGAAGTAATAGGTTGTCCGGAAGCTAAGGAACAGGTCGAAGAAATTTGCCCTTATCGATCAGTCCCCTGCGGATGATTGAAGTAATAGGTTGTCTGGAAGCTAAGGAACAGGTCGAAGACAGGGAGCTGGCAATTGAATTTTCAAGTCCCAAAAGAGGGTTGTATGTATGAAGTATACAATTGTATACACTAGTATACCAGGCCCAATTTCGTAATACAGGAGTACAGGGTTGAAACTAAAAAATGCAGATGCTGGAGGTCCTAAAAATGGGCTGTGTATCAACACATACTGGTTTCGGATGTTGTATGCACGTTGTATACAATGGTATACTGTAAATGTATACACAAATTTTCAAAGGCAAAAAAGGGTCAAAGCCCAAAAGACAATTCTGGCAGGTTGAAGAAAGGTCAAATGGGCTGAAATCCTTGAATTTACAGCTGGCCCATTTCTTAGAATAAGGATAGGTGGGCTAAAATCCCAACATTAATTGAATTTGGGCAAGGAAGCCCAAGTCCAAAGATTTCTTTCATTTATATATTTACTAGGTAATGTTGCCCGTGCTATGCACGGGCACGGGCCCAATAATATAAATGGTATGTTTTGGGGCTAATAACGGAGATTTTGAAGCGATTGTTTGCGTGGATAAAGGAATAAGTTTTTTTATCACAAACTTGTACTTTATTTGACGCTATTCAAGGCACAATAAGACTATCCACGTACAACATTTTTGAAATATTTTATGTTGTCAATTATCATGATTTATAGTATTTTACGATAGATTCACTTAAAGAATGAGTGGAATTTTTTCTATTTTTTTTCAAAACATATTTTATGTTGTCAATTATCATGATTTATAATATTTTTACGTATTTTTTAAATATAAAAAACCCAAAAAAAAATAAGACAAATAAATTAAAATGGACCCAATATATGTTATTTTTGTTGTCTCAATTTATGTCACACAAATAAAATTTGGAGAGTCATCCAAATTTTAATTTTTTTAAAAAAAAATGTTTTAAGTTATTAATTATTGTGATTTATAATATTTTGATGTAACTTTCAAATAACCAACATTACTGGTCAGTTTGTCCTAATTTATGTGATATGGATAAAAATACAAAATTAACCCTTTTAAAATGTCTTTCAGATATTTTAAGTTGTTAATTATTATTATTTATAATACTTTTTTGGTAATTTTAAAATGATATGTGTTATTTTTTCTGTCCTAATATATGTGAGCCTGAAAGAATTCTGAGAGTGAACCTATTTTATTATATAGCTTTTAAATATTTTAAATTGGTAATTATTCTAATTTTTAATGCTTTTTAAGTCATTTGTAAATGATATATGTTGCTTTCTTTGTCCCATTTTATATAGTATAAATAAAATTCCCGAAACCAACTAAATTTTTAATATATTTTTTAAAATATTTTAAATTATTAATTATTGCGATTTATAATATTAAAAAAAAAGTACAAAACTTGTATCAGCCTAAAAAATGACCACGATAATTCGAAGCCTACAGAAAGCAATATGG
>NC_064289.1:50108001-50116977 GCF_019186545.1 Solanum stenotomum | reverse complement strand
CCCCCCCCCCCCTCCGCCACCTTATTGTTTTTGAAAAATATTTCTAGGTCAGGGCATGGGTCAGATCTCAGGGTCAGATTTTGGAACGGTCATAAAGATCCTGTCCTAGTTCGGGTGACAGGGTCGGGTCCTAGATCGATTATCCGGGTTGATTTTTAGGTCAAAAATTATTTTCCTAAAGAGTATTTTCTAGTCTCAAGCCAAAAATAAAAGATATTTTTTGAAAATTGTGTTTCATTTACCAATCAAACATTAAAAAATATTTTCTACTCACCAACCAAGCATGAGAAAGTAACTTAGAAATCCACTTGTTTTTTCCAAGAAAACATTTTTCAAGAAAAATATTTTCCTTCGCACAAAACACACCCTTAGTTTAACTATTTACCTTGATTTTTAAAAATTCATATCTGAGATATATCTATTTTTTTTAGACTGGTAAAATTCATTGCGTCAATACACTAAGTCCCAGCTTTGTACAAGTAAACTATAACGTACCTCTTGAAGTTCATTCATGGATACTATTTCACAACGTGGAGGGAAACCTTGGGGTGCAAGAATGTACATTGATTGGGTACATTTTATATTGTTTTTATTTTTCTTATTTAAAGTCTTTAAACATTTTATACAAATATAGGAATTAGAGTTGGGAGATAACATAAATATTGTTATTGATAAATTTTATTTCATTTTTAAAAAAGGACTTAGCCGGAAATTGGTGGCTTTTAGTGTCACAACACTTTACACGAGTAGGTTTCTGGCCACAAAGTCTCTTCACTGACTTGAAAAATTTTGCTACGAATGTTGATTGGGGAGGAGTTGTATATAGTCCACCAGGTGTACCAAAACCTCCGATGGGCTCAAGCTATTTTCCTATTGGAAACTCTTTCTATGATGCTTATTGTTCCTATTTGTTCTATATATACCTTTAATTCGAATGTTATGTTGCATTTCAAAGAGTTATAAAGAGAAAAAAGTCAAAAAAAAAATTTGACTACATATATAGAAAGTGCTATCAATTTTTAGAAATATACTTGATGAACTGTTGCAATCCCTTTGTGAAGTTTATCAAATCTTTTCTTCACCAACTAGGCTAGGCAATGACTTTAACGAGTGTACGAGAAGAGGTGGAGACAAAGTTGACCGTGCAAACAAAGGCAACGAGGAGCGCTAGAAAGAACTAGACAAACAGGTCACTCCAAACAACGATTGGATCACATGAGTAGACGATTCCTTCGATACACTAGACATTGTACATTATTTAGTAAAATTGTGTACAATACTTGCACATTTCATGCACATAAAAACTATCTTACTCTTAATTACTAATCTAGTAAAACAAGATTTATAATTAATATCTCATAATTTCAATAATGAGACATTATATTATTATTGCGTTTGATTGGTGATATAAATTTATGTGAATAACCAAACACAATATTATTATTTTTATCACAAACTTAATCTTAAGATATACCACATCGTATCCCACATATCAATGTTCCTAATAATTGATAGCAGACGAAAAAAAAAGGATGTTCCTAATAATTGTACAATTGTCTATTCTATGAATTTTGTTATGCTATCCAAGTTGAAATGCACTTATTGTCGTACAAGTGAGTGCAAGGAAGAATATAAATATTCTCCGTTGACACAAAGTCGGATAAATATATCTGACATTTAGTGTCACCTAACTCTATGTTTTCTATATCAGAATAGGTCAGACGGGGAAATAAGCGAAGAGTTCCTTGTCCACATCTTTTAATGGCCCATTTCTGCCCTATTTTAAGAAGTACAAACATAAAAAGTTAAGAAACACTGCTATTATAGCTTGAACTACATGATTAACTATGTACTTGTTATCTGAGTCTTTTACTTGTATGAACGACATTGTCAATAGATTCAACCAATAATCAGTAGTATATCAGTCAAATATTATAGTTTAAATAGAAAATAACCTAAAATATCTTTACATTTTTACAATAAAGTAAAAATAAATAAGAGTTCACTAATACATACCTTGAATTTTAAAGAGGCACAACAACATAATTAATCTTTTAAATTAAGATAAGATCTCAGAGATGATTAAATATTTTAGATATTATGTGTGAAAGAGAGAAATAATATATGTGTTAAAGAAGGACAAAAGTCCAACTTTCGTTTGGTTTTGCTTCAATTTTTGTTGTTATACTAGTAAGGGAATAAGGGTAGCCGTGCACATTCACTCAAAGTCTAAGAAAGGCGGTGGCGGAATCAGAAATTTCATGAAGAGGGTAAAAAATTAAACAACAAAAGCTCTTTTTAAAAGGGGAAGAAATTGTTACAAGTGAGATTTAAACACGCAAGTACCGATTCATTAAAGATGTCTAAACACACATTCAAGACATCTTAAACCACTAGGCCATAACAACCTATTATATTGATGATGTCTAAAATATGTTATTTAATCATTTCGTGTATCAATTTACTAGTATATGTGATATTTTTTTCCGACAAAGGGAGACACCCTGACATACATGTGCCTATGCCCCTGAAGGTAGGGATGTACTTCAAGAGGTGTAAATGTAATGTACAGTAGCGGACATACAAGATTTTCGTTGAGAAAATTCATCATCTACTATATGCAAGTAAAAATTATTATGATCTTATATTGTCAAAGGAAGTTCGGACAAACACTCTTTCCACGACCATAACTAATATAGGCCGCATATCCTGATGATTTCACAATTCGAACCAATAACCTTTTTATTTCTCTTTTGATTTTTTTTTAGCTTCCAACTGAACTAACTAACTTATCATTACGTGTCCCAAATTCACGCAAAGTCTAAGGAATCGTGTACTCATGTGATCCAATCATTGTTTGGGGTGACCTTAATTATATAAAGTTGATTGCAACAATTCATCGAGTATATTTCTCAAAATTGATAGCACTTTCTATATATGTAGTCAGAAAAAATAAATAAAGAAATTGATTTTTTTTTCCCTTTGCAATTCTTTGAAAGGCAACATAACATTCAAATTAAAGGTATAGAACACATTAAATAGGAACAATTTTCTTCTATTTTTTTTCATGATTTGGAATATTCTTTCCTATTACAGAAGAAGTGACCCAAACAATCCAACTTAGAATATTTGTTAGTTTAAATAATTAATTAGTACTAATTATGATTATGTGTCTTCATACTGCCAATTGTAAAGCATCATGTGTCTATATTAGGGGTGTGTATCGGTCGGTTCGGTTATAAGTATTATCGGTTCAGTTTATCGGTTTTTAAATATGCTAAACCGATAACCAAACCAATAAGATATTTGTTATCGGTTTTCGGTTTATCGGTTTTAGGTCTTTAACGGTTCGATTTTCGGTTTAACCAATAAGAAAATGCTTTCAAAACAAATATATGACTTATCCAATAATTTGACGCGTACGCATACATCGAAATAATCATTCCAAACGGGACAACAAGGACCAACTTGTTGTATTTTGGTCATCACAACAAAGACTTGGTTAATTTTCGATCACCATAGTATATATGAAACGAGGTCCCTTTTATGCAATAAAGAGAATCAAATAAAACCAAATCATAGACAAAAGTCAAAACAGTAGCAAATGAGGCCATGCTTATGGTAACTAAATGAAGTTCTTACGTTATTTAAAAAAAAAAAAACACACACAATTTGAATTCCTGACGTTAATCAAATTGCAGATATTTACAATCATGCAAAAGCTAATATTAGTCAATTATAAACTAACTAAAGTAAATAAGTAATACTAAAAAGTAAAACCTAAAGGTTAAATAACTAAAAGTAGAGAGGAGAGTTAATTGTTAAGTAGTGTTAATAATTGCGTAGGATTTTATATTTTAGTCTAATATACTACTAATTATATTAATATTTTTTTAATATATTATATATATGTATAACTAAAAATTAAAATAGTAAATTATTATATTCTTAATGGGTTATCGGTTAACCCAATAACCAATATTAAAAACCAATAACGAACCGATAACCCAATATTTTTTTTTTGTAAAACCATTAAATAACCGCTATCCCAATAACAATAAACCAATAACACTTTTTTCGGTTCGGTTTATCGGTCGGTTCGGTTTTTGCACACCCCTAGTCTATATAATTGGATCCGGCTCCTCTTCATTTTCCCTAAGTTCTTGCTTGGATGTGAGACACATGGCATAGGTAAAAATTAATGGCTAAGTTTTAATTGAATAAAAATAAGATTTTAATTATGATTTAGATAATTACTATTTCATAAGAAAAATGACAATACCACAATCATAACAATATATTATCTTGTCCATAAATATATTATTAAAAGAAAGAAAATTTTCTAATCTTTTTCTTACTAGTATTATCTTCTGTTTTTGTCCATAAATATATTATAAAATAATTTCTCTTTTTCTAATTATTTTTTCCATGCGAGTATTTTTTCTATTAATTATATGTAAACTAATTTCAAAGAGAAAGTTCAAAGTTGCTATCTAAGGCTTACTCAATTATTTTTTTTAAAACAAACGGAAGATAAATACTCGTAGGAAAAGAAATAGAAAAGAGAATTTTTTTTATAATATATTTATGGACAAGATAATATACTATTATGACTTATGATTATGGTATTATTATTTTTATTATGAAATATTAATTATCTAAATCATAATCAGAAATCTTATTTTAATCAATTTAATCTTAGCCGTTAATTTTTTATCTATGCCATGTGTCTCACATCCAGGCAAGAACTTAGGAAAAATGGAGGGAGGGAAAATGGAGAGGAGCCGGATCCTATAGAATTAGGCTGATTCGGACACATGTATAAGATAATCCCATTCTATTACTTAAAGTAGACAAGTAATTAAGTTTTTTTTTTAATTTTATAATCACGTGTTCGATATTTATATAGGGGCTCGATTAAATTCGAATAGATATTTGCCTATATATATATATATATATATATATATATATATATAGTTCGGACAACTAGCTTACAAAATATGTACAAAAATGATTGAAACACAAGATATACACCGATTATGTATATATGGTATGCATAGTATATTATATGTAAAATATATGTATATTTAATCTATACATTGTGTACATATTTTGTAAACTAGATCATACAAGTCACAAGATATTGAACTGTAATTTTCTTAATTTGAATTCACGTGTTACAATGTCTCACAAGTCTCAACGCTACCAACAACTTTTTTTCCATTTCTAAGGACTCGAATAAAAAAAACCTCTGATTAAATTATTATTTTTAATCATATTAGTTTCAAAGTCGAACACCGATGGATTTAGTCATATGTTCAAAAATCATTTCTGAATCTTATGCAAATATAAATGATCAATCTTCATCAACAATAAATAATTGTTGATTCAATTAATTTTACTAAAATCTATATTCAGATTGTTATTTTGGATATTAGTTATAAATGAGCAAATAAACATTTATTAAATAAAAAATTATTTTTAGTTTTGGTATAGTCAATTTAGTTTTTTTATACATTTTTATATAATACATCTTCCTCATAGTATCATTTACCTAGCAAATCAAATTCAGTATTGATCTTTCATGTCTGTTAATTAGTCATGCATTTACAAAGAAATGAATTCAGAATGCATCAAGAAATTATTCAATAAACGTTGTTGATGTTATATTTTCTTTTGAGTTAATGATGATACAAAATTAGAGAAACAACTAAATATTTTTTTTGAAGAAGTCAATAATTAAAACAATGAAGAATTTTTTTTATTTTGGGTTTCATTGTACTTGTAAATCCCTAAAAATATTTTATTTTATTTTTAATCTGGTATATCGATAATTACATAGAGATGTGAAAAACTAAGTACAAGTGCATGAATTACCTAAGACATGATGTTTTTGACTAATTAAATGATTTTTCCTAAATTTTTAGTCCAACTGTTACGAGTATTACTTGTACAATATTTACACATTTGTGATTGTTGAGGAATTCTCAATTTTATTTAAATTCATCAAGAATAAAGGTTCAAAAAGGGCAATCAACTTTTAATTATTCTTTTTTTGCACATTAGTTTAGTTCTTTTTCAATTATTATTTTTTCAAAATAAATCTAATTTTGGTTCCGGACTCAACAACATATTTGGTCATATGGTCAAAAGTATTTTCAATATTTTATTATGTAGATATGAACAATAAAAAACCATTCAAAGTCTTTTTAGATTTGGTCAAATAAAGTTAATTATTATTTTGGATATTAATTACAAACGGGCAATCAACATTTATTAAACAATTTTTTTTTTCAATATGGTCAAATGTAGTTCAAAGACTACACATAAAATCAGTATCTTGTACACAATAGTCAACTTAGTCTTTTCCATATCTCTATATATTAAAAAAAATGTCTTCCTTATTGTAGCAAAGGTATCGATACTTACACCTAGCAAATCAAATTCAGTGTTGTGCTTTCGTGTTGTATTAATAAATCTAATTTAATCGAAACACCTAAGATTCATGCCTATAGAAAGAAATGAATTCAAGATGCATCAAAGAATTGTTCAACAAACGTTATTAGTGTTATATTTTCTGTTGAGTCATAATGGGGTGGAAGGACAAAAGAAGCTATCCAAATTAGAGGATGCGGAGTTAGAGAAACAACTGAAAAGTTTAAACAAGCCAGCGGTCAAAACAGTAAAGGTATTTTTTCTTTCAAAAATTTATTTTAGTGTACTTGTAAGTATCTAAAGACATTTTATTAGACAATATCATTTTTGTATTTGTATTTGAGAAAAACATTAATTTGTCACATGATTTTTGGGAAATGGAGAACCTTCCATTTCCTTCTGTGTGTAAACTTTTGTTGTAGTTGAAGATTGAATAGGTTAGTCCGATTCGGTTTGTTTGTCTTATTTTTTTAGTTTGTTTAAGAAGAATGATTCTTCCTTTTCTAGAAACTATTTTATTTTATTTTATTTTTTCACATAACACGTTTAAACCATAAGATTTAAAAGCAGTTTGATACATTCTATATATCTTTAATTTAAGATCACAACATTCAGAACAACATTACTTTTAAAACTCCATGTTAAGTCATATCAGACAAATGAACTAAAACGGATTAAGTGCAATTTTTACATTTTATCTTGCAATTGGAGATAAGGGCATAACAATGGCTTAGGACACACTTATTGAGCAATTTTTCATTAACAAACAATGACATATATAAACCTTTTCTCAAACGAAAATAGCATAAATGAACAAAAATTTTAAGGAATGACCTAGATAAGTTTTTTCTCAAAATTTAATAGCATATTTGAGAATTTTTCCTTATTTTTTAAAAAAGGCAGTAGTGTTACCATTTACTAACAATTGTTCTCGTGAGATTGTTTTGTGTTTAAAAGGTACATCTTGTTGTAACTTAGGCTACTTATTTTATTAATATTTGATTGTTTACAGACTAAATATGGAGATACATACGACTGTGTAGATTTCTACAAACAACGTGCATTTGATCACCCGTTGTTGAAGGACCATAATTTTCATCCTGAGGCATATTTCTACTCTCTTTTCATTTCATTATCATTTTGTATATGGATATTATATTATTGACATGTAATTAATTAAATATTTGATTAAACAGATGAAACCTACTTTATCAAGAATTAATAAAGATTCAACTTTCTCATCGGCAACTAATAGGTCATCAACAATATGGTCAAAAGATGGAGGATGCCCTTTTGGAACTATTCATGTTAAGAGAATTACAAAGGATGACCTTATAAGATTAAGAAATATGCCCCCGCCAGAAGATGTCACATTCGTTGATGAATATGATATTGTAAGATGATTTATGCCAATTTACTGTTATATATCTTGAATATTTCAAATCTAAACATAAGTTCATTATCTAATGCAGAGCAACAATAATAGTGAGCCAAATGGAAGATACATATCTTCACAAGGATATAAGGTGGTATATATCTATAAAGAATGTTCTTCTGATTTCCATGTTTTATTTAATTGGATTTGAAGTAATAAAGGAACAAATTATTGTTAGGTTAATTTGGGTACTCTGTAAGATTTACTAAAAATAATTAACTTTTTTTATTTAGGTTGCAATAGCTCAGATTCCATATAATCCAAATAGCAAGTTTGCGGGAGCCGGAATGGATACTGCTTTGTACAATCCTCAAGTTAAAGGACAACAACACAGTGGATCTCGACTAAAAATTCACAAAGGATCAGATATCTTACAAGTTGGTTGGAGAGTAAGTTTATATCAATTTTTTTAATTCCATTATTCTATCTTTTTGTGGTAAAGGATGTGTGTTAACCATTGAATATTGTGTTTTTAAGATGTATATTAGAAAATTTGTTAGTAAATCCTCAATATTTATAACTATAATATAATATCTCTGTTTCGTGCTTTAGGTGGACCCAACGTTATACGGAGATACTAAAACTAGGTTTTTTATACATTTCCAGGTAACTATCTTTTGTACCATGATGATTTCCCTGTTGAGTTCATTAAACAAGTACTTCTTTTAGGGTGTGTTTGGTATGAAGGAAAACATTTTCAATTTCTCCAAATTTAGTTGGTTTAAATGTTTTGGAAAATGTTTTTCAGATTAACTTAATTTCCTCAAATTTAAGAAAAATGATTTTCCTTAAAAAATAAAGGAAAACATTTTTCAAAAGCCTACTTCATCCTAAAATTACAATATTTTTTTCCTTACCCTACCCCATACTCACCCGACCCTCCACATCAAAAAAAAAATTAAATTTTTCTTATTTTTTTAATTTGAAATAATTTTTTACCCTTATCCCCAACCCCCTACCCCCAAACTAGCCCCCCTCTACAAAACAAAAAAACTAAATAATTTTAAAATTATTTTTTGAAAAATATTTCAAATATAAAGATTTTTTTACCTCATCCAATCCTTACCACGCCTGCCCCCCCCCCCCCCCCCCCCCCCCCCCCCCCC
>NC_064289.1:50088247-50107909 GCF_019186545.1 Solanum stenotomum | reverse complement strand
CCCCCCCCCCCCACACACACACACCCCGTTAAATTTTCTTTTTAAAAAAATTATACTTGAAAAATATTTTAAATTTTAATCATTTTTTACATCATTCCCCACCCCTAATCCCTAAACCCCCACTCAGGCCACTCCAATCAATATTCTTTTTAAATTGCTTTTGAAAATATTTCAAATTTTAAAAAAATATGTTTTATGTCACCCCTACCCCTCTAGCCATTCCAACCCCCGTCAAACTTTATTTTTTTTAATTTTTTTTTGAAAAATATTTCTGATTTTTAAAATTTTAATTTTTTACGCCACCCAATCCCTACGACACCCCCCCTCCCTAGTCAATTTCTTTTTAGAAAAATATTTCAAATGCATAAAATTTCATTTTTTNCCCCCCCCCCCCTCCCCCTCCGCCTCCGGCACCTTATTTAAAAAACAATATTAACAAAAAATATTTCTGGGTTAGGGCATGGTCAGATCTCAGGGTCGGATTTTGGAATGGTCGTCACTCGTCAAGATCCTGTCCTAGTTCGGGTGTCAGGGTCGGGTCCTAGATCTATTATCCGAGTTAATTTTCAGGATAAAAATTATTTTTCTAAAGAGTATTTTCTAGTCTCAAGCCAAAACTTAAAGATATTTTTTTAAAAAATATGTTTCATTTACCAACCAAACATTAAAAAATATTTTCTACTCACCAACCAAACATGAGAAAATAACTTAGAAATCCACTTGTTTTTTTCCAAGAAAACATTTTCTAGGAAAATATTTTTCAAGAAAAACATTTTCCTTCGTACAAAACACACCCTTAGTTTAACTATTTACCTTGATTTTTAAGAATTCATGTATGAGATATATCTATTTTTTTAGGCTGGTAAAATTCATTGCTTCAATACACTATGTCCTGGCTTTGTACAAGTAAACTATGACCTACCTCTTGATAATTCATTCATGGATACTATTTCACAACGTGGAGGGAGACCTTGGGGTGCGAGAATGTACATTGATCGGGTACATTTTATATTGTTTTTATTTTTCTTATTTATAGTCTTTAAACATTTTATTCAAATATAGGAATTATAGTTAGGAGATAATGTAAATATTGTTATTGACAACTTATTATTATTTTTTATTTTTTTTTGCAAAAAAAGGACTTAGCCGGAAATTGGTGGGTTTTAGTGTCACAAGAGTTTACACAAGTAGGTTTCTGGCCACAAAGTCTCTTCACTGACTTGAAAAGTTTTGCTACGAATGTTGATTGGGGAGGAGTTGTATATAGTCCACCAGGTGTACCAGAACCTCCGATAGGATCAAGCTATTTTCCTATTGAAAACTCTTCCTATGATGCTTATTGTGCTGGAGTTATAATTTTCAACGAGAAAGGAAAGACAATTGAAGTAGATAAAACAATCACACACATCGATAATCCTAATATGTACAAGGTTGAATTTATACAACTTTCATATGGTGCAAAAGATATGTATTTTGTTCTTTATGGGGGACCGGGTGAAAGTACGCATGTTTAATAGGAAAGAAACTCTTCCAAATCATGAAAAAAGTTGAAGAAAATTGCTCCTATTTGTTCTATAAATACCTTTAATTTGAATGTTATATTGCCCTTTCAAAGAAATGCAAAGGAAAAAAAAAAGGAAAATGGTCAGAAATACCTCTCAATTTTCATTTATTTGTTGATCTTTCCATCACCATTAAAATCGAGGTATTTATACTCTTGCCATCTATAAACTTGTCACTCGTACCCCTCAATTGGATGAAAAACTCCAAATCAACAAAAATAATCTAATTTTAATTAAATACCCAATTTTTTTAAAAAATTCAAACCCGACCTAATTAACCAAATACATATTTACCAAATTAAATCCCCAAATCCATCTCTCTATTTTTCACCTCTTTACAACATTTTCATCCATTTCTCCTCAACATCTTTTCTCTTCTAAAATTGCTATATATTCTACTTACTGTGCGACCTTTTTTCTTAATTTGTTTTAACTGAAAAAAATCCATAACTTAATAAGCTACAAAGATGGGTTTGGGAATTTAATTTGATATGAATTTATTTGGTTTAGTGAGTCAGATTGAGATTAAAAGAGGAAATCAGGTAATTTAATTAAAATTAGGTTAATTTTATTTATTCGGGGTTTTTAATCCAATTTAGGGGTACATGTGACAAGTTTTTAGACGGCGAGGATATGAATAACTTGATTTTAATAATAAGAGTAAGGTCAAATAATAAATAAAAATTGAGAGATATTTTTAACCTTTTTCCCGAAAAAAAATCAATTTCTTTTTTTTTCTAACTACATATGTAAAACAAAACTCAAATTTCACTTATCTGAGTTGTACTAAATGTGATTAAGTTTATTTCTTCCAAAGACAAATAAAATATTGCAACAATTAATGAAAATAATTGAAAGCTAATTGTAGGTGGCAAATGTAAATGATTTTTCTTTAGCTCTCCCCCCGCCCCCCACACCCCCCCACCCCCGACATAAAATCTACTTTTAATTGGTCTTCATAACTATAAAAAGAAAGAGATAGTGAAATACACTTGTGGGACTTTTATATAAGTGTATATATACTTATTATTCTTTCTGATGGTGAAAAATATATAAAAGTATATTTTAATTGTCCATATGTGTGTAGTTTAGTTCTTTTAAATAAGATTTTAGTTGTGTTGGGTATGTAGCAAGAGTTAATGGGAAATGGAGGGAAGATGAAAGAGGAACTTGAAAAAGTTGGGAACTTGAAAAGTTGAGAACTTGAAAAGTCCTCTTATTCTTTATTGAAAAGACATTTGTCCCTCATCGGTGGTGGAAAGAAAAATAGAAGAGTTTAAATATATAAACACTCATATTAATTGTTAAAAGGGTTGGAAAGAGGGACCCCCCTCGCATCGTCGTCGGTGTCGCTCGCTCAGCTCGGCTTTGGCTTTGGCTTTGGATTTGGATTTGGATTTGGAAAAATGATCGAGAAAGCCATGACCGTTTGAAAGGTTGCAAACTTTCATGAATGGTCGTGTGGATTCTGAAAAGATTGCAACCTTTCGGAACCAGTTCCTCTTGCCTATAAATACATTGATTCCTCAAACTTATTCCTTAAGAATTTTCTGATTTCTTCTTCTTCTTCTGCACAAAATTTCTTCGTGTACTTTACTGCTGTTGAGTGGTTCGCTGACACCAGAGTTTTGGGTATCAATACACTGGTGATTGAGATCATTCTATCCTGGGAGGACATATTCCAAATCAAACCTCGGATACTAGAGGGGAATAATTTCCTTAAGGGGACACTGTGCATTCAGTGGGCTTGATCTATTTATATAGCTCTAGTAGTCCTTTCTGCCTATTACACCCCTTCGCTCTAGTGATTGCTTCGTATACTACGCTTCTTATCCAACGTATTGAACTCGTTTATTCCACTCGCTCCCTAACTCTAAGAGCAACTCCTCTTTTTAGAATTGTTGAAGAAACTACTAACTCCCCTGATTCTGTTTTTTCAGATTGTGATACATTTTTTACAGATTTTAGTTTTGTTAATTAATTTTTGTTCATCTATTCTTATTGGTTTATTAAACTTTGGTTACTTTGTGTTTCTGCAAAGTTTATTGAAATCAGTAATTCTTGTTTTATAACACAGATTGATAACATTCTTAAGGAAATTATTTTATACTTTTTAATCTGTGTTTCTGGTGGAGAGAAAAACCTTCGTGGTTTTATACTCCTGTTAAGTTTGCAATATTAAGTTATTGCTTATTGAGTCATTTGTATCAATTTTGTTACAGATTCTGAAATGGCTAATGACAATGTTACGGTGGTTGTTGCTGCACCAACCTGAACTGCTGTACCACCAGCAGAGAAATCGGGAAAATTCTTTGGTGTGAATTTCAAAGGATGGCAGCAACGAGTATTTTTCTGGCTTACCACTCTTGGTCTGCAGAAATTTACCAATGAAGTAACTCCAGTGCCTGCTGTTGAAATGCCAGACAGAGAAAAATTCATGACTATTGAAGCATGGAAACAGGCAGACTTCCTAAGTAAGGGCTACATTTTGAGTGCGTTAGGGGATGCCTTATATAATGTCTATAGTGCAATGACAACTTCGAAAGAATTGTGGGATGCACTTGAGAAGAAATATAAGACAGAAGATGCATGCTTGAAAAAGTTTGTGGTCGCAAAGTTTTTAGACTATAAAATGTCAGATAGTAAAACTGTTGGATCACAAGTGCAGGAACTTCAACTTATTTTCCATGATCTGATTGCTGAAGATATGGTAGTAAATGAAGCATTTCAAGTGGCTGCAATGATCGAGAAGTTACCTCCTTCGTGGAATGACTTTAAGAATTATTTAAAGCACAAACGTAAGGAAATGACGCTTGAAGATCTTGTGATTCGGCTCAAGATTGAGGAAGATAACAAAACCGCCGAAAAGAAGTCTCGTAAGAGTTCGACAGTAATTGGAGTTAATATTGTTGAAGAAGCTCCTACAAAAGACAAGAAGAGAAAGAAGTCCAACGGACAGAAGTCAGAACAGGCCAAGAAAAAGTTCAAGGGCAACTGTTACAATTGTGGTAAGGCTGGTCACAAGTCTTCTGACTGTCGTGCTCCAAGAAAGGACAAAGACAAAGACAAAGGCAAAGGCAAAAGCCAAGCAAACATCGTGGAAGAGATGGAAGATGCAGATGACCTGTGTGCAATGATCTCAGAGTGCAACTTAGTTGGAAATCCCAAGGAGTGGTTTCTCGACTCAGGTGCCACTCGACATATTTGCTCTGCGAAAGAAGCCTTTGCAACATACACTCCTGCTGAGGTTGATGAAGATTTGTTCATGGGAAACACAGCAACAGCAAGGATTGCAGGAACTGGGAAAGTAATGTTGAAGATGACATCCGGCAAGGTGTTGACTCTGAACAACATTCTGCACGTTACTACTATTAGGAAGAATTTAGTTTCTGCTGTACTACCCATTAAAAATGGGTTTAAGTGTGTCCTAGTTAGTGACAAAGCTGTAATAAGTAAGAATGAGATGTTCTTAGGAAAAGGCTATCTCACTGAGGGTCTCTTCAAACTGAATGTAATGGTTGTTGACAGTATTAATAAGAATTATGCTTCTGTTTACTTATTGGAGTCAAATGATTTATAGCATGCCCGTTTGGGACATGTAAATTACAAAGCCTTGCGAAAATTGGTTACTTTAGAAGTATTTCCTGATTTTAAATGCGATAAATCGAAATGCGAAATTTGTGTGGAAAGTAAGTTTGTTAAACATCCTTATAAGTCTGTTGAAAGAAATTCAAACCTTTAGACTTAATTCACACAGATATATGCAATATGAAGTCGACACCATCTCGTGGTGGGAAAAAGTATTTTATAACTTTTATTGACGATTGCACTCGATTTTGTTATGTATATTTGCTTAATAGTAAGGATGAAGCAATTGATGCATTTAAGCAATACAAAAATGAAGTGGAAAATCAATTGAATCTAAAGATAAAAATGATTCGGAGTGATAAGGGTAGAGAATACGAATCTCTTTTTGCTGAGATATATTTGGAATATGGTATTATCCATCAAACTACTGCACCCTATACACCATAGTCGAACGGTTTGGCTGAATGGAAGAACAGAACATTAAAGGAATGATGAATGCCTTGATAATCAGTTCTGGTTCACCAAGAAATCTATGGGGGGAAAGTCATCCTTACGGCTAACAAGATACTCAATAGGGTACCCCGAAGTAAAACACAATCGATTCCATATGAGTTATGGAAAGGAAGGAAACCCAACTTGAAATATTTCAAAGTGTGGGGGTGTCTAGCCAAGGTAGAGGTTCCTTTACCCAAGAGGGTGAAAATAGGACCCAAAACAGTGGATTGTGTATTTATTGGATATGCTGTGAACAGTAAGGCATGCCGATTTTTGGTTCACAAATCTGATAATCTTGAGATTCATGTTAATACGATAATTGAGTCAGATAACGCTGAGTTCTTTGAACACATTTATCCGTATAAAACTGAATGTAAGTCAACAAGTGAAAGATCTAAACGACCACGGGAAGAATCAACGGAAAGTACACTACCTAGTGAGGATCCTAGGCGTAGTAATCGCAAATGGAAACCCACTTCTTTCGGATCAAATTTTGTGGCATTCTTGCTTGAAAATGAGCCTTTAACATTTAAAGCAGTTATGTCTTCATCTGAGTCAATCTATTGGAAAGAAGCAGTCAATAGTGAGATCGAATCAATTTTAAGTAATCATACTTGGGAATTGACTGATCTTCCTCCAGGAAATAAACCTTTAGGATCCAAGTGGATCTTTAAAAGAAAAATGAAAGTCGATGGGACTATTGACAAATATAAGGCTAGACTTGTAGTCAAAGGATACAGATAAAAGGAAGGTCTGGACTACTTTGATACCTACTGTCCAGTAACAAGGATAACATCTATTAGGATGTTAATAGCACTAGCGGCAGTGCACGATCTTAAAATCCACCAAATGGATGTAAAGACAACCTTCTTAAATGGAGAGTTAGAGGAAGAAATTTACATGGAACAACCTGAAGGGTTTGTGGTTCCTGGTAAAGAAAAGAAAGTGTGCAGACTTGTGAAGTCACTTTATGGGCTCAAGCAAGCACCCAAGCAATGACATGCTAAATTTGACCAAACAATGTTGGCAAATGAATTCAAGATTAACGAATGTGATAAATGTGTTTACATTAAAAATGTTCTGAATCATGAAGTCATTGTTTGTTTGTATGTTGATGACATGTTAATAATGAGTAAAGATATTGACGATATAAATGCTACTAAGCGCATGTTGTCCAACAAGTTCGATATGAAGGACTTAGGAGTTGCTGATTTGATCCTAGGGATCAAGATTCTCAAAACTCCTCAGGGACTAGCATTATCTCAATCTCATTATATTGAAAGAGTATTGGATAAGTTCAAGTACTTGAATTTCAATGTTGTCAAAACTCCAATTGATTTAAGTTTTACATTTCAAAAGAATGTAGGTGAAAGTGACTCTCAATTGGAATATTCTAGAGTGTTGAGAAGTTTGATGTATATTATGAATTGTACACGATCAGATATAGCATGTGCTATCAGTAAACTGAGTCGGTTCACTAGTAATCCGAATCAAACTCACTGGATGGTAATGAAACATATGTTGGGGTATCTGAAATATACACAACACTATGCTTTGCATTATAATAAATATCCTGCAGTGATTGAAGGATATAGTGATGCAAATTGGATCACCAGGTCAAATGAAGTAAAATCCACAAGTGGTTATGTATTTACACTTGGTGGAGGAGCAGTCTCTTGGAAATCGTCCAAACAGACATGTATCGCTCGCTCCACAATGGAATCTAAATTCATTGCCTTAGATAAGGCCGGTGAAGAAGTTGAATGGCTCCGGAACTTCTCAGAGGATATTCCATTCTGGCCCAAACCTGTGGGACCTATCTGCATATATTGTGATAGTCAAGCAGCAATAGGTAGGGCAGAGAGCGTTATGTACAACGGGAAGTCTCGTCATATACGACAGAGACATAATACCGTAAGACAACTCCTCTCTGGTGGAATTATCACAATTGACTATGTAAAGTCAAGCGATAATGTGTCAGATCCACTAACGAAAGGCCTAGTGAGAGAGGCAGTTGAAAGATCATCTAAGGGAATGGGTTTACGGCTTAGGACAAGTCAGCATGGCGGTAACTCTATCTAGTAGACTAGAGATCCCCAAGAGCTAGATTCAAGGAGAAAAACAAAGTTGTGACTGACGGTTTGACATTGTCAATCAACTCAATCCATTCTCATGATAAAGACAATGTTCAGGAACAAGGTTTAGACTTTAAGGCTTGTTAATGAGTTAATAAAGATTAAAGTTTTTAACGATTTGCTAAATTTGGCAGATTTGACCAAATAGTGTATCTACGAGATGACACAGTTAGAAATCACCTATGTGAGTGTGAAGTGTAAGCCGCTTCAAAGAGAATTTTATGTCAAAAGCCTATTTTTTATACACTCATGAATCCAGGAGGTGTTCATGGCTGAAACGAACACAACCGTAAGGACCATAAACGGTTAAGGGTTAATTGTGTGACATATGGTTGTCTAGGTATACACCAAAGCTCGATGGTTCAAAAATATCGCATCTACCGATTGACCGAGTATATCCGACATATGTTCACTACGGAAAGTCCAAGGGGAAACCTACTTATCCAAATGCAATTGATTCTTGCTTGTAAAATACACACTCGTCCGTGCATTCCTTATGTTATAAACATTCCCCATTAATGTGGAGGATTTTTGGGTATGTAGCAAGAGTTAATGGGAAATGGAGGGAAGATGAAAAAGGAACTTGAAAAAAGTTGGGAACTTGAAAAGTCCTCTTATGCTTTATTGAAAAGATATTTGTCCCTCATCGGTGGTGGAAAGAAAAATAGGAGAGTTTAAATATAGAAACACTCCTATTAATTGTTAAAAGGGTTGGAAAGAGGGACCCCCCTTCGCGCCGTCGTCGTCGTTACTCGCTCGGCTCGGCTTTGGATTTGGAAAATCGATCGAGAGATTATTTTTTGGACAAAGTTCGTTTTAATTATTTTAGTTAATTAATTATTTAATTAATTAAATTAAATTAAATGCCAAATTAACCGATTCAATTAATTAGTTAATTGACCCGACCCGACTCGAATCCACGCGCGATCCGTTTGATTTAAATCTTTCCCGTTTTTATTTAAATTTTCCACCGTTGGAAGTGACTGTTCTAAAAGGTTGCAACGTTCAGAAACAGCCATAACCGTTTGAAAGGTTGCAAACTTTCATGAATGGTCGTGTGGATTCTGAAAAGATTGCAACCTTTCGGAACCAGTTCCTCTTGCCTATAAATACATTGATTCCTCAAACTTATTCCTAATGAATTTTCTGATTTCTTCTTCTTCTTCTGCACAAAATTTCTTCGTGTCCTTTACTGTTGTTGAGTGGTTCGCTGACACCAGAGTTTTGGGTAACAATACACTGGTGATTGAGATCATTCTATCCTGGGAGGACATATTCCAAATCAAACCTCGGATACTAGAGGGGAATAATTTCCTTAAGGGACACTGTGCATTCAGTGGGCTTGATCTTTTTCCTGATTCTGTTTTTCCAGATTGTGATACGTTTTTTACAGATTTTAGTTTTGTTAATTAATTTCTGTTCATCTATTCTTACTGGTTTATTAAACTTTGGTTACTTTGTATTTCTGCAAAGTTTATTGAAATCAGTAATTCTGGTTTTATAACACAGATTGATAACAAGTTGCTCTATATTTAGTCTGCACATAAAATTATAATGAACTAAAGCATCATTACCCAAAATATACAAATCCAACTTGTATACAATTATATTTGTAAACTCGTTACAAAAGAGAGAATAGAATTGTGACATGGGGACAACTTTAAACACTATAAATTTGGCAATCAATTGCTTAATTATCTTTGTCCTATATAAACTTTATAGAAAGATGAAAAACATATATTTTAATAGAAAAATGGCATAATTATTATTACATAGTACGTAGAACATTTATTACATAGTACGTAGAATAATAAAACTAAACTAAACAAGTGATCCACGACTTATGGATATGGCCATAATTGCGACGACAGGTTGGGGACGTAATTTGGCGGCGCATCCAAGTTGAAATGCACTCAATGTGGTACAAGTGAGTGCAAGGAAGGATATAAATATTGTCGGTTGATTCAAAGTTGGATAAACATATATGATATGTAGTGTCAAGATCACCTAACTCTATATCAGAATAGGCCAAACGTGGAAACAAGCAAAGAGTTTCTTGTTCACGTTTTTTAATGGCCCATTTCTGCCCTATTTTAACAAGTAGAAACATTAAAAGTAAAAAAAAAACACCTATGATTGATACTACTATTATAGCTTGAACTCCGTGGTGAAGGAAATACTTCCTATCTGATTCGGCCAAAATAAAAATGAATGAACTATTTTTGAAATAAAACTGCTAATTATATTAATTAATTTAAAGACACTATTTTATTATGAGACGATCTTCCAAATATTTATAAAACTGAAAACCATATAAATCTAGCAGACGAAAATATTTTATTAGAAAAATGGCATACAAATTTTGTTATACTGGCAGACGAAAAAAAAGAATGTTTCTAATAATTTTTCAATGGTCTATTTTGTAACAAATTCTAACTAACAAATATTCTATCCTAAAATATCAGCAATATTCTAAGTTGGATTTGTTTGGGCCACTTCTTCCATAATAGGAAACACAAATATTCCAAATCATGAAAAAAAAAAAATAGAAGAAAATTGTTCCTATTTAATTTGTTCTATACCTTTAATTTGAATGTTATGTTGCCTTTCAAAGAATTGCAAAGGGAAAAAAAATCAATTTTTTTTCCTAACTACATATATAGAAAGTGCTATTAATTTTTAGAAATATTAAATGAATTGTTGCAATCAACTTTATATAATTAAGGTCACTCCAAACAACGATTGGATTACATGAGTACACGAATCCTTAGACTTTGCGTGAATTTAGGACACGTAATGATAAGTTAGTTAATTCATCTGGCAGCTAAAAAAAATCAAAAGAGGAATATAAAGGTCATAGGTTCGAATTGTGAAATCATCAAAATATGCGGCATATATTAAATATGGTCGTGGAAAGAATGTTTGTCCGAACTTCCTTCGACAATATAAGGTCATAATAATTTTTACTTGAATATAGTAGATGATGAATTTTCTTGACGAAAATCTTGTATGCCCGCAACTGTACATTACATTTACACCTCTTGAAGTATGTCCCTTCCTTTAGGGGCGTAGGCACACGTATGCCAGGGGTGTCCCCCTTTGTTGGAAAACATATCACATATACAAGTAAAATGATACATGAAATGATTAAATAACATATTTTGAACACCCTTGACATAATAGGTTGATATAGCCTAGTAATTTAAGATGTCTTATATGTGTGTTTAGACATCTTTAATTAGCTAGTGCTTGCGCGTTCAATCCCTTTTTAAAAAGAGCTTTTGTTATTTAATTTTTGGACCCTCTTTGTGAAATTTCTAGCTAAAAGAAGTTTTTGTTATTTAATTTTTAGACCCTCTTCGTGAAATTTCTGGCTCTGCCACTGCCTTCCTTAAACTTTGCGTGAATGTGCACGGGCTACCCTTATTCCCTTTCTATTGTTTGTAGTCTTTAATTATTACAATAGTAACATGAAAACTTGAACCAAACTTAACAATAATTCTGAGTTTATGTTTATCACACATGATTGTTCTATCAATAATAATATAAACAACAACTTACTATATAGTCTATATATACACACAAAAGCAATTACAAATCAAACCAAACCAACGTTGGATTTTTATCATTGTTAACACTTTTTCTTTTTCCATAACAAGTCATCTTCACCATTAAATTCAAAACACAAGTAAGCTTCTGATTATGTTTAATAAGGACCATAATTGTTTTAAAAGAACACACAACATTTCAAAAGATCACCTTTATCTTCTCTGCATGTATCATTCTTCTCATTTAGTATTTTGTAAACATTTGATTTTGCATTGATCACATGAAGTCTTGTTAGCTGACGCAACATCGACGACATTGTTTACCTTCAGGTAAATCATCACCAAATGTATATATGTTTGTAGTCACCATTTTTCTCTTCTCCATGGGAAAGTAAAAAACGAGTTAGCTCTCTGCTATCTTCTAAATTATATTATATTACTGCAATTTATTTAAACTATGATAATATTTCATCTGCAGATTAAACTATTGACAATGCCGTTCCTACAACCAGATGACTCAGATAACGGATACATAATTAAGCACTTAATTCAAGCTGTGATAGCAATATTAGTTATGAGTGTTGTTTTACTTTTCATGTTTCTACTTGTTAAAATAGGGCAGAAATGGGCCATGAAAAGACGTGGACAAGCAACTCTTCGCTTGTTTCCACGTCTGTCCTATTCTGATATAGAGTTAGGTGACCGTGACACTACATGTCAGATATGTTTATCTGACTTTGAATCAACCGACAATATTTATATTCTTCCTTGCACTCACTTGTACCACAATGAGTGCATTTCAACTTGGATGCGCCGCCAAACTACGTGCCCAACCTGTCGTCGCAATTATGGCCATATCAATAAGTCGTGGATCACTTGTTTAGTTTAGTTTTGTTTTATTATTCTACGTACTATGTAATAAATATTCTACCTATTATGTAATAATAATTTTGCCATTTTTCTATTAAAATATATACTTCTATATATTCGTAATGTGTACATTTAATAATTTTCATTACATTTATTAGCCAAGTAATAAAAAGTTCCGTCGCTCACTTCAATTATCCATTTTATCAACAATTTTAAGGTTATGAAGTATCTTTTGTGTGAATTGTGGGCCCATTAATTTTGTAATTTTGCACATTTATTAATTTGTAAAAAGTTATTAAAAATTTGTGGGCCTCACTTGAATTGCTCATTATTATCTGTAATGGTAAGCATCTATCAAGTATAACTCTTATTCACATTTCTTAAGTAGTAAATAAAATAGTTGTTGCTCTATTAATATAAAAATAATAGTAAACTTATTTGTGTTTCGTGCGAAATATTGTTTTACTTAGAATCAAGACTTATTTTTCCAACTAAACAAAATAATTTTTAAAAAAATCCTAACATTAAGTTGACACCAAGAGAAATCAATCAGTTATTAAATCTCTTGGATATAATAATGGTGTATTTTAAAAAAAGTTACAAATTGAAATTAGCATACCAAAGTTTTTAATAAAGCATTATGCTCTCTTCTAATTAACATCAATTCAAACACAATGTCATTTATGAAAGAAATTCATTATTATTTAAAATAAGTCAAAAAAACTAAATGAAATCTTTAAAGTATTCACAATTTACTAATCAAAATTCATACGCATAAAGAAATAGTGAATAACCTTATTTTGATAATCCGTAATAATCATATACAAAAATTTCATTATCGGCAACTAATTCATTAAAAGAAGATCCTATATTTCCATAAAACATTCATGATTTAATAATTTCAAATGATTATAATTATCATAGAAAAAATAAAATGCTCAACCTAAATAACTTACGGAGAAAGTACATTCAATTTTCAAAATTCTTTTCAATTTTCAAAAATATTTCAAGTTTTAATTATTCACATTTAATTTAGGTCCATACATTCCTATATAATTTTTCATCACTTAGGAGTTTTAAATCTTTTAAAGTGCTTAATTTTCATATACTTTTATTTTTCTTTAAAAAAGAGTAAAGAAAAAATAACAATTCAAGAAGAAATTAATTCTTTCTGTATATATTTCTAGAAAATATGATGTTTCTTTGTATATTTTTTATAAATCTAATTACATGTACATTTTTTTAATACTTTTTGTCTTTATTTTTTCCTCACCTTCTTTCACCTTTTTCTTCTACCCGTTCCTTTTCTTTACAAAATTGTCAAATATATGTTCTTACTTCTTTTTCAACTTCTTAATAATAAAGATAAGTAATCAAAAGATAATATTGTACAGTTTCAACATAAGAAAATCAAACAAAATATTAAAATAGCAAATAAAATATATTATAGAATATGAAGAGGTATAAATATTATACACACGTTAATTATTTCAAAAGGTTAGTGAGATTAATAAGAAAAGCAATTGGGTAAATAGCTATTACATACATAAAAAGGAAAGTGTATTTGATTTCTTTAAGTTCAATTGACTTAATTAGTAACACAACACAATTTAAGATTTTCTCAAAATCAATATCAATATTTTTGTTTTTACACCATAAGTCCACGTACGCTCTCATTAATTAAAATAGAATTTTGAATTCAGTAAAGTTGTTATGCCCAAACCATACCTTATAAAAGGGGTCCTTGTTTTACCCTTTAAATGTTTATGGTTGCAAACTTTCATTAATAGATCTATAATCAGGAGATCATCTTAATTAACACATTTTGTTTATGAATATCTTTTCTATAACAAAGTACTTTTATTTCATAAGTTTTGTACCTTTGAAGTATTTATCATTTTTATAAAAGAACACTATTATGGAATAACCATCATTAATTGCAGCTGGTTGTAATAACAACAATTAATCAAGTCATGAGACAAAAATTAGTAAACAACAAAAAGGAAAAAAAGAAAAAAAACAAAGAACCTGAAAAGACATATGATTGTCTTTGGGATTAATTTCAGTTTTCTTTGGTAATTTTTCGAATCGGAGGGTTAAATAGGATGGGTTAAATCATTTTTTTTTTATGGGGAATGAGAGGTGGTTTGGTTTGGGTGGGGAGGGGTGGTAGAGTGGGGTAAAAAATTAATTTAAATTTTATTTTTTAAAAAATATTTTTGAGATGATAATACTTTAATTTTTAATTAATATTAATAGTTTATTATTTATTTTTTATCTAGGTGAAATATTTTACACACCACTAATGTGTGTTTCTCAAACTAATAAGTAGAGCTGTCAATATGGGCTGACCCGCTCCATTCGGACTAACCCATACATGGTTTGCAATTTGACGGGTCAGGCCGGGCTAGCCCATTTTTTGTATGAGCCAGAAAATAGTTGGTCCAGCCCACAAGTACGTGGGCTACGGGCTTTGCCGAGCCAGCCATCTTTTCTTAAAAGTATATTTTATATAATTTTTTAAATTAAATTATAATTTAAAAATATTATCATAAATATCGACAAGATAATATTACATGGGGTTAGTGTTACTACTTGTTAATCAAAGCCAAATTCATCGGTGACCACCTAAAGTTACACCAATTTTCATTTAGACACTTTAACTAGATTTTATTCATTTTAAACGCCTCATGTCATGTACTATTGTGTCATTTTGATACCTTTTGCTGAGTTGTCATATTGTGTGCGTTACACTGTTTTTAAGCGCGTGAAAAGTTTAAATATTGTACATTTTTACTTCTTTTTTTATTTCTTCTTCTTCCTTCTCTCTCCTTCACCTCTTCACCCTAATTTTCTCACTGTTCGATTGTCATAAACCTTGCGAAATTATTCAAAACTTTGTCAAAGAAGAAAAAGAGATTAGGCCGTGAATCTGGAGGTTTTGATGGTGGTGCATTAGCTAGGTCAAAACTTCTATCTTTTTTATTACTCACATCTATCCATAATAATCCTCTAAGATCCCTTTCCTTTTCTATCTTTCAATATGCAAAAAATCTATGTACTGCAATTTTACCTCTAGGAAGGCAGAAATTATCTGTTCAAACTCAAAGCCGGATAATTTTGACTATTTCGTCAAAAAGAAAAAGATGATGAAATCTCGTTGAAAGTAATTACTCAATGGATCGAGAACAATTACAATAATCAATTAGGGGATAATTTAGGTAAAAAAAAGGTCACTTCTTTTATGGAGGAAGTTAAGTTCTTGGTGCATCCCCAAATTCATTTATTTATGAAAGAGATAGAAGCGGAGGTGGAGATTGTTATGACATGATGATAGTGAAAATAGATGGAGGAAGTACTTTTCATTCCGTTAATCTTCCATAATTTTATCAAATTTGAAAAATATGTTCATGGTGGTCAGAGGAGGAGAGATGGAGATGGTGAGAAAGAAGGTGGGCACGGCAAGTTTTTTTGATTTAAAAAAATAAATAAAATGTAACTTATTTTTTAAGTAAATAACTAATTAGTTCTAAAAATATGTTTTTATTTATAGTACATTTATTGTTAATTATTTTTGGCATATATGCCACATGTGTTCAGTTAATTCGTTACTTTGACACATCGTTGGCGAGTGTGTTACACTCTCCTTAGTGTTTTTGTTGATTGTAAAAAGAGTGTCAAAATGACACACACGAGAGGGAACGAGGAATTCTCAACGAAAAAAGTGTCCTCTGAACCGAACGTGAAAGTAGCCCTCGATATGGCGAGCTGGAATGATCGATGGTGAATACAGTCTCATGGCATGGGTAAAAGGGAATGAGGAGGGGGGCAACCCCCCCCCCCCCCCCATCTTCCGCATATCTTGCTCATCCGACATGGCATGAATCACCGAACCTGCACTCAGGAATAGTAATGCTTTGAAAAAGTGGGCATCTACATAAGGTGTTTAAAATGAACAAAGGCTGGTTAAGGTGTCTAAATGAAAGTTCGTGTCAACTTTAGGTGGCTACTGATGAGTTCCGCCTTAATCAAATATACAAATAAAATTATCTATATAATATTTATTAAGTTTAATTTCAAGTAAAAACATAAATAGCTAAATAGAAATATTAACCTAATTGTTTTCCAATGATTGTAACAAAACACAAAAAACAAAAAACTATGGCAATATTCCATAGAATATGACCTATGTAGTGATTCCCTAAATATTTTAGAATTTCTTTTATTTTATGTAGTATATATTTTATGAACGTAATTTGTATTTAAATTGTAATATTTCAAACTTTAAACAAATTTTGAGTGTAGACTCTTGTTATTTTTAATACTTTATTTTATTTTTATTTGGCCCACGGGCCGACCCTATCCATATTTCTCAATCCCATCAAATCGACATGCTTATTCAGGCCGGACTAAAAATCATTTTTCTTAAATGGGCTCCAAAAATCGTAGCCCAGCCCTATCAAATCACGGGTTAGGCCAGGCCAGCCCAACGGGCCTAGCCCATATTGATGGCTCTACCGCTTAATAGCCTATTTTTAACATAGTTTATTTCATCACAAGGAACTTTTGGATGAGTCATTTAGTAGCTCAACTCGATTTTGATCTATTCAAATTCAATTGGACACGTCCATTTGATTCCTCTAATTGCCATCAAGATTTGTAACCATGCATCCCAATACCAAACCAAAACTTAAGATTAAAGGTGAATATTAGTCATTTATTTATATGTAAATTACTCTTATTTAGAAGTGAGACTTAGAAGAACTAACATTGCATTAATATTCTTGTACAACATGCATACAATTTTGTACATTAACTTTTGACTGCATTAATTAGTTGTACAACGTGCAAAAAGAATTGTATATTAATAGAAGGACTGACACCAAGGACTAACATTGCAATTATTATTATTACTCATTACTTAAAAGGACTAACATTGCAATTATTATTATTACTCATTACTCCTTATTAGAATTATTATTATTACTCATTTTGCTCCTTATTAGAGTTGACACTTTAAAGCACGAACACGGCACTACCATGTTGTACACAAAGCATTTCAAATTGTACTATAAAATTAATTGTGCCTCATTAATTGTACACGTGCCTTTCTACATATACAACAACCCACATGAAAAATTAATTTTCTGACAATTTTGGTTATATTTTTCTTTAAAATAATTATTGCCTCGATTTTTATTTTTATTTTTAACATTTATTTTTAATTTTAAAACATTAGAAATTTTATGTTAAAAATTTAAATAATAGAAAAATGATTTATTTAACTTTTATCATCATCAATACTACTAATTTATTTGACGTTTTTTCTTAATCTTCATCTCATCATTAATGTTATTTATATAATTTTCTTAAATCACTTATTTTTTCTTTTTTAACTCTGTTATATTTTATTTTACTCTTATTTAGAAATGGGAGTTTGGAGGACCAACATTGCACTAAAGAGTTGGACTAAAAGCTATAGAAATTGTACATTGAGGCCCACCAAAAAGATGAACTAAAGTAACTTCATCTACTTCTACTAGGGGTGTGCATCGGTCGGTTCGGTTCGGTTATAAGTATTTTCGGTTCGATTTATCGATTTTCGGTTTTTAAATATGCTAAACCAATAACCAAACCAATAAGATATTTGTTATCGGTTTTCGGTTTATTGGTTTTAGGTCTTTAACGGTTCGGTTTTCGGTTTAACCAATAAGAAAATGCTTTCAAAAACAAATATATGACTTATCTAATAATTTGACGCGATACATATACATCGAAATAATCATTCCAAACGGGACAACAAGGACCAACTTGTTGTATTTTGGTCATCACAACAAAGACTTGGTCAATTTTCGATCACCGTAATATATAAAACAAGGTTCCCTTTATGCAATAATGAGAATCAAATAAAACCAAATCATAGACAAAAGTCAAAACAGTAGCAAATGAGGCCATGCTTATGGTAACTAAATGAAGTTCTTACGTTATTTTTCTAAAAAAAAACACACAATCTGAATTCTTGACGTTAATCAAGTTGCAGATATTTACAATCGTGCAAAAGCTAATATTAATCAATTATAAACTAACTAAAGTAAATAAGTAATACTAAAAAGTAAAACCTAAAGGTTAAATAACTAAAAGTAGATAGGAGAGTTAATTGTTAAGTAGTGCTAATTATTGCGTAGGATTTTTATATTTTTAGTCTAATATACTACTAATTATATTAATATTTTTTGTTTAATATATTATATATATGTATAACTAAAAATTAAAATAGTAAATTATTATATTCTTAATGGGTTATCGGTTAACCCAATAACCCAATATTAAAAACCAATAACGAACCGATAACCCAATAATTTTTTTTTTGTAAAACCATTAAATAACTGTTAACCCAATAACCCAATAACAATAAACCAATAACACTTTTTTCGGTTCGGTTTATCGATCGGTTCGGTTTTTGCACACCCCTAACTTCTACTTTTTCTACACATATTTTTCTTTAATAAAATAATTATTGCCTCCATTTTTATTTGAATTTTTAACATTTATTTTTAATTTTAAAACATTGAAAATTTTATGTTAAAAATTTAAATAATAGAAAAAATGATTTATTTAACTTTTATCATCATCAATACTACTAATTTATTTCACGTTTTTTCTTAATCTTCATCTCATCATTAATGTTATTTATATAATTTTCTTAAATCACTTATTTTTTTCTTTTTTAACTCTTTTATATATATAAAAGTTGGATATGTAAATGATGATGTCACATTTCTTAGAAGCTAAGATTACTATTTATCTAATTTCTCCAAATCTTTTAAAAAAAATGAAGATATCATACACAAATTTATGATTAAACTTAAACTATTTGATTCTCGAGAAATAAAAAGTCTCACATAAAATGGGACAGACGAAGGATAACTCTCAATTAAATTTATTTCACTTTTTATTTTCCATTTTTAACATAATTTTTCAAGTTGGATTTCTAGGAATTCTATAGTAGACCCATTTAAATTTTACTTTTTGGTTTTAAATTAGAGAACTTGGCCGCACTTCGCGCGATCATTTAAATTAAATATTTTTGATTAATTTTATATTTACTTTGTTGTTTAATCATAATATTATTATTTGTCTTAATAATATGAATATTGTGAAAAAAAAAAAAACTTCACAAATTTTAAATCTATTAAATGAGGAAGAATATATTTTTTATCAAATAAGTTAAAATATATTTGCTAATAACAAATTCTTCCATTGCATGAAGTTCATCCTTTAATCTATAATATATATTTCAGTCTACCATTCTCCTTAAATGTCTAAGAAATATCTCATAATGTCAAATAACACTGTAATACTCCCTCTGTCCCTAATTACTTGTCCATTTTTAAATTTACACATTTATTAAGAAATCAATTAATGACATAGTGAGTTTATCATTTTACCCCTATTAATTATGAA
>NC_064289.1:50066815-50084153 GCF_019186545.1 Solanum stenotomum | reverse complement strand
TATAAACTCAAACAAAAAATAACTATAAAAGAAAAAAACAATAGAATTAAATTAGTTTCAAGAAAAATAAGAAGATAATTATACTTTTTCCTTGAAACAATACAAAGACATTTTTTTATGCGCCAATTTTATATACGTTGGTATCTCATTTTTGGGTGTTTTAAATTATTTATGTTATTTCACTATTAATTTCCTTTATATAACACTATTTACGTTTATATATTTATTTAACTAAATAAATTTAGAGTTCATGTAATTTTCTTGCTTATAATTTAAATTTTTTTTTATTACATTAAAATATGAGCATATCAATTTGTTTAATTGATAACATTAATAGCTCAAACTTTTTGTTATATATCTACACAAAACTTTCATATTAAAAGGCATAAAAATTAATATTTCGTAAAAAATATACATTAAAAATTAGAAATAATAAATACACAAGAGAGCTCAAATATTAAATTTTGTATAGAAACTGAACAAATTATGTAATCCAAACACTAGGTAAAAATGAAGAAGTTAAAAGTGAATATCAATGATTTCATATATCAATATGCAAATGAGTTTTGATTTTCAATAAAGAATATGAAAATTTTGGACAATAAAATGATAATAATTGTGACTTTTATTCTTATAAACTAATAAAATAAATAAGAAAATAGGGAAAAAATTATCTTTTTTGGCTAGTGCAATATTTTTTTACTGTCAGCTTTAATTATGGGTTCACCATGAAACGTAATAAATATAAATAGATGTTAGAAATATATTTTTTGGAGAGTTACACCTTTCCATTTTTAAAATTTATTTAGTGAGCAATTATCTTATTCTTTAATTGACTAATTATGTAAATATTTTTTAGATTATTGAAAATTAGATAAAAAGAGAAATCTCATAATTAGGAGAGTTAAGGGATGATTTAACTTTTTTTCAAGCTATTTGAAATGATATTTCATTAGACTACTCTATTTTAATAAATTTTCATTCGTTAAGGAGAAAATGAAAGATTTGAGTGCTACATATTTTTGTCTTTAAATTTACGATAAATAATAGGAATAAGTGGAGTAGTAAAATTTGAGGTGTTTAAATTCTTATAATAAATAATAGAAATTAATGAAGGGAATAGTAATTGACACATTTTTTAATAGTAACTAGTTTTTCGACAGGTGCGTTGCACGTGATTACCAATTCAGAAAATATATGTTATAGTAAATAGTATTGTTTATTTAAGCGAAGATTTGAATAATAAGCTTTGCACAAAATAATATTGCAGATTTTTTTGTGAATGTTCAATGTGGATCATTATATATATCTCATATTTACTCGAACCTATGAAGATGGTCAATGAAAATTTTTATTTTCTAAATGCATATATTTATTTCAATTTGCTGAGGTTCAATCATGTAATTGGCCGTATCTCAATAATATTACCTTATAGACAATATTTGTTGTGTATTTTTCTTGTCATCTAACCAGATGTGCTTGCATGTGTATTTCACGTTAAACTGTTCAAATGTCATATGAACATGTGAAGAGAACAACTACATTTTATTTTTTAGAATTAATTTAAAATAATATATTTTGAAGTTAGAAGATCTTGTTAACTTGATAATACATTTGTGACATATATAAAACTTTAATTTAAATACAAATACCTACCCAATATATATATATACTGTAATATTAAGAAATAGTAAATAAGTAAAACAAAAAGGCAATGTTTATATAGTAATAACTATTTTGAAGCAAACTTCGTAACATTCTAAATCACATTGATAAATAAATTCACTATTTTGTCTTGAACAACAAAAGAACAAATTGTGACCATTCTTTAGCTCTTGAAAAGTTTAATAATTTTGAAAAAAGATGTTCAAAAGCATATATTTACATCACATGAGAAATTGTTAAAAAAAAAATAAATAAATTTAGACTACATCATGTTAATTTTATATATTGGAACATTGCATACTAATGTATATATTATGCAAATTGATGGCCTTTCGGTAGTGCCATCTAGAAGTTCATCAGTCAACAACTTTGAGGAAACAAAACAAGACAGTTTACTCAAACATCAAAGTTCACTATAAAAAGCGGAGGTAAAGACAACCGCATTTTGACAATAGTAATGACGGTGTGTTCCTTCACAAGCAGTTAAAAAATTGAGAAAATGTGAAGGTACAAAATGCAACATAGAGATACCAGAGAAATATTTAGTGAAGGAAAAGGATAGATACATTTCTTGTAATCCCCATAATAAAATTTCCCCTCTTTTTGCTTAATTCTTCTATTGTTGGTAGAACATTGAAGCATATCATCAAAGAAGAGTTAACACAACAACCATGTACTTAGCAAGTTACAAATGGACCTGTATTAGCAATTGATTTAATTTTGATATGATAAATTATTGCAGAAAAGGCAGCATCAGGCTGTCATACAACTAATGACACAAGTAATACACCGACGAAAATGTACATTTCTTTTTCACCAAAAAGAAATCTTTCTTTCCACTCACAAACTCGACAGTAATCAGCATATACTAAGAGCAAAGGAATCACTTACAACCTTATTCGAACTAACTCAATGACAATAAATCTCATGAAATCTATTAAAATGAAAGAAGAAGAATAAGAGTAGAAGATTAAAAAAAATTGTGGTTGAAAAAAATGAGAGGAAACCCCTCTATTTATAGTCAACAAAGGGTGGTATGAACAAGTATTTTTGTGTCTTATCGGAAAAGTCATGAACTTTTGAGAAGTCACAACCCTTTGGAAAAGTCACAACTTATTGAAAATGTCACAATTCTTTGGAAAAGTCACAACTCATCAAAAAATCACAACCCTTTGAAAAAAGTCACAACTTATCAGAAAAGTCACAACTCATCGAAAAAGTCACAACCTAAGTTAGGGATATAATAGTAATTTAACATTTAAGTTAGGAGTTCATGCTTTTAAGGTAATATAGATTATAAATAGAAATATAGTGAAAATTACAACAATAAAAATAAAATAAAAATAAAGATCATTGGCCAAAGAGAGGTGTTAAATATTTTTTTAATATTTTACCTTTATATAATATATATAGATACATATAAATTTTTCATTCTTCTTGGAGAATGAAAGGTTGGAGTTAAATATTTAAGCCTTTAAATTTACAATAAAGAATAGGAATAAGTAGAATGATAAGTTTTGAGACATTTAAATTTTTACAATATATAACAGAAATAAACGGAGAGAGTAATAATGATGCCACTTTTTTTATAATAATAATAATAAATTAAAATACAGTGAAATTTATAAAAAATAAATAGGATCTTTGTCTTTTTTTTTTTTTTCGAAAACGAAAGTATTGCATATAATGTTTATAGTTTCTTTAGTTTTTCATTAGAATTATACAAATACTCAAGTTTGTTGTCAATTTTTTTAATTCATTGCTTGGATAACGTTTTTTTTTCTTCTTTTTGTATGTTATCAAATTTCCGTTCTTTAAATTACTATAACAATGATTTTATTGTAAGACTCTACATTATCTTCTTCCAGAATTCACAATTTTCTCTACTTTTATATCTTCCTCAACTTTCTTCTTCACCCTACAAGCACAAATAGTATATTATGAAATTGTTAGTTACTCCATAATTTTATTTGGATTGAGTTTATTCAATTTAGTTTCAAAGATTAGTTAAATTCACTAAACAAAATAAATAACATCACATAAATTATTAAAGTAAAAAAAATAATTTAAAAAATTAAAAGAAGCATTTTTATCCATAGATACTTTACGACTTTGTTGAAAGCAACCATATTATGTAATGATTAGCATTTCTTCCTCACCCTAATGTATGATATGGTGATGGAGAAATGAAAGAATAACTTTGAATGAAAATTTTCTTGCTACAGAATATGAATTTATATAGAAGAAGAGGAGGAATATCATAAGGTGCCATAAAGTATTAAATTTAATTTTGGTGGTTATGAAGATTAAAAAAAAAAGAGTTATGAATATTATTAAGATTATAAGTTGAAGAGGTGTGAGTTATTGATAGTTATTTCTTATTTTATTAAAGATATTAAATATATATTATAGTGATAGGTGAAAAGTTGAGTAATTGAATGTGAAGACTTTTTGAGATATTAAAAATAAAGTAATTAAATAATGAAGAAAAAATGGTTAGAAAAAAAGAAAAAAAAAAGACAATTATGAATGGAGGCCATAGAGAGGTGCCACATCACCTTCTCTATATAGATATATAGATTTATTCGAACTAAGGCTTGGACTATATATACATTTATAAAAGGAAAATTACACATATAAACAAATATATACTAGTTAATTAGTTAATATAGCTCTATTTTGCCTTAATTACAATTCACAATTAACTTTTAGCTATAATTACACGGTTCAACTTTTTAGTTTTGTATAATTCTCACGTTTGTATAATAAACTTTTCTATAATTCGGAATTTGTATGCAAACTATAGCTATGGAGCATATTAAGTTTATTATAGTGACTATTTACGAAAGTTCCCCTTTATAAAATCAATACTCTCTCTGTCCAACAATAGTTGTCTACTGTTGCCTTTGCACACTTCTTAAGAAACTATAAATAAAAGGGAAATTTTACTATATCACCATTTGAATATAATAAATACAATGTCTTAAAAAATGTAATAGAGAAATAACTATAATTAATGATAAGGGTAAATTATGAAGTAAATGTAAAATTATACATTGATTTCATAAAATGGACAAGTATTGTTGGACATCTCAAAATAGTATGATGGTCAATTATTGTTGAACGAAGGGAGTAAAATAAAATAAAATAAAATCAAGTGATCACTTGCTTGTCCAATTGATGTGGCAGTATTTAATTGTACACCTAGTTTGAGAAACAAAGAAAACATTGGAGGATAAAAAAGAACTTTATAAAATTATTACTAACATCTTAGATTTGCATCAAATTATATTAAATTACTGCGGGTTAAGTAGTAATTGAGAGCCATAATACATAACTATGTCTTTTAACTTGGTCTCAAGTGGCAGTTATGCTTTACAATTACATTATCTCCTATTACATTGTCACGACCCGGGAGCACCCCCTAATCGTAACCGGCGTACTCGACCTCGAAGAGGTCTAATACAAGCCTCTTAGCATTCATTCATCGCATAGACACCAAAACCATAAGGAATTAAAAACTTTCTTCACACACGAAGATACTTTCAATAAATAGCAAGCGGAAGACTTTCTAGACTTTATACAATATGTCTCAAAACCATCTAATACTTGAATATAACATTGGGACTAAGCCCACTCAAAACTTAAGCAAATACTAGAGAGACATAAAAAGAACATGTTGGTTATTGCCCTCGAATCTATGAGGACTCACCAAGTCTTCATCTTCAACTCTTAAAAACCTATCAAGTAGCCATGACATATCACCATCTCCAAATCCCTACACTTTAGTCAAAAAGCGAAAGAAAGGGGTTAGCACAATTAAGTACTAAGTATGGAGACCATGCAAGAAAATATGCACAACGGACATTTACAAGAAATGTATGCTTTCATGTCCTTTGATAAAACCTTTCCTTTACAAGTATAAGAGACATAATACAAGTCAACATTAACATATTAGACCATAGCCAACCATACATATACTTAACATAAATCCATATACAACCCATGCTTAACTTTAGAAGGACACATGTCATTTCATTACCATAGGACCTCTACCTAATATAACCTTAAGACACACTTGAGTGAGACAAGAAGTGACCGCCCACACAATCCTCTTCAAGCACACTTAAGTGTTCCCCAAGATTACCTTAGATAAGGACTTTATAGGCAAAGTGCATAATCATACCCGATAGATAGCATATTAATGAGATGATATGTATAATGATGCTTACATAAAATAAATCATATTTAGTGGGGCATAGTACATGTGTGGTGAGTGACCATCAATATAGTATTTCCAAGGCCTACCACCCCCTTGGAGAGGCGAAAGAGGTACAAACCCCTCAATGTGGTTACCCGGGCCTACCACCCCCCGAGCTAGGGACCAAGGTACAAACCCCTCGATATGGTTATACGGGCCTACTACCCCCCGTACTAGGCAACCAAGGTACCAACCCCTCGATATGGTTATACGGGCCTACTACCCCCCGTACTAGGCAACCAAGGTACCAACCCCTCGATATGGTTATACGGGCCTACTACCCCCCGTACTAGGCAACCAAGGTACCAACCCCTCGATATGGTTATACGGGCCTACTACCCCCCGTACTAGGCAACCAAGGTACCAACCCCTCGATATGGTTATACGGGCCTACTACCCCCCGTACTAGGCAACCAAGGTACCAACCCCTCGATATGGTTATACGGGCCTACTACCCCCCGTACTAGGCAACCAAGGTACCAACCCCTCGATATGGTTATACGGGCCTACTACCCCCCGTACTAGGCTTGGTCGACTCACAACACTTATATAGAGAAAACAATATACATGTGTCCATTTCATCATCATTTCAGTAATTATATAACCATCCGATTCATAGGACGTACATTGGACCTTCCATTTCCTAAGAATTCTATAAATGGGCATTTTATCAAACACAAGGTGGGCTATTGTTCATGTAAATGAAATCTTGTATTTCAAGAATACTAAGTCCAACCAATTCCAAAATCCATATAAATCAGCCCACCAACAACATACATATATATCAACCTTCATAATTTGATCATGGAAGCATGAAAACCATAAACATCACATAATAATTCCATTTCATGATAATATGCAAAATAGACCATAATAGGATGTGTAGTAGTAATTCCATAATTCAAGAGTTCATAAATAATCATAAGGACCCATAAACTTGAAGTAGAAATAGAGGATAAATGGTTGGACTTGTGGAAAGGAAGATTTCCAAAATCAAACCCACATACCTCAACTTGTTCACGAGTATATCAACCTTAGAAATACAATTACATAACTTATTTAACTTCTATTAGCTCAGTAATGTTGACGTAAAATAGGATCATCATCATAAGTAAGCCTAGCATGTACAAATACAACTATGCTCCCAAAACAGTGAATCTGGCCAGCCTAGTACCTCATGTTGCATCTTAGATTTGAAAAGGAAAATGGCAGAACTAGACTTTATAACCTTCATGAAAGATGTAGATGCTCCCAAAATATATTTTGTACAAAAAGATATAGTCAAGACACTAGCCGCTGGTCATGCAGGATTTCAATTCTCGGAATCTGGGCAGAACTTGCCCTATGTTGCGTCTCATATTTCGTATCCATAACAGTTAAGTTAGAATTTTACATAAACATAAAAGTTGTAGGTATACGAGTTAGCTTTCCAAATCATATTTATTCACTGCAAACTAAGTTCTAGAGCAAGAGATATGCCTAAAATACCAAACACTATCCACCTCAAAAATAGGTTTCGTCACTTACATCCGAAAGGAATGCCATATCCTATCGATTCATATTCAACAAAGCCTCTAATGTATCAAGAAGAGGCACCTAAGTCTACCAAGTCAAGACACACATCACATTATGAACAATAATAGAGGACACACTTTCAATCACAATACAATAACACTTTAAACAAGATCACCTTGAGATCACATGAACACCTTTATATTCACAACATGATTGCCTTTATTTCATTTGATTCTCATTCAAGTCCTTCACATCACATTCACATATATGATATCATGTCAACACTTCAATTCCTCATATAATGCCTCCAAGGCCATAAACACAATACATTTAATAAGTAAACACCTCCACCATAAGTGGATCACACATCAATCTATCACAATTCTATATCAATTCTACCTTAACAATGAAGTTAGGTCCACTTACCCTTTTTCCCAAGCCACAATCACGATTCCTCAACTCTCCAACAATTCACAATAGATAAGCATAGATAATAATAGAAGTCAACTATTCAACTCAATCCAAGCATACTTCCATCATCATTCAATCATAAATAATAAACCCACTTCATAAGCCAACTTTAGGAAACTTGCCAAGATATGGGTCCATGGAAATTTCTTTCTTAAAACCATCAATAGACACCATTAATAACGTACATGAATTTAAGGAGACAATGGGAAGTTAAGGCAACAACCAGGTACATGAATTTTATATCTAAAAAAAAGCGAGCAACACTAAGCAATCCTATGTAGCTCAAAATGTGTGGGAAAGTTGGACTCAACTTTGGGGAGATTCTAAGATTGTTGAGAGGTCAGAAATAAATTCAAAGAATTGGTTTGGTGGATGAGAAGTCGCTCGTGGAACTCAAATGGCAGGTTCTGTCTCAATCGGAGAGTATAGCAAGAGACTTGTAAGTATAGATTTCACACACTATATAAACTAAGATATTTATGGTAAGTATATGCATTTGTATCTGAACATATATAGATCACTAGATGGAAGCAATTGTTTTCCTTGTTATTTGATTTGGTAAGTATCCACCTAAATTTAGGACGCTGGCCAGTAAGTCATTGTAGGAAGTTGTCCAATATTTTTGTACATGTATCTTTCTTGTTAAACTTTCTGATTTTTCACTCTTATACAGTCAACTTGAGCTGAACTTTCTGAGGAACTGGGTATTTGTTGGAAGTTGTGACCTTTGTGCTTTTGACCAATCTACTTTTAGTCTTAATGATGATGATAACTGTCAAATTTGATTAGTTAATTTTGTTTATTACACTGGGTATGTTGTTATTGTAGAGTTATAGAAATGTGTGTAGGGGGCAGGGGAGTTATCAGTTATTAGGGCCTTATAGTTCTGATTCTTGATACCCTTTTTGGCTATTTACATATTATCATCTTCTGTAAAAATTGCACCTTCATTTATTTTCTAGTTCTGAAGTTTGAAAAACGATGAGAGTATGTTGTTGCACCTTTTAAGTTCGTAGAACATATACCTTGACTACATAGACCTAGTACAATTGGTTGATAGCATGAGAAGTTCACATCATATAGTCGAAAGCACAACAATCACAACTTTCAACAACTGATTCACAACAATGTCTTGGGAAATGTACAAATACTAAGGAAAAAATACAGGTATCTAAAGTAACCTTGCAGGGGACTGTGTATAACATTATAATAAGATCTCAATACAAGAAAGCAATCAGACCTATAACCTTATTGCAGTGGCTTCTAGACTTGCTTTTCTTTTTGTTATTTTTAAAAATCATCCAATCCTTCACACTTTCTCTTCATTTTCCCTCTATACTTCACATACATTTACATAAGGTATGTTGAACTTTCAGGTTATTCTGTTTTCATTTATATGCTATTGTAACATTCCGCCTTAGAAAGAGCTAAATTTAGAAAGAATTAATTTGGAAAGAGCCAAATCTTGAATTTTACAAGTTATGCTTAAGTTATGAGTTTTGGGTCAGCTTCACATGACCATAACTTTCAGTATAGGATGAGTTAGGTGGCCCATAAGATATCAAATGAAAGGTAGTGGAACCCTTTTTCCAACACCACTGAGTTTGCTAATTTTCGAGCTCGTATGAGGGAGATATTCTCGTTTGAAGTGAGACTATCAAGTTAAGGAAAGTTACCCAAAAATGTGAGGGGTATTTTGGTCTTTTCCTTACCCAATCATATTAAAACGAATTTAGTAATATTTTGGGGTCAAATATGATTTGGGTCAGTTTTAAAAAATCCTAATTACGCTTAGGGTTTTAGAAGAGAGTTTAAGAAGAGGAAAAGACGAGAAAATGAAGAACGATCAAGGTTCGTGCGAATCGAGGATTTGTTTCGCCAAATCGAGGTATGTAAGTTTTCATAGTGTTGGGTTCATTCACCCACACACCAATCATGTTTTACATTATTGAATTCATCCCTAGATATTGAGAAATTAAGTTCTTGATGAGTTTCTTGAAGAGTTGTTATTCGTTCTTGAATCTTGATGTTTGGTTGAGTTCTTGAGGCGAAACTTTTGTTAAGGGGTTGAGCAAATTGTTAGTTCTTGAGTGGGTTTCGCTGGAATTGTTCTGGGCTATAGGAATTTGAGAGTTTTACCTTAGAGAATTTTAGTGGGTATGAGTTCAATCGGGTCTGGGAGAAGAAGAAAAGATCGGGCAGAAATTGGCAACCAAGTCCGCGTCATAGACTTTCTCCCCCAGAGAGAAATTTCTCTATCCTCATCGCAGAGAGAACGCAGACTCCATTGTTTCAACAATTATTTTCCGACCAACTATTATAATCCATTTCTACGTCGCGGACTTGCTCCCCTATTTTTCGACCGTTTCTTATGATGAACTATCTAAAACTCGTTTAATCATCACAATATCTTTCATATCATAAATCATAACCTTGAATTCATAATTTAAATTCAAGGTAGAGTTACGAGTTAAGTCGTGAGAGTTCTTTCGAGTCATTTTGAGAAGTCTTTTTACAATATTTTAAAACTTGTTTTAAGATTTGAGTTTGAGTTGAGGAAGAGTAAATTTGAGTTTCATTTTTCAAAATGAATATATGGGAACTAATTATTTCCAAGATTAAATGTTTTTACATTTAAGAAAAGAGGAAACACCGATTTCCAAAAGAGTTCATGAGGAGTTTTGAGTACTATCTCTTTTTAGAGAAACCTTTTGAGTAATAATCTCAAAGTTGAGGAAGAGGAAATGTTTTCTTTAAAACATAATGAGCTAAGTTATATTTTGGGAGTAGTATTGAGCACCGATATGGGGGAGAGTTCTAACATAATGAGCTATTTTACATGCTTTATATAAACTGCATTTTTATCATCATTTTATATTGCATTTAGTTGAGCATCCATGAGTAGCTCTTGAGTTGAATAGAGTTGAGGTGAGTATGTTTCCTTTTATCAATTCAAGCTCACATGATATGTTTAGTATTCCCCTTACATGCTCCTACATTCCATGTACTGGCGCTATTTGGCCTGCATCTTTTATGATGCATATACAGGTAACGAGGATCACCAACCAGTGCTTCATTGATCCAGTCGAGTTCGTGTTAGCTTTGGTGAGCCTCCTTGCTTTCAGAGAATCCCTTATTTATTTCCAGTATTTCAATTTTGTTAGGAGGATCGGGGGTCTTGTCCCGACATACCTCTTAGTACTAGAGGCTTCATAGATAGATAGACAATAGTTCATGAGTCTTTTCATTTTCAGTTGTTAATGTTTTAAAGACTTAAGTTGTTTATTACTGGCTAGTTGAATATTCTTATATATTCTGAGTTTATCTTTTGAGAAAGTTGAGTAAAGTTTACATTTGGTTTCATCTTATGTAGAGTAAGTCTTCCATTGAGTATTGAGCCATACCAAGGGTTCGCTTGGGGCCATCAATGGTTCTCGAGTGCCGACAACGTCCAAGGTATAGGCTTGGGGCGTGCAACTATATAGTTCAATTTTTGTCATATGCTTGAATCATTCTCGTAATAGAGATATCTCTAAAATGAAGTGATTAAAATTCTATTTTTGTATAGGCTATTGAAAAAGGCCGAGATCCAACACCAAGTGAGTTACATTTGCACGTTCATACACATGATCACGATGAAAAATCTTTTGTTGGTGAACGTTCTCGAATTGTTCATGTAAGTCCAAAAGCTTGTAACTTCATTGACTTTATTTTTTGAAATATTAAAGGTTAAAATGCTAGGTGTCAACACTATAGAAGTTTTTGACGTTCTTATTAGTAGGACGGTAACTGTATTATGTTAATGTGAATTCATATGGTTCCAACTCTATAAGCTTGAATTTTACCTTGAAAGTTTATTTGAATTCTTTTTAGTAGGGTAGTAACTTAGGGTCATTCTGAAGCATTAGTTGTCTGGAATTGAGTTGATGAATAGGACAGAAAGCCCATTAAGTTGGAGAAAAATGACTAACTCAGACTCTACCATCTTGCATCCTGCAGTTTTGCTTGAACTACATTTTCTCAAATATGTTACTGCACTGGTCATTTTCCCTTTTCATGCTCTACTTTATCTTTTGTATGCTTAACTGATAAGTGAATGAGACTCAAAAATGTGTGGGATAATCTTTTCCCTCAAATTCTGATTTAAGGTAGGTCTAACGTTAATCAGAAATAAATGGTAGCAGTTAAATAAGTTGAGTATTAATAATGCATCTCAACAGTCTTAGCATCTCCCAAAAGTTGAGTCCAACATTCCTATACATTTTGAGGTACATAGGATGGCTTAGACTTGCTCACTTTTTTTTAGAAATGAAATCCTTGTACCTGGTTGTTGCCTTAACTTCCTATTGTCTCCTTTACTACACCTTCATTAATGGAAGAGTCCCAATAGAAATGTTTCTGAAATAAAATTTTCAAATTACGTGATACATTAATATCCTATCAATAAAAGTGAATAACTTTCTAAACTCAATTATGATGAAAAACTATACCTTGAATTCTCCAAAATATTCATCTCTTATATCATTTGAGACACCTTTCTAGTTGATTCCATTAGGATCGAGTTCATTTTTGAAACACTCAGCTATGAAATTAGAGCATGTTTTAGAAGGTTGCAATCTATATAAATTTACAAAGTTATACATCAATATCATAAATAAAAAATAATATGTAAAATAATAGAAAAACATGGACTAATTGTGCAGTAGTTAGAATGACAAGGGTTCGTGCATGGCTACCACTTGAATCACCTTCACCAATAAGGATGCTTTGAGTAGATGCACCCTCACCTATTGGGTTGCTCTGAGTAGACATATCTTGACCTATTAGGTTACTCTTAGTAGATGTATGCTGACCTATTGGGTTACCATGATTAGATGTAGTAGAAGATATCTCAGGGATTGTTGGGGTACTACTTTGACCTTGTCCAATTTCGAAAGTCAGCCATATTTTTATGATTTTTAATATTTTTAAGTTGTTAATTTTTTTGATTTACAATACGTTTTACGTCAATTCAAATAATATATGTTACTTTATTTGTTCCCAATTTATGTGATACTAATAGATTTCGAGAGCCACCCAATTTCTTACATTTCTTTTAAATATTTAAGTTGTTAATTATTGTAATTTATACGAATTTTTATGAAAGTTTTAAGTAGTATATGTTACTCTGTCTATACCAATTTATGTGACACTATAGAATTTTGAGAATCATTTAAAAGAATATGTCTTTTAAACTTTTAAGTTGTTAGCTATTATGATTTATAGTACTTTTTATATCATTTCAAATACTATATGTTACTTCATCTGTAATAATTTATGGGGCATTGATAAAATTTTGAGAGTTAAGAATTTTTATGTCTTTTAAATATTTTAAATTGCTAATTATTGTAATTTATAGTTCTTTTTATGCAATTTAAAAATATATAATATATAAAAAATAATAAATAAATTACAATTAAAAAAATTCAAAATCCAAAAATACCCTCTTGAAATTGCCAAATTGGCTATAATGACCTACTGCTTGCTTTGGCAGATAAAGCTCTCTCTTATTACTTTTTTTTTTGGTTTTTAAAATGCAAATGTGAAAATTTTGATAGTCACCCCATGGTCGGCATCCATTAGGATTTGCCCCCACGTAGCCAGAAGCTCATGTTTTGAGTTCTTCAGCAAATAGGTTGGGGTACTACTTTGACCTTTTCAGGAGATATCCACTGAGATTCACCCCCTCTCCAATGTCATTTTTTCTTCTCCTACCATCTCTTCTCCCATTCTTTTTGTACATTCATCTTTATTTTTATTTGTTTCAATTGTTTTTTCTTATATAGGCTAAAGATACATTAGAAATCATCGAACTTTATCACTATTATCTCTGAATTGAAGTTATTTTCTTTTAACAATGACAGTCAAAATTAAAATTGAAGTTAATTCCATTTATGCTTTTTATTTGTGGTGAAAAAAAATATCACCAGATCCTTCTTCTACTGGTGAGCCCCTCAGATATTGGGTTATGAAGACGTCAAATAAGCATGCATTCATAAGATTCTCGCTTAAGCATTGGATTATTTTTCAATCTATTCTGAATCCACCATGGATTTGTATAGTGTGAAGAGAGAAGATTATTGTCTTTCCCTTTGATTTTCCCTTCTTTTAATTTTTAAAAAATATAATTTCTTACGTGGATTTGATGTGGCATTGATGAGGTGTGTGTGTAATGCACTTTCCAGTGTGAGACTGGTATTGTATTATTAGGGTGAGATTTAATTTACTTCAAATATGTTAAGGGGGTTATTTAAATGCACGTGTAGTTTAAGTACTAAAGTAAGTTGTATTTCCAAGTTTCGGGAGGGGGGGGGGGGGGGGGGGGAGTTTTTTTAAAAATAACATAGATAGTAATTCTAAATTATAAGGCACTAACCTTTTTAATACAAAAACACGAATATAAAAGGAAATCTAAATTCTAAAAACTAGTAGTATAAAATTGCTAGCTGGTGTAAGTTAGAATGAACAGAGGAATGTTTTGTGTAAACAAGTCCATTGCATCACAACATCACCCAAATACATCTATCATTTATCAACGCAATTCTTTAGACAAAGACTTCAATTTTTCGGATGATAAATCTTTATCTCATCATGGTTGGTGAATCAAGCCCATCTTCTAATTGAAGTAATAATGTGAGTTCTTCCTTTTCGATGTTGAAGAGATGAGAAATTAGTGTTCTACGGATGTCTTTACAAAACATGATTTGCTTGTCTATGGTGATTATGGTTCCACAAGGGAAGCGCTCTTGTGTAAATATTTTCTATGAGGCATGTTCAACCGGGATCCTGACTGCTTCTTTTCTCATCTTTACCAGCAAAGAGGCCCACATGTTGCAAGTGAGCCTCTTTGCTTGTAAATAATAAGAAAAGGAATAGTGAGGACTCAAATTGCATAGGCCACTGAGAAAATATTTACACAAAGAAGATCCTTTGTGGAACCATCATTACCATAGGCCAACATGTCATAATTTTCAGAAACATTAGTAAAACACTTACTTATCATCTACTCAACATCGAAAACCAGAATATATTTGTCCTTTCTCAATGCATTTCTTTAGACAAGGACTCCATTTTTTCCTCTTTTCAGACGATAAATTTTTCTCCAGATATGGAGTGTGAATCAAGCCCATGTTCCAGTTGAAATTGAAATACTATTGCAAGTTCTTCCTGTCTAAGAAGTATATCAGATCGATTCATCTAAAGGAGATTAACGATACGTTCTAATCTTCATGTCAGATTAAAGTCTTAAGTACATAAACTAGGAAATCATATGATACTCCAATGGAGAATCACACCAAAATGTTTAAGTCTAAGGAAAATGTACACGATTTTTTCACTCAAAAATGTCGAGAAATTTGCAAGGTGACTATCAAATCAAAGTATATGTCGAAAGAGCCCTTCCAATATTCCAACTATCGAAGAAAAGCAACATATCACAAATAAATAAATCAATACACAAAATTTGAGAAAAAGTAAAGATAAAACTACTTACATAAGAAAAACGAAGGGAAGAAAACACGTACAACGACTTTCGAGCTCAAACATATGACGAGCTATCTCTATTGAAACCACCTAAGTGTCCATTTCATCCACCATAGAAAATATCTGGAAAAAAAAGGAAATAGAAGTCAGAGTCAATAAGGAACAAAGGAAAGGGAAAGATAATAGTGAAGGTCCAACTCTGAGAGCTGAGAAAAATAATGGCAAAATGAAGTGGAGGAAAGCGTTGATGATCCATAGAATCAGAAGGAGGAAGATGGGGTTAGTTACAACTCCCAACGGTGACATTGAAGAGAAAAAAGGGAGCGGCGACATTGAAGAGGAAAAATGAGAGCGGCGACATTGAAAAGGAAAAAGGGAAGCGGCGACATTGAAGAGGAAAAATGGGAGTTCAATTTAGAAACCCTAGCGGCTAGTGATATTTTTAAGATAGAAAGGCAGGTTCAATTTTTGGACTGACCTACTGTTTTTTCTTCCTTTCTTGGGCTCGTTAGGATATTTTGTACAACCTTATTGAATTAATGAAAGAGCTCCTAAGTTCAGCTATTTAATTAAAAAATTGTGTTTGAACATATATTTTACTTGAAATTTTTGTGAGTGGAAGTTTCAAAAATTTAAAAATGGATTTGCATAAGTTTTTGAAACTTGAAATATTTTTGAAAATAGATTTTCAAAATCTTTGTCCAAACATATATTTGAAAACAGAGTCTCATAACAAAATCTAAAATCTACGATCGAACATCAACTAAATAAAAGTGATGATTTGTTGATTGAGATTTTTAAATAATTACTTGGGGTAGGGGTTCTTCATTCACATAGACCAGGGTGTCATGCCGAGCCGAATTGCGATCAATCGAACCAAGTTGAATTCAAATCACTTTCAATCAAATTGTATTACTAGTTTCTATATACGCACATAAAGAGTATGAACAGTACAAGTTAAAGTAAGATGAAATAAATAATATACCCTTTAAGATAGACATTCCCGTCAAGGGGAAAAGTTTGTCACTTACCAAAATAAGGAGGCACGATTGACACTTGATATCGTTGATCGAGTTAGCCACTGAAACATACTAGCTAACTAAATTGGGGGATTAAAAGATTGAGCAACACAACATCTGAAATGTGAAGCTTTGACTATTAAGGTCATGACCTGAATAACAATAAACAATGGTAGCAAGCCAAAATGAAGAAGTACTAGCTAGCCGATGAGGGCGCAATCGAACACACACAGATTATATATATATATATATATATATATATATACACACACACACACATATGTTTTACTCGAAAAATATAAATAAAAGAAAATTGACTGAATTTTCAAAAAATCGATTAAACTTATGGTTTAAGAGAAATCGAATTTCCAAAAGAACAGAGTCGCCACTTAATTTTTTAGTAAAAAATCAAGAAAAAATATAAGGCTTTCAAAAGACTTAAACAGATAAAATCAGTTGAAAATAACAGGGTTCGAAGTTCAATGTACATTCCGAGAAGGTGTTAGGCCCTCGAAATGTCCGCTAACTTGCGGTTGACCGGCGATTTGACTAAAATGACTTTGACTAATTTTTTAAATTTTAACTAAGTAAAAGAACTCACTTATTTTTTATTTATTTATTATTTTTATTATTAATTATTTTTTAGGGTAAATAAACTAAGGGGAATCATTCTAAAGGGAATAATTCATAAAATGCAAGTCAAACTAAAAGAATATAAGTAAAACTAGATGATAAGTGAAACTATAAATATATTTAAATTAAGGATAAGAAAACAAGAAATGACTTCTCTTGGGGATTTTAATTAAATAAAAACCAAAATCAAATAAAATGTTAGTCGATACAATAATATATAAAGAGTAAAGGAAAGAAATATCAAATTTGGGCC
>NC_064289.1:50044034-50066810 GCF_019186545.1 Solanum stenotomum | reverse complement strand
TATATATAAATTAAGCATAAGAATAGAAGAAATGATTTCTCTTGGGGAATTTAATTAAATAATAACCAAACACAAAAGAGTTAGTCAACACAAATAAAATAAATATAAGGGAGAGGAAATATCAAATTTGGGCCTTTGGCCCAAATTCCAAATCTTAATAACCTGTCCTAAATCTAAAATTTCCAAAATGATGGGCTTTGGCCCATTTAAATCCAAAAGTTGCTGGTACTCATTTTATTGGGCCTTTGGGCCCATTTTTCACCACCTGGACCTGCTGTAAATTATTTAAGGCTTGGGACCCATTTGCCTTCAAAATTCAGCGTATACATTTGATGTATATTGGTATATACGATTTGCGTCCAACCCATTTTGGGCCTTCCGAAATCTGTATTTTTATTTCTTGAACCTGCTGACTCGATGAAGGGAGGATATTGGGCCTTTATATCCTAATCCACGAAATGCAAGGAAAAAAAGTCTTCAAAGACTCGGGAGAAGCCGGTTTCCACATAGAAGAGAACAAAACAAAGATATAAGTTAGAAATAGAGCACCTTAAATCTATATAGTACAACTAGGACAAAAAATAAAAATAAAAAATGAAATAAAGCAAAGTATGCATGTGATTAGTTTACGGCCCATGTTAATACAAATATAACCAAGAAATGCATATAATACTTAAAGAATCTCCACTTAAAATTAAACTAACCCCCCACATGATAAGACAAAATACCAAAATGATAATAATTATAGATAAGCAATTACACTGGCAGTGATCAAAATGGAGAATAGACTAGTGCATAATTATCTAGATGAAGACAAATAATAAGGAAGCAACTATTAATCAGAATATAGAGTAAACCATTTGGAATTATCCTCTATTCAAAACTATTACTGGAAGAATTAAAAAGTAGCAAATAAAAAATAAAATAAAATTAGATCATTCTTATAATTAGCAAATCACAGAATAGGCTCCCTATAGGAAAATGAATCATTTCACGGTAAAAGGAAGGAAAACAATACATACCTGCTCATGGGCCTAACTATAATACTTGTTCAAAATAAATTACTAAGAAAATAATACCACAAAGAGGTTTGCATTACGGATTAAAACAGAGCTCATGCAACAAAAATGGCTGCTGGAAAAATACGACGTACATAAAATAGTAATGAAATTGATAAAAACTTGAAGTTACAGGAGACAAACCCAATTTAATTGTAAACTTGAATATGACATGCGTTTACTAACCAAACTAGGACAGAAAAAGAAAACACTGGACTACACATGAATTTTAAGCTAAAGTTACCTTATCACTACTAGCAACGGCATACCTAATGATTTAGGACTTCAATAATGTGAACGGGGAAAGATTATTTTGAGTAATATAAGCGGAGAGATGAAGAGAAAAAATAAACACTTGACTCTACCTTAAGCTAAAACACACAATCCACACTCAACAAGACAATAGGCAACTATTGTATCAACTGATTTTTAGTATGTAAATATTTGAAGTCAGTAACAAGTAACAACCGATGACAAATAATGGAGGAATGGACAGTTAAAAATAGAATGGAGCTGGTCAGCACAAGCTCGATAACAGGTCCAACAATGACAAACAACAAAACAAACAACTAGAGTCTTGCAACATGAATATTAACACAAAAAAAGGCACTCCAACTTAAACATATCAGACCACTGACCTATATTAAACTCAAACTAACTCAAAATCCTCAATCTTCGATTCTGAAAGCGTAAATGCTAATGAATCGATTTAAACATTCAAAATTAGCATACTAGTAAGCGAGAAAGAAACTTCATTGAGCCTTGATAGCTACAGTAGACTAACTAGAATCAAAGCAGAAACAAGAGTGAATAACCATGGATTTTGCAACCCTACACATGTTCATAATTTCATTATGCAGAATACTCATCAAATAGCCGCAACACAAGATAAACGAAAGCATGAGCACACAAGACTTCAAGGCACAATAATTTGGATACACACGACATCAAACGAAACATAATAGTGGAGAAATAAGAGAGAATCGGGTTTACCTTTCTAGGAGCAGCAAAATGGGACAATTATGAGTTGGAGGCGACTGACTTCACCACCCAGATATGATTCTCCAAAATTCCAATGAACAACAAGAAACAACAATAGCAAGGACTAAAACCAAAATCTTGATTCCAAGAAGTCCTAAACAAACTGTGTAACTGGAAATTTCAGCATGTATTTTTTCTTAAAGATTGACCGATTCCTCTATATTTTCTCAAAAAAATTCTCCACCCTTGTTCTCCAATATTCCCTCTTACAAATGAATAGAAGAGATGATTATATAGGAGAAATTAGGGTAGCTTTCGGGGGGAATCCGGTAGAAATTTGGGGCCAATTCCAAATTCAAAATTCGAATTCCTTCACCAATTCAGACAAAGACCTTTTCCTTGAGATCTTGACTCATTCCAAAAGGGGAAACGAGGACAGAGCGCGTGCCTGCTGCCTTCTGCGATGTTAGTATGAATCGAAAGGGACGTGAGGAAGACGATGCGCGCGATTGGACTGGAATCGCTGGACTGCTGGCTTGCGGAGAAGAAGGAAAGAGAAACGTATGGGGTCGGGTATTGTACATATTTCTCGCGTGAAGGAGAACGCATATAGGAGGGTCGTTTTGGAATTGTTCACACGTTATTGTTGTTGGGAGTTGTTGTTTGGACTGTTGTGAACGTTGGAAGAGTTCTGGGTTTCTTTTGAGCAAGATTGGGTCAGGTCGGGGGAAAAATGGGTCGAGGTGGTGGGTTGTTGATGTTGTAATGTGCTAATGGGTATGCTGAATGTATTGTATTGATATTGGGTTGACAATTAGGAAAGGGAATTGGGTTCTTGGTGGGCTACTGGAACTAAGAAATAAGGGCCCAATTTTAGTTTATCACAAATGAGTTTAGGGGATTTGGCAAATAACTTAAATAAGATGAACTAATATAAATTAATTAATGAGCTTCTTAATTTTAACGAAATAAAATAATTATCTCAATAAACTAATTAACTCAAAATATAAGTTGTTAATTAATTAAACCAAATAACCAAATATTTAAGTAGCTCAAGGATACACTCATTGAGTCTGCGCATCGGGATCGAGTCTATTGGCCCACTATGGAGGGCATCACCAGTGCTAACGGGTCACCAGATGCTAAGAGGTGGCTACACTTAGTTACTAGGAGGATCCGCCCGTCGGGCAACCATACCGACGAGACATATACTCGGGCCTTGGTGGTGGCGTGCGCTAAACAAAGTATTGAGTTGAACGTGGGCGCGCAAATCATTTCTTAGTGGAAGGTGTTCTACAAGGGAAACAAGAAGGCGTTTTACCTATCGGGGTTGGTGACTGCAATGTGCAAGAGGGCAGGAGTGCCACTCTTGGACACGGACGAGGTACTTCCTATGGATCCCCCTTTCACCCTCTTTTAGTTAGGTCGGGTTCCACCTCCAGGAGCAAGAGGAGGAGGATGGATAGGGCCAGTAGCAGTCAGGCGGCTGCGGAGGCGGATGACGAGGGAGGGGAAGACAGTGAAGGCGACGACACCCTTTCGACCCAGTCCCAACACCCACTCTCAGGTGCACAGGTGGAGGAGGATTTAGTGGTTGTCCGGAGGAGATTGAGACGTTCCTTTGCTAGCACCACCCCAGTCCCACCCAACACTGCTCTTGAGGTCGAGCAATCATAACTCGCACAATTCCAACACTTGGGCTAGCAATTGCACATATCAAGATTCAGACAAGCAACACTGTGCACATAACCATACCATGACATTCAAGCAAAAATTCTTTTCACATCATCAGTTAATTCAGATAACAAGAAGCACACCTTCACATTTTTAAGCCATAACTCATAGACAAATTCAAATTATTAGTTAGTTCACCCCATAGAAGGCCATTACTGATCATCCATACACTCGTACAACCTCTAAGGACAGATATCAATTGGAACCTTCTTATTTCTGATCTACCTTGCTTGGGTCCCGTCAGTCGGGACTACGACATTCAGTTTACCTTGTTGAGATACCAATTGAAAATGGGAGATGCCAATTGGACTCAACTCATACCACAACCGACAACTCACACGAAAGGAGAGAAGAAACGAAATGACTTCATAAAGTGCTTCATAGCTTCCCGAATATTAGATGTGGACGTCAACACACCCATCCACATGAGTCTACTCCACATTTGCTCTTGTACGGGGAGACCGGTAACCTGGCTCTGATACCAATTGTCAGGACCCAACCCACTGGGTCGTGCGGACACCTACTCTAACACCTAAGTAGAAGAACCCTCAGTTCCCAAATAGTGAAAAAAATGCGGAAATTAAGAAAACTAAGATAAAATAATTTCCAGGAGATTTTATAAAATACAGGTTTAAAAACATTTTCGAGTTAAGACTTGTAAAGAAATTAACACCAAGGGATCTAGTCAAAATAGGTACAAGAGCTACAAAGATTTCAAGGCATAACATAATTGACACTTGACACAGCTCCCACCACATGGAAAGAAACACATAAACTGTTGGAGATTGTCTTCGTCTTCCCCTATGAGACATCACTGATCCTGCATCCAGACTATGTCAAAAAGACATAGCATGAGTAGTATCAGTATAAAACACATGTATTGGTAGGTATCATCGGTCAACCCGATACCCATCGCATAATATAAGAAATCGACCAGTGAAAACATGCAATAACTCTATTCATTCCTCCACCTTTATATTCTCCTACCCTTACCCTACCCGGATACTAAAATCATACTAGTATACTTGACTCTAACCCCTTACTCGCTGGGCCATTCTTGATCATAACTTAGCCATTTTGTCTCTCGAAGGAGATCCCAAACATAACTACTACCACCTGGCCAACCATTCACGACACACCCTTACGTTTTTTACATCACCACTCGACCCTTGACCCTCAATACGTTCAGTCAAGTCTAGTAACCGTGTCAATACGAACCCCCATCTGGGTAATACTTAACTATTAATAAAGACGACATAGCTTCACCCCAATCCTTCACAATAGCATACGCATTTGTCACCACCTTCTAAATAGCAATGATAACATCGGGACCCTTGGTCCTCATTTACCACACCACATTCCAATCTGGACCTAACCATTCACAATTCATTACACAAACAAATATACTCAATTAACTTACACACCGCAACCCACACATATATCCATAATTAATGCAGAATCCAGTTATCATTTCAGGAGCAATGTACATTCTAAAAAATGTGCGTATATGACAAGTCAATGGTCCTCTCATGGAACCCAATTCAATGGTCCTCTGATGGAATCCATACCCAAAATGTTAGTGTATCGGATTGTGACATATGTTCCAATATGTATGTCGGTACGTGACATCCGATCCAGTTAGTGAGTTGGAACCTGACACCCATTCCATTCAACAAGCCACAATCACAATCACAATGTCATTCTCACAATCATACAATCAAGTGTTGATTTATGGCATACAATCCTTCATTCATATTCATTTATGATTAGTGTGATCAATAGTGCAACAGTCGCATACATACATGTATTATAATAAAGCAATTACTAACATACATCACATAAAAATGAAATCACAACCATCACCTACCTTGAACGAAGCTTGAACCCCTAAGAAACTTGATTCTTCCCTTTCCGGATTCTTTCCGCTTGTTCTTGGTCTACAAACAATCAATATAACGCAAGGATCAATAAACGAGACCTAATTACCCGAATTATAATCAATAATATCAACCCTAGGCTAAACCTTTGATCCCCATACCCAAATTAGGGCTTTTTTCACCATATTTCCCAAATCAAAACCCTCCTCCATCAATAATTACCCCAATAAGCTAGGTTCTACGGATAGAAAAATGGATTTGGGGAGTAAAAACTTTTCCTTTGGTTCTAGAAGAGGTGGAAAACCTTCAAGAAATATTCATTGGTTGTTCCTTAGCTCTCAAGATCGAATATTGCAGAATAATAACATTTTTGGGGTTTATTTCTGTCTTAAGTCGCGACTGGCATGCTACGGCGGACCCCGTCCCACCACAACGACCCCGCCTTAGTGGGATTAATCCCTCCCTAGAGGCTTACATGGAGACAGAACCTCAGAATTTGAGTTACAAATCTCCATTTCTTAACATACCTTCAACCCATGACACTCAGAAACTACCTGGTCGCACTAAGATCAGTTTTAGGAGTTCTACTCGCCCAAATTCGATTCCGTAAAGTCGTACGGGTTCCTTAACATCTTAGCTATCTACTCATGTGATCAAATTCATAATTAGTTCTCCCAGTTGTTACCAGATTTACCTGGACCTCCCTGACTCCGATTTCTTCCAAATATAGACTAGGTTGGGAAATTTCAAGTTATTAACAAAAAGTTTTCTGGCCCAAAATTTTCCCCATTGGCTTTTCTATAACAACAGGAGCAGGTCTTTGCAATAGATATCAATTACCCATCACTCGTCCCCGAGTGACAAACTAGGAAAACGGCTAAAGTAAAGGTAGAGTAGTACCTGAATCGTCGAACAATTAGGGATACTTTTCTCGCATGTCATTCTCAATTTCTCAAGTAGCTTCCTCAACCGGAAGAAGCTTCCTTTGAACTTTCACGGACTTAATCTCCTTGGTCCTCAGCTTCCGGACATCACGATCAAGAATTGCAATCGGTTCTTCCTCATACTGATTGTCTTTGTCTAACATAACTTAGTCCCATTTTATGATGTATTCCCCGTCATCATGATATCTCTTTAACATGGGCACATGAAATACCTGATGAACTCCCGATGAGTTAGGAGGTAAAGTCAACCTATACGCCACTGGCCCTACACGGTCAAGAACCTCAAAGGGTCCAATATATCGAGGAATAAGCTTGCCCTTTTTGCCGAATCTCATCACCCCTTTCATGGGTTATACCTTCAGAAAAACGTCCTCACCAGTTTGAAATGCCATGTTTCTTACCTTATGGTCTGCATACTTTTTCTGTCTACTTTGGGTTGCTAAGAGCTTAGCTTGGATGCTTCTTACTTTATCCTAAGCATCCCTCACCAAGTCAACCCCCAAAAGTTTCATATCTCCATCCTCAAACCATCATATGGGTGATCTACATCATCTCCCATAAATTGCCTCAAATGGTTCCATATGAATGTTGGAGTGGTTACTATTATTATAGGAGAACTCACACAATGGTAGGAACTTATCCCAATGTTTTCCAAAGTCAATCACATATGCTCTACATATGTCCTCTAACATTTGTATAGTCCTTTCTGACTGTCCGTCTGTTTGCGGATGTAAGGTTGTTCTAAAAGTGAGTTGCGTACCTAACTCCTCATATAACTTTCCCCAAAACTTGGATGTGAACTGCGTACCATGGTCTGAGATGATAGAAAGGGGCACTCCGTGTAGCCTCACTATCTCTTTCACATAAACCTTAGCCAACTGCTGAGTACTATAGTATGTTCTACCTGGAATAAAATGGGATGACTTAGTCAATCTATCAACAACTACCCAAATTGAATCATACTTTTCGGGAAGACCAACCACGAAATCCATAGCTATTATTTCCCATTTCCGTTCCGGATTTGGCATTTCTGAAGCAAACCTGCAGGCCTTTGATGCTCATATTTTACTTGTTGGCAATTTTGGCACTTAGCCACAAACTCCACAATATCTTTCTTCATGCCAGACCACCAATCGAGTCGCTTCAGGTCCCGGTACATCTTAGTCACACCTAGATGAATGAAATACCTAAAACCATGGGATTCTGTCAATAAACTCTGAATCAAGTCACCCACTCTAGGAACACAAATTTTTCCTTTAAAACTGAGCTCACCCCCTGAATCAAGAATTATATCTTGTGCCTTAATAATCACTGTCTTTTTTCTAAGCTCATTCAAATTCTCATCCTCAAGCTGTTTGGCCTTGATCTCAACAATAAAGGTGGCCCTAACCTCAATGCTAGCTAACACCCACCTCTTTCTGAGATGCCCAACTGTATGAACTTAGACTCTAAGCTTTGAAATTTCCTTAGGCAATGGTTGCTTGGATACACTAAAGCAAGCTAGACTACCCATACTCACCGCCTTGTGTCTTTATATGTCTGCCACCATGTTAGCCTTATCCGGATGGTATTGGATGGTCATATCATAATCCTTGAGTAACTCCATCCACCTTCGTTGTCTCAAATTCAGATCCTTTTGAGTGAATACATGTTGTAGACTACGGTGGTTAGTAAATACCTCACACTTAACACCATAAAGATAATGTCGCCAGATCTTCAGAGCAAACACTACCGCTACCAACTCCGAATCACGCGTCGGGTAATTCCACTCATGTACTTTTAATTGCCGCAATGCATAAACAATGACATTATTATCCTACATCAACACCGCACCCAAACCTGAATGTGAAGCATCACAATAAACAACAGAGTCTTTACACTTCCTCGATAGTGCAAGAATAGGTGTTGTGGTCAAAAGAGTCTTGAGCTTTTGAAAGCTCTCCTCATATTTTTCAGTCCATTCAAAAGGTACCTCTTTTTTGGTTAACCTTGTCAGATGTGTGGCAATGGAAGCAAAATTCTTCACAAATCGATGATAATAGCTGGCAAGCCCCACAAAACTCATAATTTCAGTCACAGAACTTGGTCGAACCCAATTACTAACCGTTTCAATCTTTTGGGGATCTACCATTACCCCTTCTTTTAAAACTACATGCCCTAAAAAGGCAACCGAAGTCAACCAAAATTCACACTTAGAAAATTTTGCATACAACTTTTGTTTCCCAAGAACACCCAGAACAATACGAAGATGGTCGGCATGATCTTCCTTACTTCTCGAATAAACCAAAATGCCATCAATAACACTATCACAAACAAATCAAGAAAGGGTTTGAACACACTATTCATCAAACTCATGAAAGCCACAGGTGCGTTTGTCAACACAAATGACATAACTAAAAACTCATAGTGCCCATAGCGGGTCCTAAATGTCGTTTTAGGTATATCCTCAGGACTAATCTTTAATTGATGGTAACCAGACCTTAAATCAATCTTAGAGAAAACTAATGCACCCTACAATTGGTGAAAAAGATCATATATCCAAGGCAATAGATACTTATTTCAAATGGTGACCCTATTCAATTGACGATAGTTTATACACATTCTCATACTACCATTCTTTTTCTTAACAAACAAGACAGGAGCACCCCAGGGTGAAGCATTAGGATGGATGAATCTTTTATCAAGAAGTTCTTGGATTTGAGCCTTAAGCTCTCTTAATTCTGTCGGAGCCATACGATAAGAAGGGATGGAAATGGGACGGGTACCAGGTTTCAAATCAATGTAGAAATATATATCTCTATCTAAAGGCATACCAGGCAAATCAGTAGGAAACACTTCTCTAAATTCTGACACTACAGGAATAGACTCAATAGAGGGAGACTCAACCTTCACATCCCGAATATGAGCCAAATAATCCAACCAACCCTACCCCACCAGTTTCCTAGCCCTAATGGAGGATATGATCTTAGTTGGCTTAGGCTTGTACACTCTTTCCCACTCTAACTTTTCCTTAACGAGGATCTCTATAGTCACAAACTTAGTATTACAATTAAGCACATCATAATAGGGGGACAACCAAGTCATGCCTATGATTATATCAAAGTCAGTCATATCCAAAATAACCAAATCACCCCAAGTTTGAAAACCCATAAACAAGAAACGACAAGCACGATAGGCATGGGTGACTATGACAAACTCTCCAATGGGGGTGGTAACATGGATTGGGGCATCAAGTATATCACAAATCATATCAAATTCTGGGGCAAATCGCACGGACACATAAGAACAAGTAGAACCCGGATCAAATAACACATTAGCCATCCGATCACATACAAGAATAGTACATGTAATCACTGCGTCAGAAGACTCTGCCTCGCTCTTGCCCGAAAAGGCATAACACTGAGTCATGTCATCTTGACGGGTGACTTTCCTGCCTGGTTGTGCCGTACCTTCGCATGCATCACCATTTCCCCGACCCCCATGGCCTCGCTGATTTCCTCCCCGCCCACCTTGTGGACTTCCTCGACCATTATTACCATTTCTTGCGAGTACCACTACTCTAGTGTCACGACCCAAACCATCGTGCTTGGCACCCATACTAATCGTTCGGTAGGAGAACCACTACTACAACCCAAACCAAGCAACTAAACCAAAACTAAGCATTTAAGGATACAAAACAAGTTAAACACTAAAGAACGAAATAGGGAGTTCTCATAAACTCCAATCAAAAGTCTATCAACTAAACAAATGCGGAAGTAACACCCTAAAACCTGAAAGTCAATGAATATTTTTTAGTGTATACATATTTTTTTTTATGTATACATTATGTAATTTCAACTTTAATTATTGTATAATTTATGCATATGTATTATTATAGTTTCTAATAAAATGGCATTTAATATAATTTGATTAATTATTATCGATTATGTGATAATTAATACACGTTAGAGCATTAATAATACATTTTCTTACCTTAAAAGTAGTCACAATCTTTTAATAAGTTATTTAAAGAATTTTAAAAAATTCATTCCTTAAAAGTTGGTGTAACCTTTTTTTTAATGGGTTAATTATATATATATATATATATCACTTCTTAAAAGTAGGCAATGGTTTTCTAATAAACTAATTATTGTTGTTTGGTGAAAAAAAATCATAAAATTACAATAAAATATATCTTTATGTTTCTGTAAATTGCGTTACTATTTTTATTTTAAATAGACGATTAAATAAAGTTGTGTTTAAAAATTTAAAGAAATTGAAAAGCTAAGTTCCTTAATTATAGGAGTTAAAAACAAGGAAGAAAAAATAATCTCACATCTCTTTAATTAATGCGGGTTGGTTGCACATGATAAAAACAAAAAAACTATAAAAAGTTGGTTTTATTTCTTTTAGGCAAATACGTGCTAATTTTGTTTTAGGCTATTAATTGCCAATTAATATTGGGCTATATATTGCCAATTATATATAATAGTTGTATGTTTGTGTTAATTCCTCATTATTTATTATTGTATTGACTAACCTTTTGTTTGAATTGGTTTTATTTAATTAAATTCCCCAAAAGAAAGTCATTTCACATTTTTATATCAAATTAAATTATTTATATTTTTATTTATTATTTAGTTTTATTTTATTTTATTAGTTGTCTTGCAACACATGAATTATTCTCTTTAAAAATCTCTTTAGGTTTATTTCCTTCCAAATAAAATGGGTTCTCTTACTTAACTATTTTTTTCAAGTTAGTCAAATGTTTTAGTCAAACCGTTGGTCAACCGCAAGTTAACGGACATTCCGAGGGCCTAACACATTCTCGGAATGTAAATTGAACCTCGGACCCTTTTTTTATTTCAATTGATTTTTGTCTATTTAAATCTTTTGAAAAGTAATAAGTTTTTTTAATTTCTTTCAAAAATTAAGTGACAACTCTTTTTGAATTTTTTGTTTTTCAAAACATAAGTTAAATCGATTTTTCAAAATTTTAGTCTTTTATTTTTTATTTTTTTGATAAAAATAGATATATTTATCATGTGTAATTTTTTTCAAATAAAAGACAGAGTGCATTACACATACTGATGTGTGTTTCTCAAACTAATAACTGATAATTTAAGTATCAAACTCACATTATCAATAATTTAGGTATAAAACAAACAAAAAAAAAAGATAGTTTAAATGTGTTTTTGACACTCTGGGTGTGTGGAAAACATTTTTACGAATTTTCTCATGTTTGGTTGGGTAAAATGTTTTCCAAATCAACTCATTTTCCTCAAATTTAAGGAAAATGACTTCCCTTCAAAAATTAGGGAAAACATTTTCCAAAATTTTCCTTCAACTTCAAACTATAATTTTTTTTGTTGAAATAAATTTAAAGATTTTTTCAAAAAAATAATTTTCAACTTTATTTTTTTTATTTTTTACCTCACCCCCACCAGCTCCTTACCACCCCCACCCCCCAAAAAAAATTTAAGTTTGTTTTTAAAAAATATTTTCAATTTCAAATTTTTATTTTCACCCCACCCCTATCCTTGATCCCACCCCACCCCCAAACAAAATAAATTTAAAGTTTGTTTTTAAAAAATATTTCCNCTCCGCCACCTTATTGTTTTTGAAAAATATTTCTAGGTCAGGGCATGGGTCAGATCTCAGGGTCAGATTTTGGAACGGTCATAAAGATCCTGTCCTAGTTCGGGTGACAGGGTCGGGTCCTAGATCGATTATCCGGGTTGATTTTTAGGTCAAAAATTATTTTCCTAAAGAGTATTTTCTAGTCTCAAGCCAAAAATAAAAGATATTTTTTGAAAATTGTGTTTCATTTACCAATCAAACATTAAAAAATATTTTCTACTCACCAACCAAGCATGAGAAAGTAACTTAGAAATCCACTTGTTTTTTCCAAGAAAACATTTTTCAAGAAAAATATTTTCCTTCGCACAAAACACACCCTTAGTTTAACTATTTACCTTGATTTTTAAAAATTCATATCTGAGATATATCTATTTTTTTTAGACTGGTAAAATTCATTGCGTCAATACACTAAGTCCCAGCTTTGTACAAGTAAACTATAACGTACCTCTTGAAGTTCATTCATGGATACTATTTCACAACGTGGAGGGAAACCTTGGGGTGCAAGAATGTACATTGATTGGGTACATTTTATATTGTTTTTATTTTTCTTATTTAAAGTCTTTAAACATTTTATACAAATATAGGAATTAGAGTTGGGAGATAACATAAATATTGTTATTGATAAATTTTATTTCATTTTTAAAAAAGGACTTAGCCGGAAATTGGTGGCTTTTAGTGTCACAACACTTTACACGAGTAGGTTTCTGGCCACAAAGTCTCTTCACTGACTTGAAAAATTTTGCTACGAATGTTGATTGGGGAGGAGTTGTATATAGTCCACCAGGTGTACCAAAACCTCCGATGGGCTCAAGCTATTTTCCTATTGGAAACTCTTTCTATGATGCTTATTGTTCCTATTTGTTCTATATATACCTTTAATTCGAATGTTATGTTGCATTTCAAAGAGTTATAAAGAGAAAAAAGTCAAAAAAAAAATTTGACTACATATATAGAAAGTGCTATCAATTTTTAGAAATATACTTGATGAACTGTTGCAATCCCTTTGTGAAGTTTATCAAATCTTTTCTTCACCAACTAGGCTAGGCAATGACTTTAACGAGTGTACGAGAAGAGGTGGAGACAAAGTTGACCGTGCAAACAAAGGCAACGAGGAGCGCTAGAAAGAACTAGACAAACAGGTCACTCCAAACAACGATTGGATCACATGAGTAGACGATTCCTTCGATACACTAGACATTGTACATTATTTAGTAAAATTGTGTACAATACTTGCACATTTCATGCACATAAAAACTATCTTACTCTTAATTACTAATCTAGTAAAACAAGATTTATAATTAATATCTCATAATTTCAATAATGAGACATTATATTATTATTGCGTTTGATTGGTGATATAAATTTATGTGAATAACCAAACACAATATTATTATTTTTATCGCAAACTTAATCTTAAGATATACCACATCGTATCCCACATATCAATGTTCCTAATAATTGATAGCAGACGAAAAAAAAAGGATGTTCCTAATAATTGTACAATTGTCTATTCTATGAATTTTGTTATGCTATCCAAGTTGAAATGCACTTATTGTCGTACAAGTGAGTGCAAGGAAGAATATAAATATTCTCCGTTGACACAAAGTCGGATAAATATATCTGACATTTAGTGTCACCTAACTCTATGTTTTCTATATCAGAATAGGTCAGACGGGGAAATAAGCGAAGAGTTCCTTGTCCACATCTTTTAATGGCCCATTTCTGCCCTATTTTAAGAAGTACAAACATAAAAAGTTAAGAAACACTGCTATTATAGCTTGAACTACATGATTAACTATGTACTTGTTATCTGAGTCTTTTACTTGTATGAACGACATTGTCAATAGATTCAACCAATAATCAGTAGTATATCAGTCAAATATTATAGTTTAAATAGAAAATAACCTAAAATATCTTTACATTTTTACAATAAAGTAAAAATAAATAAGAGTTCACTAATACATACCTTGAATTTTAAAGAGGCACAACAACATAATTAATCTTTTAAATTAAGATAAGATCTCAGAGATGATTAAATATTTTAGATATTATGTGTGAAAGAGAGAAATAATATATGTGTTAAAGAAGGACAAAAGTCCAACTTTCGTTTGGTTTTGCTTCAATTTTTGTTGTTATACTAGTAAGGGAATAAGGGTAGCCGTGCACATTCACTCAAAGTCTAAGAAAGGCGGTGGCGGAATCAGAAATTTCATGAAGAGGGTAAAAAATTAAACAACAAAAGCTCTTTTTAAAAGGGGAAGAAATTGTTACAAGTGAGATTTAAACACGCAAGTACCGATTCATTAAAGATGTCTAAACACACATTCAAGACATCTTAAACCACTAGGCCATAACAACCTATTATATTGATGATGTCTAAAATATGTTATTTAATCATTTCGTGTATCAATTTACTAGTATATGTGATATTTTTTTCCGACAAAGGGAGACACCCTGACATACATGTGCCTATGCCCCTGAAGGTAGGGATGTACTTCAAGAGGTGTAAATGTAATGTACAGTAGCGGACATACAAGATTTTCGTTGAGAAAATTCATCATCTACTATATGCAAGTAAAAATTATTATGATCTTATATTGTCAAAGGAAGTTCGGACAAACACTCTTTCCACGACCATAACTAATATAGGCCGCATATCCTGATGATTTCACAATTCGAACCAATAACCTTTTTATTTCTCTTTTGATTTTTTTTTAGCTTCCAACTGAACTAACTAACTTATCATTACGTGTCCCAAATTCACGCAAAGTCTAAGGAATCGTGTACTCATGTGATCCAATCATTGTTTGGGGTGACCTTAATTATATAAAGTTGATTGCAACAATTCATCGAGTATATTTCTCAAAATTGATAGCACTTTCTATATATGTAGTCAGAAAAAATAAATAAAGAAATTGATTTTTTTTTCCCTTTGCAATTCTTTGAAAGGCAACATAACATTCAAATTAAAGGTATAGAACACATTAAATAGGAACAATTTTCTTCTATTTTTTTTCATGATTTGGAATATTCTTTCCTATTACAGAAGAAGTGACCCAAACAATCCAACTTAGAATATTTGTTAGTTTAAATAATTAATTAGTACTAATTATGATTATGTGTCTTCATACTGCCAATTGTAAAGCATCATGTGTCTATATTAGGGGTGTGTATCGGTCGGTTCGGTTATAAGTATTATCGGTTCAGTTTATCGGTTTTTAAATATGCTAAACCGATAACCAAACCAATAAGATATTTGTTATNGCCACCTTATTGTTTTTGAAAAATATTTCTAGGTCAGGGCATGGGTTAGATCTCAGGGTCAGATTTTGGAACAATCATAAAGATCCTGTCCTAGTTCGGGTGACAAGGTCGGGTCCTAGATCGATTATCCAGGTTGATTTTTATGTCAAAAATTATTTCCCTAAAGAGTATTTTCTAGTCTCAAGCAAAAAATAAAAGATTTTTCTGAAAATTGTGTTTCATTTACCAATCAAACATTAAAAAATATTTTCTACTCACCAACCAAACATGAGAAAATAACTTAGAAAATCCACTTGTTTTTTCCAAGAAAACATTTTTCAAGAAAAACATTTTCCTTCGTACAAAACACACCCTTAGTTTAACTATTTACCTTGATTTTTAAAAATTCATATATGAGATATATCTATTTTTTTTAGGCTGGTAAAATTCATTGCGTCAATACACTATGTCCCGGCTTTGTACAAGTAAACTATAACGTACCTCTTAATAGTTCATTCATGGATACTATTTCACAACATGAAGGGAAACCTTGGGGTGTGAGAATGTACATTGATCGGGTATATTTTATATTGTTTTTATTTTTCTTATTTAGAGTCTTTAAACATTTTATAGAAATATAGGAATTATAGTTAGGAGACACTACTAAAAAAACAGTGAATACCGACCTACAAATACCGACCTCCGGAGGTCGGTATTCCCTGAAATACGGACCTAAAACCGACATCCCAACTTAAGTCGGAAAAAGCTTGGTCTCTATTCAATACCGACCTCGAGAGGTCGGTATTTACTGACCTCTTGAGGTCAATTTTTATTTTATGTCGGAAAATTCATATATTATTATTTTCGACTTCCTGAGATCAGAATTGGAATACCGACATCCGGAGGTCAGTATTTTTGTTTTTGTAATATTGAAATTCTGACCTCCAGAGGTCGGTATTTTAATTTTTGTATTTTTAAAATTTCGACCTTCGGAGGTCGGTATTTTTATTTTTGTATTTTTAAAATTCCGACCTCCGGAGGTCAGTAATTTTATTTTTGTAATGTTGAAATTCCGACCTCCGGAGGTCGGTATTTTTATTTTTGTAATGTTGAAATTCTAACCTCCGGAGGTCGGTATTTTTATTTTTGTAATGTTGAAATTCTGACCTTCGGAGGTCGGTATTTTTGTTTCTGTATTATTAAAATTCCGACCTCCGGAGGTCGGTATTTTTATTTTTGTAATGTTGAAATTCCGACCTCCGGAGGTCAGTATTTTATTTTTGTAATGTTGAAATTCCGACCTCCGGAGGTCGGTTTTTTGCTACAAAACAGGTAGCAAATTGCTGCAATTTTTAGTTGCCCACCTGCATATTTATACCAAAACAACCCAAAGCCAAATAAACTTCATCCAACTAAAACAACACAATATTTTCAACATATACATTAAACTATTTTAAAATAAACTTCATCCAACTTCAAAATAAACTAAAATACGATCAAATTAAACAATTCCAAAAATATAGAAGTCTAAAATGCGAAATAGTTACAACAACTCCTCACCACCCTCACTCTCCTTATCAAACTTATCATTCTCATCACCTTCCTGATCAGATCCATCACTGCTGACCGGACATAGAGGAAGAATATTTCCTTATTCAAAAAGAAAAGTTAGTTGGGCCTGAAGCGCTACATATCTGTTGTTCTCTACCTCCTTTGATGCCGCAATCTCCTCTTCTCTTTTCCTCTCTCTTTCTTCTCTCTTCTTCTCTCTTTCGGCTACAGCAGCAAGCTCGGTATTGAGATAAGCTATCTTACTCTCCATTGCAGATATTGTCTCTCTATCCCCGCCATCGAAGCTTGAGGAAGATGAACCATAATACCAAGACTTCTTCTTATGATACGCCTTTTCTGGATAGCCATATACTGAACCTCTAACTGGTTCACCAACACTCTGTTTCCAAAGATTCTCGTTTTCTTCTTGTGTAAATGGTATGTCCCGATTCTCAAGAGGTAGAGTACTACAATATTCCTGAGATATTCGTAAATACCTATCATGTAATTTAAACAAAGAACTCTACGAATAAGAATGAAATATATACAAGGAAAGGAAAAAAAGATTTAGTTTGAATGGAGTTCTTACATATGTCTCTTGAGCACGTGGCTCAATCCATCTTTCTTCTTCTGTGGGGTTCATACTCTTCTTGACGTGAGTAACCTTGAACATCTTTTCTACAGGTACCGGCCTACCCAACTTTTTTTCCTGCAAATAACATATATAGAATTTGATCTCATTAATCTCCAAAAACTACTTATCGAAAAAGAAAAAAATTATTTTACTAAATTAAGAAAGTATACCATTCCTTCCTTCCTAGTAACCTAGCTAATAGCTCCATCAGTGTGCAAAGAGCCTCCCTTTTCTGATGCGTGAGCTATCTTCCCAATCTCACTCCTCTTTTTAAATTTTTCATCAGTACTCCAATGTTCCAGTAACAGAGCCCATCGATTTGGTAACATAAACTTAGGAATTCTTTTTTTTCTCCGACAGTCACAAAATGTGCTAGAAAGCAACTTTGAAGCTTTAAGTTTGAAGTTCACTTGAACGTCTTCCTCATGTTCGGGAGCCCATACATAATATTTCTATAATAAAAAATAACTAAATATTTATTGTTCAAATGAATAGCGAATTTAAATGTATATGATGTGAATTTAATTGATATACATTTTTACCTTAAATTCGTTGAACATCTGCCCTTGGGTGTTAAGTGGAATTGAAGTCCAATTCGGGTACACACCATTATAGTGAGTTCCGATGCACTTTAAAATAATCTTTGCTATACCCACATCCGGACGTAAGCTGAAATACGAGTTCATTGACAAAGTAGAGTAAACAAAAAAATAATCAATCAATTAAAATGTAAATAGATAAATGAAAGATGAAACATAATTAAATCATACTTGTATCCTAATGGCTCGATAACGAGTCTCCGAAAATTGTCTCTATTGCTGGCTAAGGACCATGTGCATCTGAGTGCTGGGTGGTGGGAGTATTAGGCTCTGAGCCATTGGATTCAAGATAAAGATTGGAAAGCCCAATTGATCCACTATTACTATTCAAACTATTGCACTGACTAGCACTAGCTGATGGTATGGTAGACCCACGACCAAGATGTGAATAGCCCTGCAATGTTTGGTAACCTGAACTAGGTACCACAGTAGGTGTAGATATAATATAACCAGATTGTGGAGCCACATGAGTAGAGGCATTATGTGACTGGTGTGCCGAGTGAGTAGTTGAAACTGAGGCTCGTTTTGAAATATTAACTCGAGGGGGCTCATCAGATATCACGACCCCAGTGGGCCTTCTCATAACATTAGCCTTAAATTTCTTTTTTGGATTAGCGGATTTTTTTGATTTACCCTTGTCTGTATCTACCATCTATATCAATTAAATATAAAAATTAAAACAAAGTAGTACAAAATAATGTCACAATGTCGAACAAATATATCAAACAAAGTTATTATAACATAAGGCTTAATCCAAATAGTCTTTCACAATGTCGAACAAACGCTAAAACTACTAAAATATAAAGTATACTCAAATATGAATAACTAAAAATCTACCAACTAAACATACAAATTGTTATTTATCTTTCCCTTGGGACATTTCACTTTAGCTTATGTTTAACTTTTTTGGCTTTTGGAATTGCTTTTGAAAACTATTGCAATGTTGTTCAATTTACAAGTTATATTTCAGAGAAGTGGTAATATTGTCCCTAAACTCTTTTTCTCCATTTCCAGTCACATCACTCAGTTTCTGCAAATTCAATGATCAATAAAGGGAATGTGTGTTCACATGTTTCAGAATATCTACCTACATTACTTAAAAATCAATGTAAGAAGCTTACATTGAACTGTAACTTGTGAGATTGAACTCTTTTCTATGTATCAAACTTTGCAATTCTAAGGATTCTTTGCCATGACTCATGAGCTACTTGTCATTAATTGAGCTAAGTGTCAACACTAGATGGACACAAATCGATCTTGCAAGAAAATCAATTTTGTTATCAATAGGATCAACTAGTGTTGGTACTTATGCTTAACAAAGACATTATTCCTAAATTAAAGCTTAATATCAACACTAGATGGACACAAATCGATCTTGCAAGAAACGTTAAAACTACTAAATAGTCTTTCACAATGTCGAACAAAAGTTAAAACTACTAAAATATAAAGTATACTCAAATATGAATAGCTAAAAATCCACCAACTAAACATACAAATTGTTATTCATCCTCTTTGAAAGGTTCTTCATCATCTATCCATTCACATGCATCATCTTCGGAAGTTTCCTCCTCATCTATCCATTCATCCTCTTCGAAAGTTTCCTCCTCATCCTCCTCCATATTTGTTGGCATATCTAACTCTTCTCTATTAATCTCTTCTAAAATGTGATCAGGATGCTCCAAATTCATTTCTAACTCAGCATCCACTACTTGATGAGCACTTGATATTTCATTTTGATATGAAACATCCAATTCATTATCAACTTCCACTCGCCCCATTGGTTTTGTTTTGATTACTGCCCACCAATCAGACTTATCCCTACGCAACAGATAAGGAGCATAGTACACTTGCTTAGCATTCTGTGCAATAATAAAATGATCATAAGCCTCATACTTTCTACTGTGCTTGACTTCAATGATATTATGTTGCTTAAGCTCCCTCGTACCTCTTGAAGTTGGATCAAACCACTTGCATTGGAAAAGTAATATTCTTTTGATTGGCCAACCCGAATACTCCAACTCTAAAATCTCATGTAGGATGCCAAAATAATCAACATTCTCATTTTGATTTCCATCATCACCTTTAACCCAAACACCACTATTATTAGTTTTCTTATTCTTTGAGTATTTCTCTATGGAAAATTTAAAACCATTTACGTTATATTGGGACATTGTGTGAACTGTAATCGGTCCCCAAGAAATATCCTTGAAACATTGATCAAATGTGGCGGCATTTTCTGAATTGTAGACCTATATATGGTTAGTAAATTAAAAGCAATGGTAGTAGAAAGAAGAGTACACTAATCTCTTAATAGGTGTATATATTACAACACTTAGCCAATTAGTATACCACGTTATAAATGATGGAAACACTTGATCATGACCATATTGGCTCACAAAATAACTGTAGAATCACATTGAAAATACAGTTAGTTTTCTTAATAAAATCGGAGTTGAATATATGTTGTTTACATATTTAATTTTCTTACTCTAAGAAGGGTTGGACTTCTGGACAATTCAACAAGACATGAAGCTCTACAGATTTTTTCTCCTTTTCGATAAGTTTCTGCAATGTACGCTTTTTTGAACCCTTACCCGGTTGGTTGAAGATTGATAATGATTGTACTGCAGGATCATTCCCAGTAACATCATGTAGATTAGGTCTGTTTCTCAAACACGACACATAATCATCAAAGTAGTAAGAACAAAAGTGGGATCTTTCTTTAGCTAGATATACTTGAACCATACAACCGTCCACCCTATGTTTATTCTTAATACCCTTTTTAGACTTGCCAATGCTCTTGTAAAATTTTATATTAGATATATAATTTCAAAAGATATATAAACAATTTATGAAATAAGAATAAATGTGTTATAGTTATTTACCGCTCAAAAGGATACATCCACCTATATTGAACTGGACCTCCCAGTAAAGCTTCATGAACAAGGTGAATAGGAAGATGTTCCATCACATCAAAGAACCTAGGTGGAAGAATCTTCTCCAACTTATTACTAATAACAACTATATTTTTGGCCATCCGAACCAGATTCTCTACTCTCAATGTGCTGGAACACAAGTCTTTGAAGAATAAACTGATCTCTGCCATCGGTTTCCATATGTTTTCAGGCAATCCACAAAAATCAATCGGAAGTAATTGTTCCATGAAAACATGACAGTCGTGACTTTTCATCCCATGTAATATTTCACGCTCAATGTCAACCCTCTTTCCCAAATTTGAGGCATATCCATCTGGCATTTTCAAGCTTTCCACCCACTCTCACAATTTTTTCTCTTTTGTTCCATTGTGAATGAATAACTAGCCTTGGGCTTAAGTAACTTGTTGTTGGCAGACTCCTGTAAATGCAACTCCGGTCGTCTACAATGTTCTGGTAAGTCAAGTCTAGCCTTAACATTATCTTTTGTCTTGCCAGTTACATCCATTACAGTGTTGAACAGATTATCAAAATAATTCTTTTCAATATGCATGACATCAAGATTATGTCTAAGCAAATTATCTTTCCAATAAGGTAACTTCCAGAATATGCTCTGTTTAGTCCAATTATGTGCAACACCATACCCATCAAATTTGTACGGTGGTTCCTCAGTTACCTTTGGAAAATTTTGAACCCTTTCCCAAATATCATCACCCATTAATATTGGGGGTGGACCATCTCGTTCGGTTTTATTCTTTTTAAATGCATATTTCTTTCTCCTAAACTCATGATCAGGTGGCAAGAACCGACGATGACAATTAAACTATGAATTTTTTTGGCCATGTTTAATGTGAATGATTTAGTATCTTCTATACAGTAGGGACATGCTAACTTTCCAGCTGTCATCCATCCAGATATCATTCCATAGGCAGGAAAATCATTAATAGTCCACATTAAAGTATCACGCATGTTGAAATTTTATTTACAAGAAATGTCCCATGTTTATACCCCCTCGACCACAACAATTTCAACTCATCAATCAAAGGTTGTAAGTACACATCAATCTTGCTTTTTGGATTACTCGGACCAGGAATGACACAATTTAGAAATATATATGGACTTGTCATACAGATCTCATGTGAAAGATTATACGGTGTAATAAACACAGGCCAACAAGAATATGGTGCAGCCCCAACTGAAAAAAGGGTGAAACCATCTGCACATAAACCCAGCCTAACATTCCTTGGTTCAGCGGCAAAATCTGGATAAGTTCTATCAAAATGTTTCCAAGCCTCTCCGTCAGATGGATGACACATGACACCAGGTGGCCTTCTATTTTCACGGTGCCATCTCATATAAGGAGCAGAGCTATTTGATGCATACAACCTCTTCAATCTTGGTATAAGAGGTAAATAATGCATCGCCTTAATAGCAAGTTTCTTTTCGGTAGAACCAGTCTTATAGCGAGGGTGACTACAAAACTTACAAGACTCTAGATTGACATCCTCTTTATAGTATAACATGCAACCTTTTTCACAACAATCAATTCTTATCGAGGAGAGTCTTAACTTAGACACCAATGCATTTGCTTTATAATAAGAAT
>NC_064289.1:50032997-50043758 GCF_019186545.1 Solanum stenotomum | reverse complement strand
TCAAGTTAATTTTATAAATTTAAATTATATAACTCCTAATTATATAAATTTAATTTTATTGATCAACAAAAGTTTATCAATATCAAATATATATATATATATATATATATATAAAATTTAACTACACATCAACAGAAGTTTAATTTAATAAATTTAATTTATCGATCAAGTTAATTTTATAAATTTAAATTATATAACTCCTAATTATATAAATTTAATTTTATTGATCAACAAAAGGTGATCAATATCAAATTTAATATATAAATCTCCTTGAATTGATCATCGGTATTTATTTAATTGATAATGTATTTCATATCTAAACCACTAGTGTATAAGACTTGATTTGTTAAACTACTCGAGGAGTATATAATTATAATTATATATATATATATATATATTTAACTACACATCAACAGAAGTTTAATTTAATAAATTTAATCTATCGGTCAAGTTAATTTTATAAATTTAAATTATATAACTCCTAATTATATAAATTTAATTTTATTGATCAACAAAAGTTTATCAATATCAGATTTAATATGTAAATCTCCTTGAATTGATCATCGGTATTTCTTTAATTGATAATGTATTTCATATCTAAACCACTAGTATATAAGACTTGATTTGTTAAACTACTCGAGGAGTATATAGTTAATCAACGTATTTCATACTCCGATAAAGTATCGTTTACATGTCATCATAATTAGGAGGTGATCACTACACTTAACATCCATTCAATTAGATCGAACGTATATAATAATACTATCTCACATTTCATACTCGAATGGATTATATGTTAGCTCTTCACCTCTACATCATGACATAAGATATTAAGTTCATGATTAGACGACGAACTGATAGAATTTGTACATTACTCTAGAAATACAAGTATATATAATTATCTCCTAATTCATATCAATGTAGTTTCATACTCTAAATATGGATTATAGATATTTTTTTATTTATTCCACGAATTCTAACTTTTTATTTATAAAAGTATACAAAATTGTTACACTTTTTGAACAATTAATTGTAGGTGTAAAATGAAATTTTAGTATTATGCACAATAGCAAAATTATGATTATTAAGAGGAATATTTTAAACAAACCAACCTCCGGATGTCGCTTTTATTAAAAGCAATTAGATTTAATAAAAAATACCGACGTCATGAGGTCGGTATCACATTAGAAAATATTAATTTACTACATACTATTTAATTTTACCGACTTCCGGAAGTCGGTATTATAATTTTTTTGTTTTTATAATACCGACATCAAGAGGCCGGTTTTTATTGTAATTCATTTTATGGGAAAAATTCCGACCTCCTGAGGTCGGAATTTGGTTTTTCCGCTTTTATTTTGCATCTTACAAACCGACCTCCGGATGTCGCTTTTAAAAGTAATAAAATATCGACCTCCGGATGTCGCTTTAATAGATGATATAAAAATACCAACCTCATGAGGTCGGTATTTTAATTACATACTATTTAATTTTACTGACATTCGGAAGTCGGTATTATAATCTTACACATAATTGAAAAAAATTTCGACCTCAGGAGGTCAGAATTTTTCCCAGAAATAAAAATCGACCTCTTGATGTAGGTATTATAAATAAAATCAAAAAAATAATACCGACATCAAGAGGTCGGTTTTTTGCTTTTATTTTCTTACAAACCGACCTCCGGATGTCGCTTTTAAAAGTAATAAAATACCGACCTCCGGATGTCGCTTTTAAAAGTAATAAAATACCGACCTCCGGATGTCGCTTTAATAGATGAAATAGAAATACCGACCTCATGAGGTTGGTATTTTAATTACATACTATTTAATTTTACTGACATTCGGAAGTCAGTATTATAATTTTACACATAATTGAGAAAAAATTCCGACCTCAGGAGGTCGAAATTTTTCCCAAAAATAAACCGACCTCTTGATGTCGGTATTAAATACCAACCTCATGAGGTCGGTATTTTATATTATTTTATTTTTCATACTATTTAATTTTATCGACATACGGAAGTCGGTATTATTTAATTGAGAAGAAATAAAATATTGTTATTTATTTATTTGTTTAATACCGACATCAAGAGGTCAAATTTCATTTTTTCCGTGAAAAATTCCGACCTCCAAAGGTCATAATTTGGTTTTTCCGCTTTATTTTGCATAAAAACCAACTACTTGTAAATACTGACCTCCGGAGGTCGGAAATTACCGACCTCCATTTGATGTCGGAAATTTTTAGGTTGGTATTCACTGTCTTTTTAGTAGTGAGATAACATAAATATTGTTATTGACAATTTTATTTTATTTTAAAAAAAAGGACTTAGCCGGAAATTGGTGGCTTTTAGTGTCACAACACTTTACACGAGTAGGTTTCTGGCCACAAAGTCTCTTCACTGACTTGAAAAGTTTTGCTACGAATGTTGATTGGGGAGGAGTTGTATATAGTCCACCAGGTGTACCAGAACCTCCGATGGGCTCAAGCTATTTTCCTATCGAAAACCCTTTCTATGATGCTTATTGTTTCTATTTGTTCTATATATACCTTTATGTTGCATTTCAAAGAGTTATAATGGGAAAAAAGTCAAAAAAAATAAAAAAATTTGACTACATATATAGAAAGTGCTATCAATTTTTAGAAATATACTAGATGAACTGTTGCAATCCCTTTGTGAAGTTTATCGAATCTTTCATTTAAGGTCACTCCAAACAACGATTGGATCACATGAGTAGACGATTCCTTTGATACACTAGACATTGTACATTATTTAGTAAAATTGTGTACAATACTTGCACATTTCATGCACATAAAAACTATCTTACTCTTAATTACTAATCTAGTAAAACAAGATTTATAATTAATATCTCATAATTTCAATAATGAGACATTATATTATTATTGCGTTTGATTGGTGATATAAATTTATGTGAATAACCAAACACAATATTATTATTTTTATCGCAAACTTAATCTTAAGATATACCACATTGTATCCCACATATCAATGTTCCTAATAATTGATAGCAGACGGAAAAAAAAGGATGTTCCTAATAATTATACAACTGTCTATTCTATGAATTTTGTTATGCTATCCAAGTTGAAATGCACTCACTATGGTACAAGTGAGTGAAAGGAAGAATATAAATATTCTCCGTTGACTCAAAGTCAGATAAATATATTTGACATGTAGTGTCACCTAACTCTATGTTTTCTATATCAAAATAGGTCAGACGGAGAAATAAGCGGAGAGTTCCATGTCCACATCTTTTAAATGCCCATTTATGCCCTATTTTAAAAAGTACAAACATAAAAAGTTAAGAAACACTGCTATTATAGCTTGAACTACGTGATTAACTATGTACTTGTTATCTGAGTCTTTTACTTGTACGAACGACATTGCCAATAGATTCAACTAATAATCTGTAGTATATCAGTCAAATATTATAGTTTAAATAGAAAATAACCTAAAATATCTTTACATTTTTACAATAAAGTAAAATCAAATAAGACTTCACTAATACATTCCTTGAATTTTAAAGATGCACAACAACATAATTAATCTTTTAAATTAAGATAAGATCTCAGAGATGATTAAATATTTTAGAAATAATATATGTGTTAAAGAAGGAAAAAAGTCCAACGTTCGTTTGATTTTGCTTCAATTTTTGTTGTTATACTAGAAAGGGAATAAGGGTAGCCGTGCACATTCACTCAAAGTCTAAGAAAGGCGATGGCAGAACCAGAAATTTCATGAAGAGGGTCAAAAATTAAACAACAAAAGCTCTCTTTAAAAGGGGAAGAAATTGTTACAAGTGAGATTTGAACACGCAAGTACTGACTCATTAAAGATGTCTAAACACACATTCAAGATATCTTAAACCACTAGGCCATAACAACCTATTATATCAATGATGTCCAAAATATATTATTTAATCATTTCGTGTATCAATTTACTTGTATATGTGATATTTTTTTCCGACGAAGGGGGACACCCTAGCATACATGTGCCTACGCCCCTGAAGGAAGGGACGTACTTCAAGAGGTGTAAATGTAAATGTACAGTAGCGGACAAACAAGATTTTCGTCAAGAAAATTCATCATCTACTATATGCAAGTAAAAATTATTATGACCTTATATTGTCAAAGGAAGTTCGGACAAACACCCTTCCACGACCATAACTAATATAGGCTGCATATCCTGATGATTTCACAATTCGAACCAATGACCTTTATATTCCTCTTTTGATTTTTTTTAGCTGCCAAATGAATTAACTAACTTATCATTACGTGTCCTAAATTCACGCAAAGTCTAAGGAATCGTGTGCTAATGTGATCCAATCGTTGTTTGGAGTGACCTTAATTATATAAAGTTGATTGCAATAATTCATCAAGTATATTTCTCAAAATTGATAGCACTTTCTATATATGTAGTCAGAAAAAAAAATTGATTTTTTTCCCTTTGCAATTCTTTGAAAGGCAACATAACATTCAAATTAAAGGTATAGAACAAATGAAATAGGAACAATTTTCTTCTATTTCTTTTTCATGATTTGGAATATTTTCTTTCCTATTATAGAAGAAGTCACCCAAACAATCCAATTTAGAATATTTGTTAGTTAGAATAATTAATTAGTACTAATTATGATTATGTGTCTTCATACTGCCAATTGTAAAGCATCATGTGTTGATATAATTGGATCCGGCTCCTCTTCATTTCCCTTCCCTCCATTTTTTCCAAGTTCTTGCTTGGATGTGAGACACATGGCATAGGTAAAAATTAATGGTTAAGATTTAATTGAATAAAAATAAGATTTTAATTATGATTTAGATAATTAATATTTCATAAGAAAATGACAATACCACAATCATAACAATATATTATCTTGTCCATAAATATATTATTAAAATAAAGAAAATTTTCTAATCTTTTTCTTACTAGTATTATCTTCTGTTTTTGTCCATAAATATATTATAAAATAATTCTCTTTTTCTAATTATTTTTTCCATGCGAGTATTTTTTTCTATTAATTATATGTAAACTAATTTCAAACAGAAAGTTCAAAGTTGCTATCTAAGACTTACTCAAATTTTTTTAAAAAAAAACAAACAAACGGAAGATAAATACTCGTAGAAAAAAAAATAGAAAAGAGAAAATTTTTTATAATATATTTATGGACAAGATAATATATAATTATGACATATGATTATGGTATTATTATTTTTCTTATGAAATATTAATTATCTAAGTCATAATTAGAAATCTTATTTTAATCAATTTAATCTTAGCCATTGATTTTTTATCTATGCCATGTGTCTCACATCCAAGCAAGAACTTAGGGAAAATGGAGGGAGGGGAAATGAAGAGGAGCCGGATCTTATATAGTTAGGCTGATTCGGACACATGTATAAGATAATCACGTTCTATTATTTAAAGTAGACAAGTAATTAAGTTTTTATTTTATTTTATAATCAAGTGTTCGATATTTATATAGGGGTTCGATTAAATTCGAATAGATATTTGCCTATATATATATATATATATATAGTTCGGACAACTAGCTTACAAAATATGTACAAAAATTATTGAAACACAAGATATACACCAATTATGTATATATGGTATGCATATTATATTATATGTAAAATATATGTATATTGGATTTGGCTCTCCTCCATTACACTTTCCATCCATTTCATCAAGTACATTTCTAGATGATAGACATGTGTTTTATTTAATTTTGAGATACGTTTCAAAAACAAATTATACCTTTTTTTTTAGTTTCATACCTAAACTATTGAGAGTGTGAATTTCATGCCTAAACTATCACTTACTAGTTTGAGAAATACACTTCTCTCTTTTATACCACTTTCATCATGGTGTGTGTAATACGCACTCTCTTTTATTTAAAAAAATTATCACATCACACTCTACATGGACAAAACATTCAATCTTGACAAAAATTAAATAAATTATTAGTATTAGTTAAAAATTTAAAATTAAAAAATTATTATCCAAAAAATAATATTTCTTTTATAAAATAAAATGTAAAATATTTTTCTTACCCTAATCCATCACTTCCCCTCACCCCACCCCCACCCACCCCACCCACCCCCGGCCATTTTTCAAAGCTTTTTTTTAAAAAATTTCTTTTATAAAATAATAAAAAAAAAATTCACTTCATCTCCCCCGCCCCAAATACTAATTTGGATATTTATTTTTTAAAATAATTCTACCCACCCCACCTAACCCTCCGCTTCCAATTTTTTTTCTCATTTTGTGTTAGATATATACATATCAAAAATATTTTTTACTTGCCGCCGCAAGATATTTTTTAATTTTTTACTTATTTATGTTATATTCGGTACACTAGTAGAGTTTTTTTTTCTAAAAATATATGTACGTACATATCTAACACAAAATTAGAAAAATGTAAAAAAAAAAAAATTAGGAGTGGAGGGTTACATACGATGGGGTAGAATTTTTATTTTTTAAAAATAAAATAATATCAATTTTTTTTGGGGGGGTGGGGGGTTACGTGGAGGAGGTGGTGGAGTGGGGTAAGAATTTTTTTTTTTTTATAGATAGTAATACTTTAATCTTTAATTTTTAATTAATATTAATAGTTTATTATTTAATTTTTGTCAAAGTGGAATATTTTATCCATGTGGAATGTCATGTGTCAAGGTTTTTTCAAATAAAAGAGAGAGTGTATTACACACACCACTGAGGTGTGTTTCTCAAACTAAAAATATATAGTTTAGGTATGAAACTCACACTCTCAATAGTTTAGGTATGAAACTTAAAAAAAGGATAGTTTAGGTGTGTTTTTGACACTTATCTCTTTAGTTTTTAAAGGTCAAAATTATAGTATATTAATAAGTATTATAACCATAGTTAAGTCAACAACTTTTTGGAAAACTATTCTCCAAATTTGGTAAGAACGCAATATTGCCCACAAATTTGATATTTAATAAATATCATTAATTTCGTCTTATATTTTCTTATTCAAATATTTAAAAGTAGAACATGAATCTAACAATATTTTTATTTTTGCCCGATAAATAACGGTCTTCGAAAATATTTCGGCTTTAAATAAGTTTTCAAAATTCACAAAACAAAAACAAAAAAACGAAGAAGATAAAAGAATATCTTTAAAAAACATATATATTTCTTTTTTTTTCCTTCTTCAAACACAACAACCACACTTTCTCCTAAACTTTAGAATTTTGATATTTCACATTTGTAATCTTGATACATCTCGTTTTTCTTTAAATTATTTTTATTTCCCTTTCTTTTATTTTATAATTTTTGTCAATATTGATAATTTTTTACCTTCTTTTTGGTTTCTCAACATAATATTTCAAGGGTAAAGTTTATTGCCACAAATATTTTTTGGTTGATTCTCATCTTAAAGATCGCATAGTTTAATATGTTTTAAAAAAAATATAAGATGAAAATAATGATAATAATGGATATTAAAATTTATGTGGAATATCTTGTTCTTACCAAATTTGGAGAATAGTTTACCAAAATTTGTTAACTTAAATATGGTTATAATACTTCTTAATATAATATAATCTTGACCTTTAAAAATTGAATAGGACACATGTCTCTCTCTAGAAGTGTACTTGACGAAATGGAGGGAAAGTGTAATGGAGGGGAGCCAAATCCATGTATATTTAATCTATACATTGTGTACATATTTTGTAAACTAGATCATACAAGTCACAAGATATTAAACTGTAACTTTCTTAGTTCAAATTTGCGTGTTACAGTGTCTCACAAGTCTCAACGCTACCAACAACTTTTTTTCCATTTCTAAGGACTCGAATCAAAAAAACCTCTGATTAAATTATTATTTTTAACCATATTAGTTTCAAAGTCGAACACCGAAGGATTTAGTCATATGATCGAAAATCATTTTTGAATCTTATGCAAATATAAATCATCAATCTTCATCAACAATAAATAATTGTTGATTCAATTAATTCTACTAAAATCTATATTAAGATTATTATTTTGGATATTAGTTATAAATGAGCAAATAAACATTTATTAAATAAAAAATTATTTTTAGTTTTGGTATAGTCAATTTAGTTTTTTTATACATTTTTATATAATACATCTTCCTCATAGTATCATTTACCTAGCAAATCAAATTCAGTATTGATCTTTCNTATATGTACCAAAGAACCGAAGATATGTTATATCTAGAATATATCATAAATAATATTAAAGAAATATTCAGATTAAAATAACTATCGAAAGAATATTACAATAAATATTATTACATTTTACCATGAATTTCACACTACCAAAAAATAACATTAAAAAGATATCAAGATTAAGACACTTAGCAAAAGAACACTACAATAAAATCTTTAAAATAAAATACTCACCTACCACACTACCACCTACCACACTACCACTTTCATGAATCCCTCAACTACGAGTTCTGCTACGAAAAATGGTATCTATTTTACTGTACTTGTAAGTATCTAAAGACATTTTATTAGATAATATCATTTTTGTATTTGTATTTGAGAAAAACATTAATTTTTCACATGATTTTTGGGAAATGGAGAACCTTCCATTTCCTTTTGTGTGTAAACTTTTGTTGTAGTTGAAGATTGAACAGGTTAGTCCGATTCGGTTTGTTTGCCTTATTTTTTTAGTCTGTTTAAGAAAAATAATTCTTCCTTTTCTAGAAACTATTTTATTTTATTTTATTTTTTCACATAACATCATTAAACCACAAGATTTAAAAGCAGTTTGATACATTCTATATATATTTAATTTAAGATCACAACATTCAGAACAAAATTACTTTTAAAACTCCATGTTAAGTCATATCAGACAGATGAACTAAACCGGATTAAGTGCAATTTTTACATTTTATCTTACAATTGGAGATAAGGGCATAACAATGGCTTAGGACACACCTATTGAGCTATTTTTCATAAACAAACAATGGCAAGATGAACCTTTTCTCAAACGAAAATAGCATAAATGAACAAAAATTTTAAGCAATGACCTAGATAAGTTTTTTCACAAAATTTAATAGCATATTTGAGAATTTTTCCTTATTTTTTTTAAAAGGCAGTTGTGTTACCATTTACTAACAATTGTTCTCGTGAGATTGTTTCTTGTTGTAACTTAGGCTACTTATTTTATTAATATTTGATTGTTTACAGACTAAATATGGAATACATACGACTGTGTAGATTTCTACAAACAACGTGCATTTGATCATCCGTTGTTGAAGGACCATAATTTTCATCCTGAGGCATATCTCTACTCTCTTTTCATTTCATTATCATTTTGTATATGGATATTATATTATTGACATGTAATTAATTTAATATTTGATTAAACAGATGAAACCTATTTTATCAAGAATTAATAAAGATTCACCTTTCTCATCGGCAACTAATAGGTCATCGACAAAAAGGTCAAAAGACGGAGGATGACCTTTTGGAACTATTCATGTTAAGAGAATTACAAAGGATGACCTTATAAGATTAAGAAATATGCCCCGCCAGAAGATGTCACATTTGTCGATGAATATGATGTTGTAAGATGATTTATGCAATTTACTGTTATATATCTTGAATATTTCAAATCTAAACATAAGTTTATTATCTAATGTAGAACAACAATAATAGTGAACCAAATGGAAGATACATATCTTCAAAAGGATATAAGGTGGTATATGTCTATAAAAAATGTTCTTCTGATTTCCATGTTTTATTTAATTGGATTTGAAGTAATAAAGGAACAAGTTATTCATAGGTTAATCTGGGTACTCTGTAAGATTTACTAAAAATAATTAACTTTTTTTATTTAGGTTGCAATAGCTCGAATTTCATATAATCCAAATAGCAAGTTTGCGGGAGCCGGAATGTATACTGCTTTGTACAATCCTCAAGTTAAAGGACAATAACACAGTGGATCTCGACTAAAAATTCATAAAGGATCCAATATCTTACAAGTTGGTTGGAGAGTAAGTTTATATCAATTTTTTTTATTCCATTATTCTATCGTTTTGTGGAAGATGGATGTGTGTTAACCATTGAATATTGTGCTTTTAAGATGTATACTAGAAAATTTGTTATTAAATCCTCAATATTTTATAACTATAATATAATATCTCTGTTTCGTGCTTTAGGTGGACCCAACGTTATACAGAGATACTAAAACTAGGTTTTTTATACATTTCCAGGTAACTATCTTTTGTACCATGATGATTTCCCTGTTGAGTTCATTAAACTAGTACATCTTTTAGGGTGTGTTTGGTATGAAGGAAACCATTTTCAATTTTTCCAAATTTAGTTGGTTTAAATATTTTGGAAAATATTTTTCAAATCAACTTAATTTCCTCAAATTTAAGAAAAATGACTTCCCTTAAAAAATAAAGAAAAACATTTTTCAAAAGCCTACTTCATCCTAAAATTACAATATCTTTTTTCTTACCCTACCCCATACTCACCCGACCCTCCACATCCAAAAAAATAAATTAAAATTTTCTTTTTTTTTTAATTTCAAATAATTTTTTACCCTTATCCCCAACCCCCTACCCCCAAACTAGCCCCCCTCTACAAAAAAATAAATAAAAAAAAATTGAAAAATATTTCAAATTTAAAGATTTTTTACCTCATCCAACCCCTATTATGCCTGCCCCCTCCCCCCGCCCAAAAAAATCGTTTTGGCATTTTGTTTCAAATGTTTAAAATTTCATTTTTACCCCATCCCATGCCCTA
>NC_064289.1:50030355-50031831 GCF_019186545.1 Solanum stenotomum | reverse complement strand
TGGGGAGGAGTTGTATATAGTCCACCAGGTGTACCAGAACCTCCGATGGGCTCAAGCTATTTTCCTATTGAAAACTCTTCCTATGATGCTTATTGTGCTAGGAGTTATAATTTTCAACGAGAAAGAAAAGACAATTGAAGTAGATAAAACAATCACACACATCGATAATCCTAATATGTACAAGGTTGAATTTATACAACTTTCATATGGTGCAAAAGATATGTATTTTGCTCTTCATGGGGGACCGGGTGAAAGTACACATGTTTAATAGGAAAGAAAATCTTCCAAATCATGAAAAAAGTTTAAAAAAAAAAAATTGTTCCTATTTGTTCTATAAATACCTTTAATTTGAATGTTATATTGTCCTTTCAAAGAAATGCAAAGGGAAAAAAAAAGGAAAATGGTCAAAAATACCTCTCAATTTTCATTTATTGGTTGATCTTTCCATCACCATTAAAATCGAGGTATTTATACTCTTGTCATCTACAAACTTGTCACTCGTACCCCTCAATTGGATGAAAAACTCCAAATCAACAAAAATAATCCAATTTTAATTAAATACCCGATTTAAAAAAAAAAACTCGAACCCGGCCTAATTAACAAAATAAATATTTACCAAATTATATCCCCAAATCCATCCCTCTATTTTTTACCTCTTTACAACATTTTTCATCCATTTCTCCTCAACATCTTTTCTCTTCTAAAATTGTTATATGTTCTACTTACTGTGCGACCTATTTTTCTTAATTTGTTTTAACTGAAAAAATCCATAACTTGATAAGCTACAAAGATGGGTTTGGGAATTTAATTTGATATGAATTTATTTGGTTTAGTGAGTCAGATTGAGATTAAAAGAAGAAATCGGGTAATTTACTTAAAATTAGGTTAATTTTATTTATTCAGGGTTTTTGATCCAATTAAGGAATACATGTGACAGGTTTTTAGACGGTGAGGATATGAATAACTTGATTTTAATAATAAGAGCAAGGTCAACTAATAAATAAAAATTGAGAGATATTTTTAATCTTTTTCCCGAAAAAAAATCAATTTCTTTTTTTTTTTCTAACTACATATGTAAAACAAAACTCAAATTTCACTTATCTGAGTTATACTAAATGTGGTTAAGTTTATTTCTTCCAAAGACAAATAAAATATTGCAACAATTAATAAAAATAATTGAAAGCTAATTGTAGGTGGCTAATGTAAATGATTTTTCTTTAGCTCCCCCCTCCCCACACATAAAATCTACTTTTAATTGGTCTTCATAACTATAAAAAGAAAGAGATAGTGAATTACACTTGTGGGACTTTTATATAAGTGTATATATACTTATTATTCTTTCTGATGGTGAATAATATATAAAAGTATATTTTAATTGTCCATATGTGTGTAGTTTAGTTCTTTTAAATAAGATTTTAGTTGCTCTATATTTTAGTCTGCACATAAAATTATAATGAACTAAAGCATCATTACCAA
>NC_064289.1:50027008-50029511 GCF_019186545.1 Solanum stenotomum | reverse complement strand
AAAATTGTTCCTATTTAATTTGTTCTATACCTTTAATTTGAATGTTATGTTGCCTTTCAAAGAATTGCAAAGGAAAAAAAAATCAATTTCTTTATTTTTTTTTCTGACTACATATATAGAAAGTGGTATCAATTTTGAGAAATATTAGATGAATTGTTGCAATCAACTTTATATAATTAAGGTCACTCCAAACAACGATTGGATCACATGAGTACATGATTCCTTAGACTTTGCGTGAATTTAGGACACATAATGATAAGTTAGTTAATTCTTCTGGCAGCTAAAAAAAAATCAAAAGAGGAATATAAAGGTCATAGGTTCAAATTGTGAAATCATCAAGATATGCGGCATATATTAACTATGGTCGTGGAAAGGATGTTTGTTCGAACTTCCTTTGAAAATATAAGGTCATAATAAATTTTACTTGCATATAGTAGATGATGAATTTTCTTGACGAAAATCTTGTATCCCCGCCACTGTACATTACATTACACCTCTTAAAGTACGTCCCTTCCTTCAGGGGCGTAGGCACATGTATGCCAAGGGTGTCCCCCTTTGTCGGAAAAAATACCACATATACAAGTAAAATGATACACGAAATGATTAAATAACATATTTTGAACACCCTTGACATAATAGCTAGGTTGATATAGCCTAGTGATTTAAGATGTCTTAAATGTGTGTTTAGACATCTTTAATTAGCTAGTGCTTGCACGTTCAATCCCTTTTTAAAAAGAGCTTTTGTTATTTAATGTTTGGACCCTCTTTGTGAAATTTCTAGCTAAAAGAAGTTTTTGTTAGTTAATTTTTAGACCCTCTTCATGAAATTCCTGGCTCTGCCACTGCCTTCCTTAAACTTTGCGTTAATGTGCACGGGCTACCCTTATTCCCTTCCTATTGTTTGTAGTCTTTAATTACCACAATAGTAACATGAAAACTTGAACCAAACTTAACAATAATTCTGAGTTTATGTTTATCGCACATGATTGTTCTATCAATAATAATATAAACAGCAACTTACTATATAGTCTATATACACACACAAAAGCAATTACAAATCAAACCAAACCAACGTTGGATTTTTATCATTCTTAACACTTTTTCTTTTTCCATTAAAAATCATCTTCACCATTAAATTAAAAACACAAGTTAGCTTCTGATTATGTTTAATAAGGACCATAATTGCTTTAAAAGGACACACAACATTTCAAAAGATCACCTTTTTCTTCTCTGCATATATCGTTCTTCTCATTTAGTATTTTGTAAACATTTGATTTTGCATTGATCACATGCAGTCTTGTTAGCTGACGCAAAATTGACGTACAATGCCGTTCCTACAACCAGATGACTCAGATAACACGTACATAGTTAAGCACTTAATTCAAGCTGTGATAGCAGTATTGGTTATGAGTGTTGTTTTACTTTTCATGTTTCTACTTGTTAAAATAGGGCAGAAATGGGCCATGAAAAGACGTGGACAAGCACCTCTTCGCTTGTTTCCACCTCTCCCCTATTCTGATATAGAGTTAGGTGACCGTGACACTACATGTCGGATATGTTTGTCCGACTTTGAATCAACCGACAATATTTATATTCTTCCTTGCACTCACTTGTACCACAATGAGTGCATTTCAACTTGGATGCGCTGCCAAATTACGTGCTCAACCTGTCGTTGCAATTATGGTCATATCTCTAAGTCGTGGATCACTTGTTTAGTTTTGTTTTGTTTTATTATTCTACGTACTATGTATTAAATGTTCTACGTATTATGTAATAGTAATAATTTTGCCATTTTTCTATTAAAATATATACTTCTATATATTCGTAATGTGTACATTTAATAATTTTCATTACATTTATTAGCTAAGTAATAAAAAGTTGGGAAAATTTTCAAAACAACAATATTTTAGCTTTTAGTGAGACTCCTTAGCAACAGTTTCATTATTTATTAAAAATGTCATTATTTTAGTTTGCTAAGAGATTAGTTATACATTTATTTTATTTTGATTAATTTGAAAGAATACAAATAATTAATAACAGAACAAAGAAAATCATGGAACAAAAAAATTCAAAAAAGGTAAAAAAGATTTTAAATACAAATCAGTTACGTTTTGAAAAGAGCATAAATAGTCATCTTACCGTCGAGCGTTTTTTGCTTTCTTCTTAAGAACATCAAAAAAAAAATTAAAATAAATTAGTTTGTCTTACGACTCATTCATCTGATAACTTTCAAAGCTTCTTCAAGTTGAATACAACATATTTTTGAAACAAAATTTTTCAAAATTGACAACTATAAATTTGTCGCATCTAGTGAACAATTGAAAAACAATCACGTATTTTTTTTTATTTGTTTGGATGAGATATTGGTATATGTCGAGTACAAGAGTGTTTTTTTTCTGATTGAATCAGTGAAATCTTTGTATGCATTGGTAATTATAGCTTTTTTCGGATGTTTTATATCCAAATTATGATGTATAATGAATGAAATTGTTTTTTTTTTTTT
>NC_064289.1:49974388-50026953 GCF_019186545.1 Solanum stenotomum | reverse complement strand
CCCCCGTCAATTTTTTTAAAAAAATATTTTTGATTTTAAAATTTTAATTTTTTATGCCGCTCAACCCCTACCACACCCCCTCCCCTGTCAATTTATTTTTAGAAAAATATTTCAAATTCATAAAATTTCATTTTTTATGTCAACCCTACTCCTCAGCCCCTCCTCCCCCCACCCCCCCTCCGCCACCTTATTTAAAAAAAAATATATATTTTCGAAAAATATTTCTGGGTCAGGGCGTGATCAGATCTCATGGTCGGATTTTGGAATGGTCGTCACTCGTCAGGATCCTGTCCTAGTTCGGGTGTCAGGATCAGGCCCTAGATCGATTATCCGGGTTAATTTTCAGGACAAAAAATATTTTTCTAAAGAGTATTTTCTAGTCTAAAGACAAAAATTAAAGATATTTTTTGAAAAAATGTGTTTCAATTACCTACCAAACATTAAAAAATATTTTCTACTCACCAACCAAACATGAGAAAATAACTTAGAAATCCAATTGTTTTTTTCCAAGAAAACATTTTCTAGGAAAACATTTTTCAAGAAAAACATTTTCCTTCGTACAAAACACACCCTTAGTTTAACTATTTACCTTGATTTTTAAGAATTCATGTATAAGATATATCCATTTTTTTAGGCTGGTAAAATTCATTGCTTCAATACACTATGTCCCGGCTTTGTACAAGTAAACTATGACCTACCTCTTGATAATTCATTCATGGATACTATTTCACAACGTGGAGGGAGACCTTGGGGTGCAAGAATGTACATTGCTCGGGTACATTTTATATTGTTTTTATTTTTCTTATTTATAGTCTTTAAACATTTTATTCAAATATAGGAATTATAGTTAGGAGATAATGTAAATATTGTTATTGACAACTTATTATTTTTTTCATTTTTTATTTTGAAAAAAGGACTTAGCCGGAAATTGGTGGGTTTTAGTGTCGCAAGAGTTTACACAAGCAGGTTTCTGGCCACAAAGTCTCTTCACTGACTTGAAAAGTTTTGCTACGAATGTTGATTGGGGAGGAGTTGTATATAGTCCACCAGGTGAACCAGAACCTCCGATGGGCTCAAGCTATTTTCCTATTGAAAACTCTTCCTATGACGCTTATTGTGCTGGGAGTTATAATTTTCAACGAGAAAGGAAAGACAATTGAAGTAGATAAAACAATCACACACATCGATAATCCTAATATGTACAAGGTTGAATTTATACAACTTTCATATGGTGCAAAAGATATGTATTTTGTTCTTCATGGGGGACCGGGTGAAAGTACACATGTTTAATAGGAAAGAAAATCTTCCAAATCATGAAAAATGTTAAAGAAAATTGTTCCTATTTGTTCTATAAATACCTTTAATTTGAATGTTATATTGTCCTTTCAAAGAAATGCAAAGGGAAAAAAAAAAGGAAAATGGTCAAAAATACCTCTCAATTTTCATTTATTTGTTGATCTTTCCATCACCATTAAAATCGAGGTATTTATACTCTTGTCATCTACAAATTTGTCACTCGTACCCCTCAATTGAATGAAAAACTCCAAATCAACAAAAATAATCCAATTTTAATTAAATACCCGATTTAAAAAAAAAATTCGAACCTGGCCTAATTAACAAAATAAATATTTACCAAATTATATCCCCAAATCCATCTCTTTATTTTTTACCTCTTTACAACATTTTTCATCCATTTCTCCTCAACATCTTTTCTCTTCTAAAATTGTTATATGTTCTACTTACTGTGCGACCTATTTTTCTTAATTTGTTTTAACTGAAAAAATCCATAACTTGATAAGCTACAAAGATGGGTTTGGGAATTTAATTTGATATGAATTTATTTGGTTTAGTGAGTCAGATTGAGATTAAAAGAAGAAATCGGGTAATTTACTTAAAATTAGGTTAATTTTATTTATTCAGGGTTTTTGATCCAATTAAGGAATACATGTGACAGGTTTTTAGACGGTGAGGATATGAATAACTTGATTTTAATAATAAGAGCAAGGTCAACTAATAAATAAAAATTGAGAGATATTTTTAACCTTTTTCCCGAAAAAAAATCAATTTCTTTTTTTTCTAACTACATATGTAAAACAAAACTCAAATTTCACTTATCTGAGTTATACTAAATGTGGTTAAGTTTATTTCTTCCAAAGACAAATAAAATATTGCAACAATTAATGAAAATAATTGAAAGCTAATTGTAGGTGGCTAATGTAAATGATTTTTCTTTAGCTCCCCCCCTTCCCACACATAAAATCTACTTTTAATTGGTCTTCATAACTATAAAAAGAAAGAGATAGTGAATTACACTTGTGGGACTTTTATATAAGTGTATATATACTTATTATTCTTTCTGATGGTGAATAATATATAAAAGTATATTTTAATTGTCCATATGTGTGTAGTTTAGTTCTTTTAAATAAGATTTTAGTTGCTCTACATTTTAGTCTGCACATAAAATTATAATGAACTAAAGCATCATTACCAACAATATACAAATCCAACTTGTATACAATTATATTTGTAAACTCGTTACAAAAGAGAAAATAGAATTGTGACATGGGGACATCTTTAAACACTATAAATTTGGCAATCAGTTGCTTAATTATATTTGTCCTAAATATACTTTATAGAAAGATGAAAAACATATATTTAAATAGAAAAATGGCATAATTATTATTACATAGTACGTAGAACATTTCTTACATAGTACGTAGAATAATAAAACAAAACTAAACAAAACAAGTGATCCACAACTTATGGACCTGGGCACGTAATTTGGCGGCGCATCCAAGTTGAAATGCACTCAATGTGGTACAAGTGAGTGCAAGGAAGAATATAAATATTGTCAGTTGATTCAAAGTCGGATAAACATATCCGATATGTAGTGTCACGATCATCTAACTTTATATCAGAATAGGCCAAACGTGGAAACAAGCGAAGAGTTTCTTGTTCACGTTTTTTAATGGCCCAGTTCTGTCCTATTTTAACAAGTAGAAACATTAAAAGTAAAAAAAACACCTATGATTGATACTACTATTATAGCTTGAATTCCGTGGTGAAGGAAATACTTCCTATCTGATTCGGCCAAAATAAAAATGAATGAACTATTTTTGAAATAAAACTGCTAATTATATTAATTAATTTAAAGACACTATTTTATTATGAGACGATCTTCCAAATATTTATAAAACTGAAAACCATATAAATCTAGCAGACGAAAATATTTTATTAGAAAAATGGCATACAAATTTTGTTATACTGGCAGACGAAAAAAAAGAATGTTTCTAATAATTTTTCAATGGTCTATTTTGTAACAAATTCTAACTAACAAATATTCTATCCTAAAATATCAGCAATATTCTAAGTTGGATTTGTTTGGGCCACTTCTTCCATAATAGGAAACACAAATATTCCAAATCATGAAAAAAAAAAAATAGAAGAAAATTGTTCCTATTTAATTTGTTCTATACCTTTAATTTGAATGTTATGTTGCCTTTCAAAGAATTGCAAAGGGAAAAAAAATCAATTTTTTTTCCTAACTACATATATAGAAAGTGCTATTAATTTTTAGAAATATTAAATGAATTGTTGCAATCAACTTTATATAATTAAGGTCACTCCAAACAACGATTGGATTACATGAGTACACGAATCCTTAGACTTTGCGTGAATTTAGGACACGTAATGATAAGTTAGTTAATTCATCTGGCAGCTAAAAAAAATCAAAAGAGGAATATAAAGGTCATAGGTTCGAATTGTGAAATCATCAAAATATGCGGCATATATTAAATATGGTCGTGGAAAGAATGTTTGTCCGAACTTCCTTCGACAATATAAGGTCATAATAATTTTTACTTGAATATAGTAGATGATGAATTTTCTTGACGAAAATCTTGTATGCCCGCAACTGTACATTACATTTACACCTCTTGAAGTATGTCCCTTCCTTTAGGGGCGTAGGCACACGTATGCCAGGGGTGTCCCCCTTTGTTGGAAAACATATCACATATACAAGTAAAATGATACATGAAATGATTAAATAACATATTTTGAACACCCTTGACATAATAGGTTGATATAGCCTAGTAATTTAAGATGTCTTATATGTGTGTTTAGACATCTTTAATTAGCTAGTGCTTGCGCGTTCAATCCCTTTTTAAAAAGAGCTTTTGTTATTTAATTTTTGGACCCTCTTTGTGAAATTTCTAGCTAAAAGAAGTTTTTGTTATTTAATTTTTAGACCCTCTTCGTGAAATTTCTGGCTCTGCCACTGCCTTCCTTAAACTTTGCGTGAATGTGCACGGGCTACCCTTATTCCCTTTCTATTGTTTGTAGTCTTTAATTATTACAATAGTAACATGAAAACTTGAACCAAACTTAACAATAATTCTGAGTTTATGTTTATCACACATGATTGTTCTATCAATAATAATATAAACAACAACTTACTATATAGTCTATATATACACACAAAAGCAATTACAAATCAAACCAAACCAACGTTGGATTTTTATCATTGTTAACACTTTTTCTTTTTCCATAACAAGTCATCTTCACCATTAAATTCAAAACACAAGTAAGCTTCTGATTATGTTTAATAAGGACCATAATTGTTTTAAAAGAACACACAACATTTCAAAAGATCACCTTTATCTTCTCTGCATGTATCATTCTTCTCATTTAGTATTTTGTAAACATTTGATTTTGCATTGATCACATGAAGTCTTGTTAGCTGACGCAACATCGACGACATTGTTTACCTTCAGGTAAATCATCACCAAATGTATATATGTTTGTAGTCACCATTTTTCTCTTCTCCATGGGAAAGTAAAAAACGAGTTAGCTCTCTGCTATCTTCTAAATTATATTATATTACTGCAATTTATTTAAACTATGATAATATTTCATCTGCAGATTAAACTATTGACAATGCCGTTCCTACAACCAGATGACTCAGATAACGGATACATAATTAAGCACTTAATTCAAGCTGTGATAGCAATATTAGTTATGAGTGTTGTTTTACTTTTCATGTTTCTACTTGTTAAAATAGGGCAGAAATGGGCCATGAAAAGACGTGGACAAGCACCTCTTCGCTTGTTTCCACCTCTCCCCTATTCTGATATAGAGTTAGGTGACCGTGACACTACATGTCGGATATGTTTGTCCGACTTTGAATCAACCGACAATATTTATATTCTTCCTTGCACTCACTTGTACCACAATGAGTGCATTTCAACTTGGATGCGCTGCCAAATTACGTGCCCAACCTGTCGTTGCAATTATGGTCATATCTCTAAGTCGTGGATCACTTGTTTAGTTTAGTTTAGTTTTATTATTCTACGTACTATGTAATAAATGTTCTACGTATTATGTAATAGTAATAATTTTGCCATTTTTCTATTAAAATATATACTTCTATATATTCGTAATGTGTACATTTAATAATTTTCATTACATTTATTAGCCAAGTAATAAAAAGTTCCGTCGCTCACTTCAATTATCCATTTTATCAACAATTTTAAGGTTATGAAGTATCTTTTGTGTGAATTGTGGGCCCATTAATTTTGTAATTTTGCACATTTATTAATTTGTAAAAAGTTATTAAAAATTTGTGGGCCTCACTTGAATTGCTCATTATTATCTGTAATGGTAAGCATCTATCAAGTATAACTCTTATTCACATTTCTTAAGTAGTAAATAAAATAGTTGTTGCTCTATTAATATAAAAATAATAGTAAACTTATTTGTGTTTCGTGCGAAATATTGTTTTACTTAGAATCAAGACTTATTTTTCCAACTAAACAAAATAATTTTTAAAAAAATCCTAACATTAAGTTGACACCAAGAGAAATCAATCAGTTATTAAATCTCTTGGATATAATAATGGTGTATTTTAAAAAAAGTTACAAATTGAAATTAGCATACCAAAGTTTTTAATAAAGCATTATGCTCTCTTCTAATTAACATCAATTCAAACACAATGTCATTTATGAAAGAAATTCATTATTATTTAAAATAAGTCAAAAAAACTAAATGAAATCTTTAAAGTATTCACAATTTACTAATCAAAATTCATACGCATAAAGAAATAGTGAATAACCTTATTTTGATAATCCGTAATAATCATATACAAAAATTTCATTATCGGCAACTAATTCATTAAAAGAAGATCCTATATTTCCATAAAACATTCATGATTTAATAATTTCAAATGATTATAATTATCATAGAAAAAATAAAATGCTCAACCTAAATAACTTACGGAGAAAGTACATTCAATTTTCAAAATTCTTTTCAATTTTCAAAAATATTTCAAGTTTTAATTATTCACATTTAATTTAGGTCCATACATTCCTATATAATTTTTCATCACTTAGGAGTTTTAAATCTTTTAAAGTGCTTAATTTTCATATACTTTTATTTTTCTTTAAAAAAGAGTAAAGAAAAAATAACAATTCAAGAAGAAATTAATTCTTTCTGTATATATTTCTAGAAAATATGATGTTTCTTTGTATATTTTTTATAAATCTAATTACATGTACATTTTTTTAATACTTTTTGTCTTTATTTTTTCCTCACCTTCTTTCACCTTTTTCTTCTACCCGTTCCTTTTCTTTACAAAATTGTCAAATNAACATGTTGGTATACTAATTGAGATTGAAATACAATGGAAAAAACAAAAAATGTAAAACTTGTTGATATATAGATAGAATGAATACACAAATAAATTGTTGATTCAGACATTGTAGACAAACAAATGTTTTCCCCAAATCTAAAACCCTAAAAGCAAATATAAATGTATTAAAAATCAAACAAAATAAGCATATGAATGAATTTGTAGATTCTAATAAATCTGAAATATTAAAACAAAATCAGAAAAAAATCGAAAAGAAATTGTTTAATCGACTAAAAATCTAAAATACATAAATTTTACATGAATATGAACAAACTTGCATAAAAATCGAAAAAATCAACGGAAAATCCGTAATATGTACAATGCGATATATAAATCATAAACGGTGATATTGAAAACAAATCAAAAGAAATATAAATAACTAATTGAAATACATAAATATTAGATGAATATGTAAACAAACTTGCATAAAAATTGAAAAAATTGACGGAAAATCCGTAATATGTACAATGCGAAATATAAACCATAAACGGTGATATTGAAAACAAATAAAAAGAAATCTAAATAACTAATCGAAATGGGTAATAGAAATTATCTTGCCAATCGAGAAATCTGCTTGAATTAATAAAGAGATTTCGTTTAACAATAAAGAAAATTTCTTGATGAACAACAATTTAGCACCTTGAAGAAAGATAAACTTGAAACGTGAAAGGTGGGGAAGAAACGTGAAAGTTGGGAAAGAAACGTGAGTGTTGATGAAAAAAGGTTAATGGTATTGGTTTAGTTTTATTTTTTCCACTTTAAACGGTTATTGGTATATAATTTGGTCCAATATAGGACTCTTTCCATAAATTAAATTAATTTAAAATACTAAAATTTGAATACATATTATTTTATAAAAATATTGTCATTCTGCCATTTTAAATAAATATTTTAAAGTGTTGTTATTTTGACTAATTATGTTAGGTATTATGACTTAATTGCTAATTTTCTCATAAAGAAGTTCCGTCGCTCACTTCAATTATCCATTTTATCAACAATTTTGAGGCTATGAGGTATCATTTGTGTGAATTGTGGGCCCATTAATTTTGTAATTTGGCACATTTATTAGTTGGGCAAATTACAAAAATCACATACTTTTAAGGCAAAATTACAATCTATCTCTTAAAAGTTTATAATTACAGAAATCCCTCAAAACGGATACAATAATATAAGCGCTGATACATTAATCTGATGCGCCAGATACATTAATCGTTAAATAAGATACATTACATTTTATACATGATACACTAATATAGTGTACATTTTATACATGGTACACTAGCTGATGCGCGAGATACACTAATCTGATTGCGAGATACACTAATCTGATGTACATTTTATACATGATACACTAATCTGACGCGCGAAAATGAGAGATTTTGGAGATTTGTAAAACTTATAGGGATTAATGGTAATAAGTAAACTAAAATGTGGGATTTCTGCAATTTTTCCTTAAAATTATGTGGGCCTCACTTGAATTGCTCATTATCATCTGTAATGGTAAGCATCTTTCAAGTATAACTCTTATTCACATTTCTTAAGTAGTAAATAAAAATAGTTGTTGCTCTATTAATAGAAAAATACTAGTAAACTTATTCGTGTTTCGCGCAAAATATTATTTTACTTGGAGTCGAGACTTGTTTTCCTTGCTAAACAAAATAATTTTAAAAATATCCTAACATTAAGTTGACACCAAGAGAAATCAATCAATTTTTTAAATCTCTTGGATATAATAATGGTGTAATATTTTAAAAAAAGTTACAAATTGAAATTAGCATACCAAAGTTTTTAATAAAGCATTATGCTCTCTTCTAATTAACATTAATTCAAACACAAAGTCATTGATGAAAGAAATTCATTATTATTTAAAATAAATCAAAAATACTAAATGGAATCTTTAAAGTATTCACAATTTATTACTCAAAATTCATACGCATAAAGAAATATTGAATAATCTTAATACCTTATTTTGATAATCCGTAATAATCATATACAAAAGTTTCATTATCGGCAACTAATTCATTAAAAGAAGATCCTATATTTCCATAAAACATTCATGATTTAATAATTTCAAATGATTATAATTATCATCGAAAAAATAAAATTCTCAACCTAAATAACTTACGGAGAAAGTACATTTAATTTTCAAAAATATTTCAAATTTTGATTATTCACATTTAATTTAGGTCCATTTTTTGGGCATTTCTAATAATATCCATCCTTGTTCCTATTTTGGCATTTTTCATTTCCGGATTGTTAGCCCCGATTAGCAAAGGGTCGGAGAAACTTTCTACTTATGAGTCATTCCTATATAAATTTTCATCACTTAGGAGTTTTAAATCTTTTAAAGTGCTTGATTTTCATTTACTTTTATTTTTCTTTAAAAAAAAGTAAAGAAAAAATAACAATTCAAGAAGAAATTAATTCTTTCTGTATATATTTCTAGAAAATATGATGTTTCTTTGTATATTTTTTATAAATCTAATTACATGTACATTTTTTTTAATACTTTTCGTCTTTATTTTTTCCTCACCTTCTTTCACTTTTTTCTTCTACCCGTTCCCTTTCTTTACAAAATTGTCAAATATATGTTCTTACTTCGTTTTCAACTTCTTAATAATAAAGATAAGTAATCAAAAGAAGATATTATTGTACAGGTTCAACATAAGAAAATAAAACAAAATATTAAAATAGCAAATAAAATATATTATAGAATATGAAGAGGTATAAATATTATACACACGTTAATTATTTCAAAAGGTTAGTGAGATTAATAAGAAAAGCAATTGAGTAAATAGCTATTACATACATAAAAAGAAAAGTTTTTTTTTTATTTCTTAAGTTCAATTGACTTAATTAGTAACACAACACAATTTAAGATTTTCTCAAAATCAATATTTTTGTTTTTACACCATAAGTCCACTTACGCTCTCATTAATTAAAATAGAATTTTGAATTCACTAAAGTTGTTATGGCCAAACCATACCTTATAAAAGGGGTCCTTGTTTTACCCTTTAAATGTTTATGGTTGCAAACTTTCATTAATAGATCTATAATCAGGAGATCATCTTAATTGACACATTTTGTTTATGAATTTTTTTTCCTATAACAAAGTACTTTTATTTCATAAGTTTTGTACCTTTGAAGTATTTATCATTTTTTTTAAAAAAGAACACTATTATGGAATAACCATCATTAATTGCAGCAGCTTGTAATACCATCGATTAATCAAGTCATGAGACAAAAATTAGTAAACAACAAAAAGGAAAAAAAAAGAAAAAAAAACAAAGAACCTGAAAAAGACATGATTATCTTTGGGATTCTTTTCAGTTTTCTTTGGTAATTTTTCTGAATTGGAGGGCTAAATAGGATGGGGTAATTTTTTTTTTTTATGGGGAATGAGAGGGTGGTTTGGTTTGAGGGGGGTGGTAGAGTGGGGTAAAAATATAATTTAAATTTTATTTTTTTTAAAATTATTTTTGGGATGATAATATTTTAATTTTTAATTTTTAATTAATATCAATAGTTTATTATTTATTTTTTGTCTAGGTGAAATATTTTACACACCATTGATGTGTGTTTCTCAAACTAATTAGTAGAGCTGTCAATATGGGCTGGCCCGCCCCATCTGGGCTAACCCATACAGGCTTTGCAATTTGACGGGTCAGGCCGGGCTAGCCCATTTTTTGTGTGGGCCAGAAAATAGTTGGTTCAGCCCACAAGTACGTGAGTACAAGCTTTGCCGAGCCAGCACTCTTTTTTTAAAAGTATATTTTTTATAATTTTTTAAATTAAATTATAATTTAAAAATATTATTATAAATATCGATAAGATAATATTACATGGGTTAGTGTTACTACTTGTTAATCAAAGGCCAAATCCATCGGTGGACACCTAAAGTTGACACCAATTTTCATTTAGACACTTTAACTAGACTTTGTTCATTTTAAACACCTCATGTCATGTCCTATTGTGTCATTTACTGAATTGGCATATTGCGTGCATTACACTGTTTTTGAGCGTGTGAAAAGTTTAAATATTGTACATTTTTTACTTTTTTTTAATTTCTTCTTCCTTCTCTCTCCTTCCAACACCACCTCCATCATCCACCACCATATCCAACCTCTTCCTCCTAATTGAACAACTGATTTCTTCAAAGATTTCAAAATATTGATCTTGATTTGTCCCCTTCTTGGAGGTACTTTCTGGTTCTTGTTGGATTTGTCCATAGAATTTTCCATTTGAAATTCCATCTCTAAAGTAACAAAGTTTTTCTGAAGAACAGAGTAAAACAGAGCTTAGGAGTTTGAAGAACAGAGGAGGGCAAAAATGAGAGTAATTGATAGAATGTGAAGAAAGTGGGAGATTGATATTTATTTTTAAAGGAATCCACCTTTATATATTAATTAGTTAACTAAACCGCGTTTCGCGCGGTCATATTTTTTATATTAATTGATATAAAAAAAATAAGAAATTACAATACTAAAATATATATATAAAACTCAAACAGAAAATAACAATAAAAGAAAAAAAATAATAGAATTAAATTAGTTTGAGATAAGAGTCTGAAAAATACCACAACTTTGGTCGGATTTATTGTTGCGATACTAAACTTTCATGAGGACCTATTACCTTCCTAGACTATTTAATACCGTATTTTAAACATATATATTTACCCATGTGGACATAAAGAATAATGCAAAATTATAAATAGTAATGTGTCCACGTGAGCACATATATACCTTTGAAATACACTATTAAATAGTTCAGGAGGTAAAAAATACGGTATTAAATAGTCTAGGGAGGTAATAGGTCCTTATAAAAGTTTAATATTGCAACAGCAAATCCAACCAAAGTTGAGGTATTTTTCAGAACCTTATCCCACTTAGTTTCAAGAAAAATAAGAAGAGAATTATAATTTTTCCTTGGAACAATACAAAGACATATTTTTTTTATGCGCCAATTTTATATACGTTGGTATCTCATTTTTGGGAGTTTTAAATTATTTATGTTATTTCACTAACAATTTCCTTTGTATAACACTATTTACGTTTATATATTTATTTAACTATATAAATTTAGAGTTCATGTAATTTTCTTGCTTATAATTTAAAATGTTAAAAAATTATTACTTTAAAATATGAGCATATCAATTCGTTTAATTGATAAAATTAATAGCTCAAACTTTTTGTTATATATCTACACAAAACTTTCATATGAAAGGCATAAAAATTAATATTTCGTAAATAAATTACATTAAAAATTAGAAATAATAAATACACAAGAGAGCTCAAATATCAATTTTTGTATAGAAACTGAATAAATTATGTAATCCAAACACTACGTAAAAATGAAGAAGTTAAAAGTGAATATCAATGATATCATATATCAATATGTAAAAGTGTTTTGATTTTCAATAAAGAATATAAAAAATTTGGACAGTAAAATGATAATAATTGTGACTTTTATTCTTATAAACTAATAAAATAAATAAGAAAATAGGAAAAAAAATATCTTTTTTGGCTAGTGCAATATTTTTTTACTGTCAACTTTAATTGTGGGTTCATCATGAAACGCAATAAATGTAAATAGATGGTAGAAATATTATTTTTGGAGAGTTACGCCTTTCCATTTTAAAAATTTATTTAGTGAGCAATTATCTTATTCTTTAATTGAATAATTATGTAAATATTTTTTAGATTATTGAAAATTAGATAAAAAGAGAAATTTCATAATTAGGAGAGTTAAAAGGGATGATTTAACTTTTTTCAAGCTATTTGAAATGGTATTTCCATTAGACAACTCTATTTTAATAAATTTTCATTCATTAAGGAGAAAATAAAAGATTTGAGTGATAAATATTTTTGTCTTTAAATTTACAAAAACTAATAGGAATAAGTGGAGTAGTAAAATTTGAGGTGTTTAAATTCTTATAATAAATAATAGAAATTAATGAAGAGAATAGTAATTGACACTTTTTTTTAATAGTAATTATAAATAGAAATATAGTAAAAATTACAACAATAAAATAAATAAATAAATAAGGATCATTGGCCAAAGAGAGGTGCCAAACATTTTTTTAATATTTTACCTTTATATAGTATATATAGATACATATAAATTTTTCATTCTTCTTGGAGAATGAAAGGTTGGAGTTAAATATTTAAGCTTTTAAATTTACAATAAAGAATAGGAATAAGTAGAATGATAAGTTTTGAGACATTTAGGTTTTTACAATATATAATAGAAATAAATGGAGAGAGTAATCATTGACACTTTTTTTGATAATAATAATAATAATAAATTAAAATATAGTGAAATTTATAAAAAAATAAATAGGATCTTTGTCTTTTTTTTTTTTTTTTTGAAAACGAAAGTATTGGATATAATGTTTAAAGTTTCTTTAGTTTTTCATTATAATTATACAAATACTCAAGTTTGTTGTCAATTTTTTTAATTCATTGTTTGGATAACGTTTTTTTTTCTTTTTGTATGTTATCAAATTTCCGCTCTTTAAAATGCTTCTAATCTTAGTGTCGTATTTAGGAATGTACTTCGGCATACAAATAAACAATAACATAGAGTACATAATGTTCGTTTTAGAATGTTGCAAACAATTATCATAATAAAAAATCAAAAGAACTAACCATAATTTAACATAATGAATTATGTATGTACAACTATAGTCATATAAAAGAAAAAGAAAAAAAATCTTTATATTTTAAGTTCTTCAATAAAGTACATAAATGAAATATAGAGAATAGGAAAGAAAAACTAAAAAGATTAAATTACTATAAAATAATTTTATTGTAAGACTCTACATTATCTTCTTCCAAAATTCACAATTTTCTCTACTTTCGTATCTTCCTCAACTTTCTTCTTCACTCTACAAGCACAAATAGTATATTATGAAATTGTTAGTTACTCCATAATTTTATTTGGATTGAGTTTATTCAATTTATTTTCAAAAATTAGTTAAATTGACTAAACAAAATAAATAACATCACATAAATTATTAAAGTAAAAAAAATAATTTAAAANAAATTAGAACAAACAGAGTAATAAATATTTTTTCAAAATTATGTTAAAAAAAAGTACTACAAATTACAATAGCTAAAAATTTAAAATATTTTTAAAATCATATAAAAATTTCAATAACTTCTCAAATTCCATAATATGACATAAATTAAAATAAAAAAAGAAATATATATTGGTCCCTGTGCTGGCACGGGGTCCTATATCTAGTAGAAAAAGAGGAGGAATACCATAAGGTGTCATAAAGTAATAAATTTAATTTTGGGGCTTATGAAGATTAAAAAAAGAGAGTTATGAATATTATTAAGATTATAATAAGTTGAATAGGTGTGAGTTATTGGTAGTTATTTCTTATTTTATTAAAGATATTAAATATATATTATAGTGGTAGATGAAAAGTTGAGTAATTGAATGTGAAGACTTTTTGAGATATTAAAAATAAAGTAATTAAATAATGAAGAAAAAATGGTTAAAAAAAAGACAAACATGAATGGAGGCCATAGAGAGGTGCCACATCACATTCTCTATGTTTCTCCTTTATATATATACTAGATAAGGGTGCCCGTGCAAGGCACGGGCATTTTGTGAAATTAAAAACAATTATAAAGAAGAAATGTAAATACGGAACATGATTAAACTAAATTTCAATATAACATGTTTCATAGTATATTACATTCACGTTGCAAAGCCTTATACATTGAACTTTTTATGCAGGCCAAAACACAAACACTATATGTAGTTTAATATTTGTTGCATTGGCCTGGTAGTTGAATTTTGAATTCTGCAAACTCTCAAGTGTTAACATAAGTAGTTCTTCCAGCTTGAAACTTTTTTATGACCTAAGAAGAAACTAAAGGAGTAAATTAACACAATTCAGCAGATAGCAAAGAGAACTGGGAATACATCTAGAACCTTAAATTGTGCAGAGAATAACACCCCACTTTGGAGAGGAGCTATTTAAATTCAGGAAAATCCAATTCACACAACCAGGATGCAAAATTAGATAGTAGTTGTAGAGTTTGGTTAGGAAAAGGTCTACGATAAATTGATAACAGGAAAAGATACTACCAACTCCAAGCTGAAGTAACATGAAATACAGAAAACATCCACAAATGAGTTGAAAACAAATATCTGAATAAATTGAACCACAGAAGTTATGCTTCAGCCAACAGTGTAAGGTATATTATTCATTACATGTTTCTAACAATGATTTACTATATTATAAGAACTACCCTTACATGAATGTAAATACAAAATATTCTTGAAGCAGGTATATGGATACAAATGATAGACCAACCAGAGGAAATAAGAGGTTCAAGAGTACAACTCGTCCCCTAAAGTTTACTTTCCTAGAAGATGAAGTTTCTATATTAAGGGGAGAGAATGATACTCATAGTGAACAAAGTAACCAAATGGTGAGGATTATACAAAGCCTACAGTGCAGAAACTAAAGAAGGAGCTTACAAAGCATAATCTTGGTGATGAATTGAAAGAATGCAAACAAGAATGATATCATAGCTTTCACCGTGCTTAGTTGGGTAGAAAGGTTGAAAGTATCTCAGTTATGGACAAAGACATACAACATCTGGCTTTAAAATTTGGGTGCTGGCATCCTTGAACATTCTTTCTAGTTCTATAGGGATATACCCTCTCCCATTAGGTGGCTACGCAAGGCTTGCTATATGTTGTTGCTNTTCTTCCAGCTTGAAACTTTTTTATGACCTAAGAAGAAACTAAAGGAGTAAATTAACACAATTCAACAGATAGCAAAGAGAACTGAGAATACATCTAGAACCTTTAATTACGCAGAGAATAACACCCCACTTTGGAGAGGAGCTATTTAAATTCAAGAAAATCCAATTCACACAACCAGGATGCAAAATTAGACAGTAGTTGTAGAGTTTGGTTAGGAAAAGGTCTACGATAAATTGATAACAAGAAAAGATACTACCAACTCCAAGCTGAAGTAACATGAAATACAGGAAACATCCACAAATGAGTTGAAAACAAATATCTGAATAAATTGAACCACAGAAGTTATGCGTCAGCCAACAGTGTAAGGTATATTATTCATTACATGTTTCTAACAATGATTTACTATATTATAAGAAGTACCCTTACATGAATGTAAATACAAAATATTCTTGAAGCAGACATATGGATACAAATGATAGACCAACCAGAGAAAATAAGAGGTTCAAGAGTACAACTCGTCTCCTAAAGTTTTACTTTCCTAGAAGATGAAGTTTCTATATTAAGGGGAGAGAATGACACTCATAGTGAACAAAGTAACCAAATGGTGAGGATTATACAAAGCCTACAGTGCAGAAACTAAAGAAGGAGCTTACAAAGCATAATCTTGGTGATGAACTGAAAGAATACAAACAAGAATGATATCATAGCTTTCACCGTGCTTAGTTGGGTAGAAAGGTTGAAAGTATCTCAGTTATGGACAAAGACATACAACATCTGGCTTTAAAATTTGGGTGCTGGCATCCTTGAACATTCTTTCTAGTTCTATAGGGATATACCCTCTCCCATTAGGTGGCTACGCAAGGCTTGCTATATGTTGTTGCTTCCAGTGGGGCTTTCGTGTGACAAAATTTTTCATTCAGGTGTGCACTCTAACTTACATATCTTATTTGAGCCTTTCTAAAGTGGCAGTGTTAGGAAGATGATTTAGAGAAATCTTGAAAGTTAGATGTGAAATTACCAGACCTTCCTCATTCTTTCTTTCTTCCTCCAGTTGTGCAGTTATTAATGGTTACTGAAGTTGATGACTAGTACTTGATCTCCAATGTTTAGTTTTTTCTTTTCCAAGATTTATGTTTCGTTTCCCTAACTCGCCATTTCACACAATGTACTACTAATGCTTCATTTTGCTTGTCCATTTTAGCTAATCAAAAGAAGTTTATTACATTACAGTTAGTATTAAATAACTACATTAAGTAGTAATAGTCGAATTTACAGTTCACAGGTATCTTTAATAAGGTTAGTTTGGTAGTAAAATACAACTCTAATTAAAGTTTTCTCAAGGAGTGTGTCAAGTCAACATGGGTGAAGTAATATGAAACAGAGGGAGTAAAGTAGAGGAACAAAGGATATCACAATGAATGATCTAGAAAATGTCCTTTAAACAGATTAATTTAGTTTTTCTGTTCATAGGATTTCTCATCTTCAATACTACATCCTGGACCATAGGAAGAAAGGGAAATAGTTTACCATCAAATATCTCATCAGACTAATGGAAAATTGTTTTTATTTTTATTTTTATGTTATATGTAATAAAAATAGAGGGGAAAAAGAAACAATAAACATACATCTTAAGTTGGATAGCACAACTTCTAAATTTGGTTTTACATTCCATTTTCCAAGGAAACATAAAGAATAAAGATAAAGATTCATCAGATAAGAAAACTTGACAACATGTAATATCCTTAGGCATATGATAAACATAACATACCATGTAACATGCTTTTCATCTAACATATGTAGTTAGCTATTGACTTCCGGATAAACAGAAGCTGCGACTTTGGCACCTGTTCATGTTCCCCCGAGAACTAAGAGAAAGAAGAGTTGAGAAGACATTAAAACAGAGGCATGGTTAGAAAAGAACAGAGGAAACGAAAAGATAGAAAATCATAGGTCACCCGTGCAATCCAGCAAAAACCACCAATCATAGAACAAAGAAGAAACCCTTTTTATTACCTCTTCTTTCTCGAACATTTGTACCCGTATTCAAAGTAATTGCAAAAAGGGTTAAATAATATATATTTACATAAATAATATAATCAGAAGGAGAGATTTGTTTGTAACCTTCATCAACGACTCTATTTTTTGTTGCATCTTCAACAATTCACCTGTTTAGTTGGCGGACAACAAAATACACAAGCAAATAATGTTCTCACTTGAAGTATGAGCAATTTCTGACTAAGCCTGGTTTAAACATCTTTCAGTGGCAGGGGTTCATTCTAAGAAAAATAAATTGAGAATTTTTTGCAGAAGGAACATGTAAAATTCATCCCTCCATCAAAACTCTCTCGTAAATCTCGTCCGAAAGTAAGGTATGCAACATAAGAAAAGGTAGAACAAGAATTACACAACATTAAACACCAAAAGGCAACAAGGAAAATCCATAAGAAAAGATAACACAAAATCTAAAATTAATTAAAAAGAAGAGGAGGAAGAAGAAGAACTCACTTGGGAAGCAAAAGAGCTGCTGGAGAAGAATCCAACAAAGAGAGAGAAATGACATAGAATTGATTTTTTGTTATTTTTTCAATAGAACAATTGGGGGTTAAAAGCAGCCCTTTTTATTTATTTATTTACTTAAGTACCCTTCGTTGGCGGTTTTTCATTGTTTTCGTCGCCACCACTTATTTAGAATGATGATATAGATTGATTCAAACTAAGGCTTGGACTATATGTACATTTATAAAAGGAAAATTACGCATATAAAGCAAATATATACTAATTAATTAGTTAATATAGTTTTATTTTACCTTAATTACAATTCGCAATCTACTTTTAGCTATAATTACACGGCTCAACTTTTTAGTTTTGTATAATTTTCACGTTTGTATAATAAACTTTTCTATAATTCGGAATTTGTATGCAAACTATAACTATGAAGCATAATTAAGTTTATTATAGTGACTATTTGCGAACGTTTCCCTTTATAAAATCAATAATCACTTTGTCCAACAATAGTTGTCTACTATTGCCTTTGCACACTTCTTAAAAAACTATAAATAGAAGGGTAATTTTACTATATCACCCTTTGAATATAATGAATACAATGTCTTAAAAATATAATAGAGAAATAACTATAATTAATGATAAGGGTAAATTATGAAGTAAATGTAAAATTATACATTGATTTCATAAAGTGGACAAGCATTGTTGGACATCCCAAAATAGTGTAGTGAACAATTATTGTTGAACGGAGGGAGTAAAATAAAATAAAATAAAATCAAGTGATCCCTTGCTTGTCCAATTGATGTGACAATATTTAATTGTACACCTAGTTTGAGAAACAAAGAAAACATTGGAGGATAAAAATGAAATTTATAAAATTATTACTAACATCTAAGATTTGCATCAAATTATATTAAATTACTGTGTGTTAAGTAGTAATTGAGAGCCATAATACATAAATATGTCTTTTAACTTAGTCTCAACTGGCAGTTATGCTTTACAATTACATGAGATATCTCCTATTACATCTAATCATGGTAACCCAATAGGTCAGCATACATCTACTCATAGTAACCCAATAGTCCAGGAAACGTCTATTCAGAGCAACCCAATAGGTGAGGGTGCATCTACTCAAAGCAACCCAATAGGTGAGGGTGCATCTACTCAAAGCAACCCTATCGGTGAAGGTGATTCAAGTGGTAGCCATGCACGAACCCTTGTCGTTCTAACTAATCCAGAGTTAGTCCATGAATTTGCTATTATTTTACATATTATTTTTTATTTATGATATGATATTGATGCATAACTTAGTAAATTTATACAGATTGCAACCTTCTAGAACATGCTCTAGTTTTATATCCGAGTTTTTCAAAAATGAACTTGATCCTAATAGAATCAACTGGAGAGGTGTCTCAAACGATATAAGAGATGAATATTTTGGAGAATTCAAGGTATAGCTTTTCATCATAATTGAGTTTAGAAAGTTATTCACTGTTATAGATAGGATATTAATATATCACTTAATTTGAAAATTTTATTTCAGAATTTTTTTTGTTGATACTCTTCCATTAATGGTGTAGTAAGGAGACAATGTGAAGTTAAGGCAACAACCAGGTACAAGGATTTTATATCTAAAAAAAAAGCGAGAAACACTAAGCCATCCTATGTACCTCAAAAGGTGTGGAAAAATTGGACTCAACTTTGGGGAGATTCTAAGACTGTTGAGAGGTCAAAAATAAATTCAAAGAATCGTTGTGGTGGATGAGAAGTCGCTCGTGGAACTCAAACGGCAGGTTTTGTCTCAATTGGAGAGTATAGCAAGAGACTTGTAAGTGTGTATTTCACATACTATATAAACTAAGATATTTATGTTAAGTATATGCATTTGTATCTGAACATATAGATTACTAGATGGAAGCAATTGTGTCCCTTAGCTTGTTATTTGATTTGGTAAATATCCACCTAATTTTAGGAAGCTAGCCAATATTCATTGTAGGAAGCTGGCTAGTAAGTCATTGTAGGAAGTTGTCCAGTATTTTTGTACATGCATCTTTCTTGTTAAACTTTCTGATTTTTCACTCTTATACTATCAACTTGAGCTGAACTTTCAGAGGAACTAGGTATTTGTTGGAAGTTGTGACCTTTGTGCTTTTGACCAATTTACTTCTAGTTTTAATGATGATGAGAATTGTCAAATTTGATTAGTTAATTTTGTTTATTACATTGTGTATGTTGTTATTGTAGAGTTATAGAAATGTGTGTAGGGGGCAGGGGAGTTATCAGTTATTAGGGACTTATAGTTCTGATTCTTGATACCCTTTTTGGCTATTTACATATTATCATCTTCTGTAAAAATTGCAACTTCATTTATTTTCCAGTTCTGAATTTTGAAAAATGATGAGAGTACGTTGTTGTGCCTTTTAAGTTCTTAGAACATATACCTTGACTACATAGACCTGGTACAATTAGTTGATAGCATGAGAAGTTCACATCATATAGTCGAAAGCACAACGGTCTTAACTTTCAACAACTGATTCACAACGATGTCTTGGGAAATGTACAAATACTAAGGAAAAAATACAGGTATCTAAAGTAACCTTGCAGGGGACTGTGTATAGCATTATAATAAGATCTCACTACAAGAAAACAATCAGACCTATAACCTCATTGCAGTGGCTTCTAGACTTGCTTTTCTTTTTGTTATTTTTCAAAATCATCCAATTCTTCACACTTTCTCTTCATTTTCCCTCTATACTTCTCATACATTTACATAAGGTATGTTGAACTTTCAGGTTATTCTGTTTTCATTTATATGCTATTGTAACATCCCGCCTTAGAAAGAGCTAAATTTAGAAATAATTAATTTGGAAAGAGCCAAATCTTNATTTTGAAAAATGATGAGTACGTTGTTGTGCCTTCTAAGTTCTTAGAACATATACCTTGACTACATAGACCTGGTACAATTAGTTGATAGCATGAGAAGTTCACATCATATAGTCGAAAGCACAACGGTCTTAACTTTCAACAACTGATTCACAATGATGTCTTGGGAAATGTACAAATACTAAAGAAAAAATACAGGTATGTAAAGTAACCTTGCAGGGGACTGTGTATAACATTATAATAATATCTCACTACAAGAAAACAATCAGACCTATAACCTCATTGCAGTGGCTTCTAGACTTGCTTTTCTTTTTGTTATTTTTCAAAATCATCCAATTCTTCACACTTTCTCTTCATTTTCCCTCTATACTTCACATACATTTACATAAGGTATGTTGAACTTTCAGGTTATTCTGTTTTCATTTATATGCTATTGTAACATCCCGCCTTAGAAAGAGCTAAATTTAGAAATAATTAATTTGGAAAGAGCCAAATCTTGAATTTTACAAGTTATGCTTAAGTTGTGAGTTTTGGGTCAACTTCAAATGACCATAACTTTCAGTATATGATGATTTAGGTGGCCCATATATAAGATATCAAATGAAAGATAGTGAAATCCTCTTTCCAATGCCACCGAGTTTGCTAATTTTTGAGCTCGTATGAGGGAGATATTCCCGTTTGAAATTAGCCTGTCCAGTTAAGGAAAGTTACCCGTTTGGGTCAGTTTAAAAAAATCCTAATTACAGTTAGGGTTTTAGAAGAGTGTTCAAGAAGAGGAAAAGAGGAGAAAATGAAGAACGATCAAGGTTCGTGCGAATCGAGAATTTGTTTCGCCAAATCAAGGTATGTAAGTTTTCATAGTGTTGGGTTCGTTCACCCACACACCAATCATGTTTTACATTATCGAATTCATCCCTAGAGATTGAGAAATTAAGTTCTTCATGATGAGTTTCTTGAAGAGTTGTTGTTCGTTCTTGAATCTTAATGTTTGGTTGAGTTCTTGAGGTGAAACTTTTGTTAAGGGGTTGAGTAAATAGTTAGTTCTGGAGTGGGTTTCGCTGGAATTGTTCTGGGTTATAGGAATTTGAGAGTTTTACCTTAGAATTTCAGTGGGTATGAGTTCAATCGGGTTTGGGAGAAGAAGAAAAGATCGGGCAAAAATTGGCGATCAAGTCCGCGTCGCGGACTTGCTCCCCCAGAGAGAAATTTCTCTCTCCATATTGCGGAGAGAACGCAGACTCCACTGTTTCAACAATTATTTTGCCACCAAATATTAAAATCCATCTCCGCGTCGCGGACTTGCTCCATTGTTTTCAACCGTTTCTCATGATGAACTATCTAAAAATCTTTTAATCATCACAATATATTTCATATCATAAATCATAACCTTGAATTAATAATTTAAATTCAAGGTAGAGTTAAGAGTTAAGTCGTGAGAGTTCTTTCGAGTCATTTTGAGAAGTCTTTTTACAATCTTTTAAAACTTATTTTAAGACTTGAGTACTTGAGTTGAGGAAGAGTAAATTTGAGTTTCATTTTTCAAAATGAATAAATGGGAACTAAGTATTCCCAAGATTAAATGTTTTTACATTTAAGCAAAGAGGAAAAAATCGATTTCCAAAAGAGTTCATGATAAGTTTTGAGTACTATCTCTTTTTAGAGAAACATTTTGAGTAATAATCTCAAAGTTGAGGAAGAGGAAATGTTCTCTTTAAAACATAATGAGCTAAGTTATATTTTGGGAGTAGTATTGAGCACCGATATGGGGGGAGAGTTCTAACAACTCACAACCCTCCCATAAACCATGTAGCCAACGTGGGTAGAAAGGGTCATACTTTTTAGATGATTCCTTATTGCTTTTAAGTATAGACTAGTGGATCCACTTAGTTGAGGAGTTTTATACCCTGACAAAGTATAGGACAGTTCTAGCAGCGTGAGCGAGACATTGTATCATCACATAGCTCATAGTGATGGTTGTCAGTTAGAGAATCTCCCAAACATAGTATTTTGTATTTATATATACAAACTGAGTTACTATGGTATTTTTAAATGCATTGAGTTTTTATTACTATTTTACATGTTTTTNAGAGGAAATGTTCTCTTTAAAACATAATGAGCTAAGTTATATTTTGGGAGTAGTATTGAGCACTGATATGGGGGAGAGTTCTAACAACTCACAACCCCCCCATAAACCATGTAGCCAACGTGGATAGAAAGGGTCATACTTTTTAGATGATTCCTTATTGCTTTTAAGTATAGACTAGTGGATCCACTTAGTTGAGGAGTTTTATACCCTAACAAAGTATAGGACAATTCTAGCAGCGTGGGCGAGACATTGTATCATCAGATAGCTCATAGTGATGGTTGTCAGTTAGAGAATCTCCCAAACATAGTATTTTGTATTTATATATACAAACTGAGTTACTTGGTATTTTTAAATGCATTGAGTTTTTATTACTGTTTTACATGTTTTTATATAAATTGCACTTTTATCATTATTTTATATTGCATTGAGTTGAGTATCCATAAGTAGTTCTTGAGTTGAATAGAGTTGAGGTGAGTATGTTTCCTTTTATCAGTTCAAGCTCACATGTTATGTTTAGTATTCCCCTTACATGCTTATACATTCCATGTACTGGCGCTATTTGGCCTGCATCTTTCATGATGCATATACAGGTAACGAAGATCATCAACCAGCGCTTCGTTGATCCAGTCGAGTTCGAGTTAGCTTTGGTGAGCCTCCTTGCTTTCGGAGAATCCATTATTTATTTTCAGTATTTTAGTTTTATTAGGATGATCGGGGGTCTTGTCCCGACATCCCTCTTAGTACTAGAGGTTTCATAGATAGATAGACAATAGTTCATGAGTCTTTTCATTTTCAGTTGTTAATGTTTTAAAGACTTGAGTTGCCTATTTCTGGCTAGTTGAATATTCTTATATATTCTGAGTTTATCTTTTGAGTAAGTTGAGTAAAGTTTACATTTGATTTCATCTTATGTTGAGTAAGTCTTCCGCTGAGTATTGAGGCAGACCAAGAGTTCACTTAGGGCCATTATTGGTTCTCGAATGCCGGCCACGTCCAGGGTGTAGACTCAGAGCGTGACAACTATATAATTCAATTTTTGTCATATGCTTGAATCATTCTCTTAATAGAGATATCTCTAAAATGAAGTGATTAAATTTCTATTTTTGTATAGGCTGTTGAAAAGGGTCGAGATCCAACACCAAGTGAGTTATATTTGCACGTTCATACACATGATCACGATGGAAAATCTTTTGTTGGTGACCGTTCTCGAATTGTTCATGTAAGTCCAAAAGCTTGTACCTTCATTGACTTTATATTTTGAAATCTTAAAGGTTAAAATGCTAGGTGCCAACACTATAGAGGTTTTTGAGGTTCTAATTAGTAGGGCGGTAGTTGTATTATGTTAATGTGAATTCATATGGTTTCAACTCTATAAGCTTGAATTTTACCTTGAAAGTTTATTTTAATTCTTTTTAGTAGGGTAGTAACTTAGGGTCATTCTGAAGCATTAGCTGTCTGGAATTGAGTTGGTGAATAGGACAAAAAGCCCATTAAGTTGGAGAAAAATAACTAACTCAGACTCTACCATCTTGCATCCTACAGTTTGGCTTGAACTACATTTTCTCAAATATGTTACTGCACTGGTCACTTTCCCTTTTCATGTCCTGCTTTATCTTTTGTATGCTTAACTGATAAGTGAATGAGACTAAAAAAATGTGTGGGGTAATATTTTCCCTCAAATTCTGATTTAAGGTAGGTCTAACGTTAATCAGAAATAAATGGTAGCAGTTAAATAAATTTAGTAATGCATCTCAACAGTCTTAGCATCTCCCAAAAGTTGAGTCCAACATTCCTATACATTTTGAGGTACATAGGATGGCTTAAAGTTGCTCACTTTTTTTTTAGAAATGAAATCCATGTACCTGGTTGTTGCCTTAACTTCCTATTGTCTCCTTACTACACCTTCATTAATGGAAGAGTCCCAATAGAAATGTTTTTGAAATAAAATTTTCAAATAACGTGATACATTAATAACCAATCAATAAATGTGAATAACTTTCTAAACTCAATTATGATGAAAAACTATACCTTGAATTCTCCAAAATATTCATCTCTTATATCATTTGAGACACCTTTCCAATTGATTCCATTAGGATCGAGTTCATTTTTGAAACACTCAGATATGAAATTAGAGCATGTTTTAGAAGGTTGCAATCTGTATAAATTTACAAAGTTATTCATCAATATCATATAATAAATAAAAAATAATATGTAAAATAATAGCAAAACATGAACTAACCCCACAGTAGTTAGAATGACAAGGGTTCGTGCATGGCTAGCTGTAACACCCCGACTTTTAAAAACGTGTAAATTAACTCGTATCTTCGTGGAAAGACAAGGAGGGTGAGTAATAAATTAAAAATGATGTGTTATGTGATATTTTAAGTGTTCAAGTGTGGTATCTCAAGTTTTGAAGTTAAGTAAGTGATGAAATAAAAGTTGGCGAAAGTTACCGTAAATTCCTTTTTAAAGATTTGTCTGAAATTTGAGTCAAATGTCTCAAGTGTTTTCTCTCAATCTATTAAGAGTTATGGTCCCCGCAAACTATGAAATCGAAGGTCTACGAGTCTAGTTTCCAACGCATCAAACCGTTCATTCATACGACTTCAGAATAGAGAGATATTCGCATTTTCGTGGGACTGCGGAAGCAGGCACGTGAGGTGGGGCCCTAAGTCGGTGGAATGTTACATATATCTTCTCCTTCGACTTTTTTCACCATTTTTAAGCTGAAAATCAGAGAAATTAGAGAAACCCATTTCTTGGATCAAGTGAAATATAGATTTTCTCGACTTAAGTCCTTGACAAAAGTTGTTCTACGCGTTGGGCTCATCATCGTGGTATAATTTGTTTTATCGATTGCGTAACATATCACATTTTAGTGTTGGGACAGCAAGGGTTTGGATATATTTGAAGGTTTTGAAGCGTATTACGACCTTAAGATCGAGGTAAGACCCTTCTTTCATCGACTCTAGCTTTTATAAGCAGCAAATAGCAATTTGCGACGGAAATACATATATTTTATCGTATTGTCATGGTATCTTTTATTTTTGAGTGTTGATTATAGTCCTACCTTGTTGTAGTATCGAGGGAGTATTGAGTAAAAGTCATTAGGTCACGTGAATTTAGCGAAAAAGGTATGTTAAGGCTATTCCCTACTTATGGTATGTTTCCTTAAAGCTTAGAAGCAATGCATTTGGGTTGTTATCCTTGATATACTTGTAGCCGTGATTGTTGATTGTTGGCTGCTCGAGTTGATATAATCCTCCTTTGTCGGGATTCTTATTCTGTTAGTAGTGTCCCTTTGTTGGACACGACTTAGAGGCTATTTGTATAGGTTGCTTATAACTAAATTGTTCGCCTTTAGCGGTTGGATTGTTATTATTGCCGTTGAGGCTATTATGGTTAGCTACAGGAATGTGATCTATGCCTAGAAGGGTTATGTTCTGCCTATAGGGCTATATGGATGCCTAACAGGGCTATATTGACGCCTAAGAAGGCAATGTGCTTCCTACAGTGCCATGTTGTTGCCTAAGAGGGCTATGAGTTGTCTATAAGCTACGTTGATGCCTAAGGGAGCTATGTGCTACCTAAAGGACTATATTAGTGCCTAAGAGGGCTATGTGACTGCCTACGGGGCTAGGGGACTACTGATAGGGGTATATAGGCTGATTGGCACCTTCCGGGCTTGTGTGCTGTTTGTACCTGCCGAGCTTATGGGGTCTTGGTTAGGTTGTTGTTTTATTATTTTTGATAAGTTTAGATTTAGGAGTAGGTCAGTACACTTATCTTAGCCTTGATTTATTTATTGGATTATTTTAGTATATTAGGATACCTCATCATAGTCTATTGCCTTTCATAATCTGTACATTATTTTGTACTGACGCCCCATGGCCTTGGGGGCACTGCATTCATGCATGCAGGTCCTGACAGACGACTGAGTAGACCTCCCCAGCAGCAGGATTGCCTTTTATCTGGTTGGCTAGCCCCTTTCCTCCGGAGCTGCCAGAGTTAGGAGGTTTGTTACCTTTTGTTGTATATATCTTTATGGGTAGGCTGGGGCCCTGTCCCACCAATCTTTACTACTCTTAGAGGCTTGCAGACTAGTGTGTGGGGTTTATAGCTATGTTATGGCCATGCTGGCCTATGTTGTTGGTTTGCGGAAGCTTGTGAGCTGTTTGATGTATTGTATTGATATATACCTGCTTTTAGTTTTGGTATAGATATCATGGTGNGAGACACCTTTCCAGTTGATTCCATTAGGATCGAGTTCATTTTTGAAACACTCAGCTATGAAATTAGTGCATGTTTTAGAAGGTTGCAATCTGTATAAATTTACAAAGAAGGTTGCAATCTGTATAAATTTACAAAGTTATTCATCAAGATCATATAATAAATAAAAAATAATATGTAAAATAATAGCAAAAATATGAACTAACCCTGCAGTAGTTATAATGACAAGGGTTCGTGCATGGCTACCACTTGAATCACCTTCACCAATAGGGATGCTTTGGGTAGATACAACCTCACCTATTGGGTTGTTCTGAGTAGATGTATCTTGACCTATTAGGTTACTCTGAGTAGATGTATTGGGTTACCATGATTAGATGTAATAGGAGATATCTCATGGATTGTTGGGGTACTACTTTGACCTTGTCCAATTTCGAAAGTCAGCCATATTTTTATGATTTTTAATATTTTTAAGTTGTTAATTATTTTGATTTACAATACTTTTTACGTCAATTCAAATAATATATGTTACTTTATTCGTTCCCAATTTATGTGATACTAATAGATTTCGAGAGTCAGCCAATTTTTTACATGTCTTTTAAATATTTTAAATTGTTAATTATTGTAATTTATACGAATTTTTATGAAAGTTTTAAGTAATATATGTTACTCCGTCTATACCAATTTATGTGGTACTGTAGAATTTTGAGAATCATTTTAAAAAATATGTCTTTTAAACTTTTAAGTTGTTAGCTATTGTGATTTATAGTACTTTTTATATCATTTCAAATACTATATGTTACTTCATCTGTAATAATTTATGGGGCATTGATAAAATTTTGAGAGTTAAGAATTTGATGTCTTTTAAATATTTTAAATAGCTAATTATTGTAATTTATAGTTCTTTTTATGAAATTTTAAAATATATAATATATAGAAAATAATAAATAAATTAGAATTAAAAAAATCCAAAATCCAAAAATACCCTCTTGAAAGTTCCATATCGCCTGTATTGACCTACTGCTTGCTTTGACACATAAAGCTCTCTCCTATTTTTTTTTTTTTTTGGTTTTTAAAATGCAAATGTGAAAATTCTGATAGTCACCTAATGGTCGGCGTCCATTAGGATTCGCCCCCACGGAGCCAGAACTCAAGTTCTGAGTTCTTCAGCAAATAGGTTGGGGTACTACTTTGATCTTTTCAGGAGATATCCACTAGGATTCGCCCCCTTTGCAATGCCATTTCTTCTTCTCCTACCATATCTTCTCCCATTCTTTTTTGTACCTTCATCTTTATTTTTATTTGTTTTAATTGTTTTTTCTTATATAGGCTAAAGATATATTAGAAATCATCGAACTTTATCACTATTATCTCCAAATTGAAGTTATTTTCTTTTAACAATGACAATCTAAATTAAAATTGAAGTTAATTCCTTTTATGCATTTTATTTGTGGTGAAAAAAATATCACCAGATCCTTCTTCTACTGGTGAGTCCCTCAGAGATTGGGTTATCAAGACGTCAAACATGCATGCATTCATCAGATTCTCGCTTAAGTATTGTATTATTTTTCAATCTATTCTGAATCCACCATTGATTTGTATAGTGTGGAGAGAGAAGATTATTGTCTTTCCTTTTGATTTTCCCTTCTTTTAATTTTTAAAAAATATATAATTTCTTACGATCTAATGTGGCGTTGATGAGGCATGTGTGTAGTGCACTTTCTAGTGTGAAACTGGTATTGTATTATTAGGGTGGGATTTAATTTACTTCAAATATGTTAAGGGGGTTATTTAAACGCACATGTAGTTTAAGTACTAAAGTAAGTTGTATTGCCAAGTTTAGGGAGGGGGAGTTTATATGTTTTCTCTAAATGATAATTTTAAAAAATAACAATGACATAAATAGTAATTCTAAATTATAAGGTACTAACCTTTTTAATACAAAAATACGAATATACAAGGAAATCTAAATTCTAAAAACTAGCATTAAATCTTCTCATGGTGAACCAAGAATTCATCCTCAACACCAAAACTAGTTGTATAAAATTGCTAGCTGATGTAAGTTGGAATGAACAGAGGAATGTTTTGTGTAAACAAGTCCATTGCATCACAACATAACCCAAGTACATCTATCCTTTATCAACGCAATTCTTTAGACAAAGACTCCAATTTTTCGGTTGATAAATCTTTATCTGATCATGGTTGGTGAATCAAGACTATGTTCTGATTGAAGTAATAATGCGATTTCTTCCTTTTCGATGTTGAAGAGATGAGAAGTTAGTGTTCTACGGATGTCTCTGCAAAGCATGATTTGCTGGTCTATGGTGATTATGGTTCCACAAGGGAGGCGCTCTTGTGTAAATATTTTCTATGAGGCATGTGCAGCCGAGGTCCTGACTGCTTCTTTTCTCATCGTTACCAGCCAAGAGTCCACATGTTGCAAGTAGGTCTCTTTGCTTGTAAATAATAAGAAAAGGAACAGTGAGGACTCAGATTGCACAGGCTGCTGAGAAAATATTTACACAGAGAAGCTCCTTTGTGGAAGCATCATTACCGTAGGCCAACATGTCATAATTTTCAGAAACATTAGTAAAACACTGATTTATCATCTACTCAACATCGAAAACCCGAATACATTTGTCCTTTCTCAATGCATTTCTTTAGACAAGGACTCCATTTTTTCCTCTTTTCAGACGATAAATTTTTCTCCAGATATGGAGTGTGAATCAAGCCCATGTTCCAGTTGAAATTAAAATACTATTGCAAGTTCTTTCTGTCTAAGAAGTATATCAGATCGATTCATCTAAAGGAGATTAACAATACGTTCTAACCTTCATGTCAAATTAAAGTCTTAAGTACATAAAGTAGGAAATCATATGATACTCCAATGGAGAATCACACCAAAATGTTTAAGTCTAAGGAAAATGTACACGAATTTTTCACGCAAAAATGTCAAGAAATTTGCAAGGTGATTATCAAATCAAAGTATATGTTGAAAGAGCCCTTCCAATATTCCAACTATCGAAGAAAGCAACATATCACAAATAAATAAATCAATACGAAAAATTTGAGAAAGAGTAAAGATAAAACTACTTATATAATCTTTACCAGAATCAGTAGCAAATGCAACTATCTTACATGTAATTGTGTTTGAACGGTATAGTTAAGAAAAGAATGGGAAATCATAAGAAAAACGAAGGGAAGAAAACACGTACAACGACTTTCGAGCTCAAATATTTGACGAGCTACCTCTATCGAAACACCTAAGTGTCCATTTCATCCACCATAGAAAAAATCTCAAAAAAGTGGAAATAGAAATCAGAATCAATAAGGAACAAAGGAAAGGGAAAGATAATAATGAAGGTCCACCTCTGAGAGCCGAGAAATGTAATGGCAAAATCAAGAGGAGGAAAACGTTGATGATCCATAGAATCAGAAGGAGGAATATGGGGTTAGTTAAAGCTCTCAACGGTGACATTGAAGAGAAAAAAGGGAGCGGCGACATTGAAAAGGAAAAAGGAGAGCGGCGACATTGAAGAGGAAAAGGGAAGCGGCGACATTGAAGAGGAAAAAAGGGAGCTCAATTTAGAAACCCTAGCGGCTAGTGAGATATTTAAGATAGAAAGGTAGGTTCAATTTTTGGACTGGGCTTGTTGTGTTTGCTTCCTTTCTTGTGCTCGTTGGGACATTTTGTACGGAGTTATTGAATTATTAAAAGAGCTCCTCAGTTCAGCTATTTAATTAAAAAATTGTGATTGAACATACATTTTACTTGAAATTTTTGTGAATGGAAGTTTGAAAAATTTAAAAATGGATTTGCATAAGTTTTTGAAACTTGAAATATTTTTAAAAATAGATTTTCAAAATCTTTGTCCAAACAGATATTTGAAAACAGAGTCTCAAAACAAAATCTAAAATCTACAATCAAATATCAACTAAATAAAAGTGATGATTTGTTGATTGAGATTTTTAAATAATTACTAGGGGTAGGGGTTTTTCATTCATATAGACCAGGGCGTCATGCCGATCCCAATTGCGATCAATCGAACCAAGTTGAATTCAAATCGCTTTCAATCAAATTGTATTACTAGTTTCTATATATGCACAAAAAAAGTATGAACAGTACAAGTTAAAGTAAAATGAAATAAATAATATACCTGGCACGCCCCGAGCCTACACCCTGGGTGTGGCCGGCACTCGGAGACCATTTCTGGCCCCAAGCGAACCCTTGGCCTGGCTTACTTTCAGCGGAAGACTTAACTCAATGAAACAGTCTCAAATAATAACTTAAAGAATAATAAGTTGGCCAAAATGGTACTTAAGTCTTAAACAACATCTGAAAGATAAATAAAGACATTTGAACTAATAACTATCTGACTGTCTATGAAGCCTCTAAAATACTGAGATGGATGTTGGGACAAACCCCACAATATCCTAATAAATGAAAGACTGAAAGTGAATAAAAGAGTCCTCCGGAATGCAAGGAGGCTCACCACTGACTCTGAGCTGCTCAACTGGATCAACGAGGCACTGGATACTGATCATGGTTACCTGCGTTTGCATCATAATAAGATGCAGGCCAACTGGCATCAGTACATTGAATGTATTTGTATGCGAGTTGGAATGCTAATCCACACATAGGCTAGAAGGAATCTGAAAGACACTAAATAACTTACCTGGCTCACTCAACTCAACCTGACTGACTTATTTCAATATAAAGCAATTTAAAGCAAGTGCAATATAAAGAAAAGTTGTTTAAAACATGCTATAAACTCTGTGTGTATGCAAAGATACAATAAATCTGAGATGTATGTAGAAGTATAAATGAACTGATGTATATAGAAAGACAATAACTGTTGTGGGAGTTTCTCTAACCGACAACCATCACACAAGAGTTATAGTGATGATACAACAATCAACCTCACGCTGCCAGAGCATCCTATACCCGACCAAATGTATAGAACCTAAACTGCCTAATAGATCCACTAGTCTATCTTGAAAATGATTCATCTAAAAAGTATGATCCTTTTCTACCCATGGTGGCTACATGGTTCTATGAGGGCTGTGGGTTTTTTGAACGCTCCCTCAATTTGGTGCTCAATACTACTCCCAAAATATACTAGCTCTTATATTTTTGAAACATACTTCTTCTGTGATTTGAGATTAGTGCTCAAAAACTTAGCTCAAAGGCTATCTTGAAAATCTTAGTTCCCCTGCATTGCTTGATTTAGAAAGCTATTACTCTTTTCTGAAAACTAGCCCGAAGGCTCTTTGGAAATCTCAGTTTCCGTTCTTATTTAAATGTGAAAACATTTTAAATCTCTTTGGGAATACTTAGTCCCCATATACTTTTGAAGAAATGAACTTCAAACTTTATTCTTTACTCTTTACTCAACTTGAACTTTAAGTCTTAAAACAAAGTTAAAACATTTGGAAAAGACTTTTGGAAAACTCTAAGAACTCATCTTGACTTGACTCTTACTTCTCTTGACTTTGATCTTAACTTTCCTTGAATTGGATTATGGATTTAAGGTTCATGATCTCATGTTTATGGATGATTTCATGATGTTTAGATGTATTTTAGAATGTTAGAATCGACTAGGAAACATAGGTACATCACTTAGGAACACGTACGAGCAGGTGGGGAACGAATGGGGAGAACTGGCGTGCCTGACGCTCTGGTTGGGGCGACGCGCTAGAGGCCAAACCTCAGAGAACATTTTGGGGCGCGCTGAGAGGCGCGACACCCCAACCCCTGTACCCAGGTGTTCTCGACTTTTCTCCTCCGTTTTTCATCTCTAAACCCTCCAAACTTCCATGGTACTTTCCCCAAACCCCTAGGATCAATTGTACCATCAATATACAACCAATATAACTCGCAAAACAACCCGGAAACATGAATCAATTCGACACTAGGCATTCAACAATCAACCCACAAGAATTCAACAATGTTCTTCAAGAACTACACTTTCTTAACATTCAAACAACTCCAATTTCGCTGAATTGAAACAAATTAGTGTGTGGGTAACTAACCCAACACAAAAGAAATCTCACATACCTTAATAGGGATCACCCCCGACGAATTCCACTCACAAAGCTTGAACGTTCTTGGCGATTTCTTGATTTCTCTCCTCGTTTCTCTTCTTTCTTCTCCTCTCCAAGCCCTAGCGTAAATTCTAATTTATTTTAAACTGAATAAAGTCTTTTTTTACCCCAATTAATTCCTAAAATAAAATTAGGAAATTAATTAGAGAAAAGACTACTTTGCCCTTCCTTAAATCCGGATTGGGACTTTCGTCAATCTAACAACCCAACTTCCAAAAGTCATATCTCACTCATACGATGTCGAAATCGTGCAATCTCGGCGGCGTTGGAAAGATCTCTCCAAGGGCTTTCCAAAAATATCAAGAGATGCTCCTAAATCCTCCTGAGATAGGAGTTATGGCTGTTTGACAATGGTCAAAACTCACTTTCTTAACTTAGACAATTTCTAGATTTCCTTATGCTTTCCAAAAATCAATATTTTCATATTTTTAACTCTTTATAGTCATTTCTAGGTGCGTGATGTTACAACACCCTTTAGGATAGACATTTCCGTCAAGGGGAAAAATCTATCACTCCCCAAAATAAGGAGGCACGATTGACACTCGATATCATATGTGATCGAGTTAGCCACTGAATATTATATATATACATACACACACACACATTCCAAGTCAATGGGTTGAATACTGAAACCTACAAAAGAGACCCAAAATATTGTCTCCACAATAGCCTCTATGAGTGACATAAGCACTATTGGGACAAGTCCCCAACTATACCTAAGATGTACAATAAAATTAAACATTCTCTGATATCACCAGGATAAGATGTAGCCTACGAAGTCATAGTTGAACCTAAATCCTAGCGGGTGGGTCGATTAGAATTCATGCATGGACCTGCACGCAAGAAACAAAAAAAAAAGTAATGTCCCCAGACAATGAGACTTCACACAAATAAAAATATGCTAATATGTAAAGCGGAAAGTATAATCATAAGTAGCTACTGTAAAAAGGGTAATAGAGATACCACATGAAACTGAAACTCAAATAGTCTCCATGACTGACATTTGACCTCCTACTATTTATATATGTATGGTATTCTCGTGAAATCGTATATCATGAATACATATATAGATGCAAATGCATGACATACCCAACCAAATTCTATCAATGGTGGTGCCTCCGATAGCTAACCAACATTGTATTTGCCAACTTGTGGTCATCTGTGTCTCGTACGTATAAATATAGGTAATAAGCCTCATATCTCCCTATTATAGCTTGGGAGTAGAATGCATAAAATGTCATATCATGGATTCGTAATGCATATATGTTATCATAATCATGTTGCCAATATTGGCCCATTTGTACTCTTGTTCTCATAATCCCGAAATCACTTCGTATAACATGTAAATGTCTCATGGAATCTCATATGTTTTTCTGAATAAGCTTGAAAACTTCACTCGACTTTTAGAAAGATAACATAACCTTGAAGATGTTCATAAAAAGCTTAAGGTGCTTTACTTAGTTCCTATACTTGGTTCCTAGATAATTTATAAAAGAAAATATTTCAAAAATCAAGTGTTTTAATAGTATAAACATTTAAGTTAAACATTTAAGAATAATAATAAATCATACATATGGACATATAGTCAAGAAAACCTATAAATGACATGTAGATGTCGAACACCTTATTTATCCGACCGAGTGGAATATCAACATAATAGCATCATGAAAATAATTTAGCTACGATCCGAGTGTCTTTCACAGAAGGTATTTCTAGCTAGGGGTGTGCATTGGGTTTTTCAATTTGGGTTTACACTATTCGATTTGGATTTTCGGTTTTTGGTTTTGTAAAAGTGTAACCCAATCCGATCCAAAATAAATTTGGTTTGGTTTGATTTTCCTCTATTCGGTTCGGCTTTTTTCGGTTTGGTTATTCGGTTATGTCAATAATTAATAACATATATAACCAAAGGAATAATATTTAATCCCTTAAATATTCTTTCTAATATAAATCATAAGTAAAACTTAAAACACAATACTTATAAGTATAAACGTAATCATCATGAAAGACAATAACCAAAAGGGGACAAAAGTGGTTAACTCCAACTTAATTCTAAACCTAAACATTATATATTTATATATAATTTGGTTTTTTTCGGTTTTTATTTTTTAAAATCCAAAACCAAACCAAAAAACCAAACAAAGTAATTTATTAATCCAGAACCAATCCGAAAAACCAAAAAACCAATCCAAACAAAAATTCGGTTTGATTTTGGTTTGGTTATTCGGTTTAATCCGAATAGTGCACACCCCTATTTCTAGCTATAGAATAATAAAATATCGCATTTGACGTTTTAGGTAATTTTCTAGGAGTCGTGCTAAAAGGAAGGACATAGCTTAGCCTTAACATATCTTTCCAATGAACGCTCGAATGACCGTAGTTTCTTCATGAAAATTGTTTCTTATGTCCAAAGCTTCGCAAACACTATATATACACAACTGGTATGCACCTAAAAATATCACGACACAACCCACCGGGCCGTGCGGACACCTACTCTAACACCTAAGTAGGAGAACCCTCAGATTCCAAACAGTGAAAAAAAACATGCGGAAGATTAAGAAAACTATGATAAAACAATTTCCAGGAGATTTCAAAAAATAAAAGTTTAAAACCATTTCGAGTTAATACTTGTAAAGAAATTAACACCCAAGGATCTAGTCTAAACAGGTACACGAGCTACTAAGATTTCATGGCATAACATTATTCACACTTGACATATCTCCTACCACATAGAAAGAAACATAGAAGCTGTTGGAGATTATCTTCGTCTTCCCCTATGAGAAATCACCGATCCTGCATCCAGACTATGTCAAAAAGACATAGCAAGAGTAGCATTAGTGCAAAACACACGTACTGGTAGACATCATTGGTCAACCTGATACCCATCGCATAATATAAGAAATCGACCAGTGAAAACATGCAATAAGACTGTTCATTCCTCCACGTTTATATTTTCCTACCCTTACCCTGCCCGGATACTAAAATCATACTAGTATACTTGACTCTAACCCCTTACTCGCTGGGCATTCTTGATCATAACTTAACCATTCTGTCCCTCGAAGGAGATCCCATACATAACTACTGCCACCTAACCAACCATTCATGACACACCCTTACTTCTTTTACATCACCACTCGACCCTTTGCCCTTAGTACGTTCTATCAAGTCTAGTAACCGTGTCAATAGAAACCCTTATTCGGGTAATACTTAACTATTAGTAAAGACGACATAGCATCACCCCAATCCTTAATAAATAGTACACACATTTTTCACCACCTTCTAAATAGCAATGATAACATCGGTACTCTTGGTCCCCATTCACCACACCACATTCCGATCAGGACCTAACCATTCATAATTCATTACACAAAAAAATATTCTCAATTAACTTACACACCGTAACCCACACATATATCTATAATTAATGCAAAATACAGTTATCATTTCATGAGCAATGTACAATTCAACATTCTCAATAATATACCTATATGACAAGTCAATGGTCCTCTCATGGAACCAATACCCATACTGTTAGTGTGTCGGATCGTGACACCCGTTCCAATATGTTTGTCGGTACGTGACATCTGATCTAATGCAATGTTAGTGTTTCGGTATGTGACACCCGTTCCAATGTGTATGTCGGTACGTGTAATTCGATCCAATATGTATATCGGTACGTGCCATCCGATCCAATGCAATGTTAGTGTGTCGGTACGTGACACCCGATCCAATTAGCACAAAACAAAATCGCAATCACATCCATAACGTACAATACTCACATCATATAGTCAAGTACTCAATTTCATGGCATGGATTGTTTAAATCAATTCATTAGGTTCGTTCCCACTTTTCATGCTTCGCATTCGCACATGCATACCAATAAGCAAGCAATCGACATACATCACACAATTAGGAATCAGGCCATCCCTAAACCCTATTTCAAGAGCTAGAGTTTTCTCTACGGTATACGTCTGACGTAATACTTAGAAAAACATGTACAACTGTCTCTTCTTCGGTGCACGAAAGTCTACGCATGAATTCTATCATTAATTCCTCTATACTACACACTAAATTACAGGTTTACAACTACTCAATTAAATAAACCTAGCCTACCTGAGCGTCACACATTCGTAGAGGGATTTTAGATCAATTTCTGGTTTTCGAATGACACGATGGTGGATCTTGATCGAAAATCCGCAATCCATCGACCTTCTTACGCTAGAAATCTCCTTCTCCTTCCTTCCCAAGCTTAGAGAACTTTTATGAGGGTTTATAGGGTGATCCCCGCCTCTTTTTGGTGTTTTAGGAAAAATAAGAAAATCAGACTTCGCGTTATTTATATTCTGTCCCGCCCATCCTGCTCTGGCGCCAACTTATCCCGTTAGAGCGTTGCCTCCCTAGCGGTGTATGGCCCGCTCTGGCGGGCTGGGCGGTCTAGTTTTCCTGACGCTTTTCGTTTCCTGAATAACAACGGTTCGGGTCGTTACAATAGATACCAATTTACCCCTCGTTCATCCCCGAACGACTAGTAAAGGGATCAAAATGTGCCCTTCCTCAGAGTGTTTCTAAACTAACAAATCAGTTAGTTATGAAACCACAGATGATGGTGGTTTTTCAAATCTGAAACACGAAAGGTCCTATAGTCAAAGGACTGGTTAGAGAGATGACACAACACACAGAAAAAGACTTGCATCCCATTCACACAGCCTGAGCCCGCCAGAGCGCTAGGCTTCCCGCTGAGGCGGGGCTGCTGTGGCGAGGGATCTCCCACTGTGGCAAGATATTGGAGGCAGTAAAGAGGGAAAAAGGGAACATTTTTCCCATTTCTCCCTAGACTTCAAAAACTGTCCAAAATCCTCTTGATCACTCTCCTCCAAACGTAAAAATCAAGGTAAATTTATTGTTCCTTACGCTTTTTACTTCAATACTTACTTAACTACGGTTGCATGACAACAAACTGATCGAAACTAATTGGTTTTTGGGTAGTTATTCAAAAATGAACTTAGGTTGCCAGTTTGATAGAAAAACGTAGCTTGGACACTTCCCTTTTGTCCCCAACATTTCCACAACGTCCTGGGCGTAAGAATTTCGCAAAAATACGATTGAATCGGTGCCAAAATGAGTAAGGGAAGTTGAATAGTTCCTTAGTGTAAAACTCAAATTTGGGCACTATTTAAGGGTTATTTTGTTAATCCAAATGCATATTTAGGTCCTAGGGTACTTAATAAACTCTAATATGCTGAAATTCTGTTGAAAACAAAGGTTTTGGGACGAAGAGGTGCCATAATCGTGCCTGGAGTTCATCCCAGATGAATGCTGCTTTGGCGGCCTTCTTCCCGTTGTAATGGCCACCATCATCCCGCTCTGGCGGGATTTGGGACGATGTGGCGGGACCTGGGGAAACAGTAGCCTGTATCCATTTAAGGCTAGAACATTTCTTTTTACCTTACACCAGATATCATCTAATCCCATCGAGTTCTAATGTATATACCCTCCTACTTTTTGCAAGACTTCTCTAAATGGCCGGTGTTAATGATGAGAATCTACGCTTCGTCCGATTTCTCGATGCTGCCAGTCGAGAAAGACATCACGACTATCGGAACAACGAGTTTTGCTACAAGAGAGGTTTTGTCTTACAGGGTTTAGAGAGGAAGACGCTCGCCTTTTATACCCGTCTCATGGAGTTTGGCTGGACCCTACAAACAGAGGCTCCCTCGAATGCACGTTCTACCTGGGTGAGGGAGTTCTATATTATCCTTCCCACCGTCCGCTGAGACGACCCTAGCCCTACCATCCGTATTCGGGGAGTGGACATCCCCCTAAATGCTTCTGATCTAAATGATGTGCTCGAGGTGCCGGACGTTCCCAACACTGAGTACGAGGCCAAGCTGAGGGAGATGGATCTGGGCTGGATCAATGATATACTCATCGAGTCTATGCATCAGGATCGGGTCTATTGGCCCACTACAGAGGGCATCATCAGTGCTAACGGGTCATCAAATGCTAAGACGTGGCTACACTTGGTTACAAAGAGGATCCGCCCGTCGAGAAATTGTACTGACGTGACATTTCCTCGGGACTTGGTGGTGGCGTGTGCTATACAGGGTATTGAGTTGAACGTGGGTGCGCAGATCATTTCTGAGTGGAAGGTGTTCTACAGGGAAACAAGAAGGCGTTCTTCCTACGGGGCTGGTGACTGCAATGTGCAAGAGGGCATGAGTGCCACTATTGGACACGGACGAGGTACTTCCTATGAAGCCCCCCTTTACTCTCTTTTGGTTAGGCCGAGTTCCACCTCAGGAGCAAGATGAGGAGGACGGATAGGGCTAGTAGTAGTCAGGCGGCTGCGAAGGCAGATGACAAGGGAGAGGAAGACGTTGCAGGCGACGACACCCTTCCCACCCAGTCCTAGCACCCACTCTCAGGTGCACAGGTGGAGGAGGATTTAGTGGCTGTCTAGAGGAGATTGAGACGTTCCTTTGCTAGCACCACCCCAGTCCCACCCAACACTGCTCTTGAGGTCGAGATGCTCCGCAGCGAACTATGCCAGGAGAGAAGGAAGGGCCTGGAGAGGGATCGTCTGATGGTCTAGATATGGAAGGCCGTGAGGATCATTTTTACTTACATTGCCCCCAGAAAGGAGGTTCCTTAAGTCGAGAGAGGAGACTTCCAGCACTTTACTTTCATGGACGAGGCCATGAATGCCCTGATACCCCCGGAGGACCTCGACTCTGATGACGACACCTCCCAGTTCCAGGGATCTTGATTTAGATTTTCTCCCATCTTGGGTTTGTAAGGAACGATATTCCATTTCCCTTTCTGTTTTTCCTATACTTTTTGTACACACATGGATGCTGGGTTTTGCTTTCTTTCACAACTGATATTTAAATGCTAAGGTTTATGACTTACTGTTCTATTGCTGAGTACTAGTTGAATTGCAGGGATTACTTCAGACACGATTCGGGGTCTATATATGTGACTAGGCAAAATAGGGGAGACATGGTTGAGATTCTGTCTTGCCCTGTCCCGATTTGGTGGGAGAAATCCCGTGCTGGCGATCTTGACTTGGCGGGAAATATCCCGCCCCAGCAGCCCTGACAGAAACAGAACCCCCGCCAACAACTTTTCTGAGGTTCTTCTCTTTTCTAAATTTCCCATAGATTCCCAGCTATAACATAGGCATTTTAGGGTAATCCCCTTAGCTAGGATAGTCATTGTCTACCCCGAGTCAATCTCCACGGTACACACTCCAAAACTCATTCTCATTAATTTAACACCACAAATGTACACATCCCTAGGATATGCTCATACCCTCACACGGTTATAGTCAATCGCAAGACACATTCATATTTCGTTTACGAATCATATCGTAGATTATCTAGACCCTTGCACCAAACTTAGTCATGATTTTTCTTTGGCGGAGTGACCTGAAAGACCCTTGTACTTGGCTCTGTTTGTCAGTTGAACCCTCATACTCATCACTTTGCCAACTAAACCCTTAAACTCATCAGAATACAACATTTTCAGCCCTTTTCTCCTCCGATCAGTGTGCGTGTAATGGACGCGATTACACGTGGAATTCCACATCATTTTTTAGTGCCACCTGCGAAATTAAGTGCTAAAAAAATAAAAAAAATAAAATAGATCAATTTTTTTATTTAATTTCTTAAACTTTTCAAATAGTCATCTTCTTCATATTTGGTCACAAATTGAGCACTAGATTCATACCCATTAGATCACATTCTTCTTGATTTAACTTGTAAATTCAACTACAAGTTCACCAACACAAACTCAATGAACCCCAATAAATTTTTTTAATTAATTTTACAAATTCACAAGACCCATTTATTATTTTTTAAGCTTTTTCAAGCTTATCAATGGAGTTTTAAAATTTTCAATAGTCACAATCATCCTTCACATTATCCACATCTCCTCGTTGAAACCATCTAATAAAAGAATGATACTAATATTTTTCAAACCTAAAAAATGAATGTTTTAGAAGAAGTTGAGGCTACTGATTTGTATATAAAAAAAAGAAGAATAAGAGGTGGAGAAGAGTGAATGTGGGGATGGAGAAAGAAGAATGGGCTGGAGAAAGAAGAAAGTTGAGGGTTGTGGTGAGGGGTAGAGGAGAGAGGGCTGGTGAAGAAGAAGAAAGGGTGGATGTGGGTGAAAGAGGGTTGAAGAAGATGAATCTTATTTTTTAATTTTGTTAAATTGATTTTTTTAAAAGTAAAATATTGTTTTAACTCGCTTTCAAGCGCGGGTAATCACGCATATTTCCAACTCACCAATATTAATGTCACATAAGCTCGGTCAATGATCAGAAGGGTTTAAAATATTGTGTTCTGGTGAGTTTAAGGGTTTGGTTGGTAAAGTGATGAGTAGGAGGGTCCAACTGACAAACAGAGCCAAGTACAGGGATCTCCCAGGTCATTCCGCCTTTTTCTTTCCAACAACAAGTTCACGAAACTCAAGCAATCACAACTCGCACAATTCCAACACTTGGGCTAGCATATTACACATATCAAGATTCAGACAAGCAACACTGTGCACATAATCATACCATATCATTCAAGAAAATATACTTTTCACATCATTAGTTAATTCAAACAACAAGAAGCACACCTTTACATTTTTAAGCCATAACTCACAGACAAGTTCAAATTATTAGTTAGTTCACCCCATAGATGACCGTTACTGATCATCCATGCACTCGTACAACCTCTAAGGCCAGATACCAGTTTGAACCTTCTCATTTTTTATTTACCTTGCTTGGGTCCCGTCAGTCGGGACTACGACGTCCAGTTTACCTTATTGAGATACCAATTGGAATCGGGAGATACCAATTGGACTTAACTCATACCACAAGCGACAACTCGCACGAAAGGAGATAAGAAACGAAACGACTTCCTAGAGTGCTTCATAGCTTCCCGAAGATTAGATGTGGACGTCAACACACCCATCCACATGAGTCTACTCCATATTTACTCTTGTACGGGAAGATTGGTATCTTGGGTTCTGATACCAATTGTCAGGACCCAACCCACTGGGTCGTGCGGGCACCTATTCTAACACCTAAGTAGGAGAACCCTCAGTTCCCAAATAGTGAAAAAAAACACGCGGAAGATTAAGAAAACTAAGATAAAATAATTTCCATGAGATTTCATAAAATAAAAGTTTAAAACAATTTCGAGTTAAGACTTGTAAAGAAATTAACACCCAGGGATCTAGTCTAAACAGGTACAAGAGCTTCAAAGATTTCAAGGCATAACATAATTAACACTTGACACAACTCCCACCATATGGAAAGAAACACATAAGCTGTTGGAAATTATCTTCGTTTCCCCCTATGAGACGTCACCGATCCTGCATCCAGACTATGTCAAAAAGACATAGCATGAGTAGTATCTGTACAAAACACATGTACTGGTAGGCATCATCGGTCAACCCGATACCCACCGCATAATATAAGAAATCGACTAGTGAAAACATGCAATAAGTCTATTCATTCCTCCACCATTATATTCTCCTACCCTTACAATACTCGGATACTAAAATCATACTAGTATACTTGACTCTAACCCCTTACTCGCTGGGCCATTCTTGATCATAACTTAACCATTTTGTCTCTCGAAGGAGATCCCAAACATAACTACTACCACTCGGCCAACCATTCACGACACACCCTTACTTCTTTTACATCACCACTCGACCCTGACCCTTAGTACGTTCTATCAAGTCTAGTAACCGTGTCAATACGAACCTCCATCAGGGTAATACTTAACTATTAATAAAGACGACATAGCATCACCCCAATCCTTCACAACAGTACACACATTTGTCACCACCTTCTAAATAGCAATGATAACACCGGGACCTTTGGTCCCCATTCACTACACCACATTCCAATTTGGACCTAACCATTCACAATTCATTACACAAACAAATATACACTACAATAGCTATGAAATTATTAGCTACGACATAAAATTCGTCACTAATTATTTACTTTTAGTGACAAAAATTACTTTTCGTGCTTTAATATATGAGACATATACTTTTAGTGACGAAACTTAAAAGTTTGTGGCAAAGTTTTATCCACTAAAATTTCCCACCAAAAAATGATTTGGCGCCATGTATTGAGTACTCTCAGTCACTAATTTAAAGTTACCAGTGACACATTATTTCGTCACAAATGATGTATCTAATTCGTGAAAAAATATTTTTGTCTTAAAATTAATTTATTTTTGGACTCAAAATAATTTCGTCTAAAAAAATATGTTGTTACAATAGCGACAAATAAGAGTTTGTAGTTAAATATTATAAGTTTTAGCTATAAAAATTTAGATTTAATTGTCACATTTATTTTCGTCACTAATAATATGAACAATTGGTGACAATAATTTTATTGTCTCTAATCAACCTATGATTTAGTGACAACAAAAAAATGTCACAAAATATGTAAGGTGTTAAATAGGTCGGCTTAGAATTTGTAGTTGAATAATTCAACTATTTGCTACAAAAAAATTCAAGCTATATACAAAATTTTCTTTGGCTACGATTGTTCATAATTAGAGATTTTCATAAATGGTCCCTGAACTATTGAAGTAGGTCTAAAATAGTCCCTTAACAATACATTTATCGGTCGATTTTGTAAAAATAAAAAAATTCAATTCATCAATTTTCTTAAATTATGCAATTATAAAATGCATCATTTGAAAAATACAATCTAGATTCTAAGTACCGTGAGTGGGTACTATTCTACCACTACATCACAATTATTTGTTGGCTTAAGACATTTTAATTTTTTATTTTATACACTTTCATCGATAAAGAGTATAGAAAAAATAATTTCTCAAACAGTGATGCTTATTTTTGTGTGTGCCTATCGATTTTGTGGTGGGTAAGCAATACAGACTAAGTCGATTGATTTGCTTCTGCCTAAAAATACATACATAATTAGTAGTGATTCCACGTACATAGAGCAACTATGTAGAGATAATATCGACTTTGACTTTGCAAATATGTGAAATATTTCATGGATTCGATTAACCTTTTTCATCTGTGTGAAAATTGAAATAAACTAAAAAAAGAAAGCACAAATGAAAGAAATTAACCAACTAAGATTTTGAATATATTATGATAAAGTACTATAATTGTGAGTGTCAATGTTTTTTAAAAAAATTTGATCAACTCATCGAATCGAACCAAGTATTAGATTTCTTATAGTAAAATCGAAAGTTTAATTTTATATAAATTTATAATTGTACTGAATAATTTTTTAATTTTATAATTGTACTGAATAATATGATATTGAAATCATATCTTTTCAAATATACATTATTTTCGTTTTAACTGTAGAAAATAAATTGTTCAGCTATTTCTAGTTTTTTTATTTTTTAATTATTGTTGTTGTTGTTGTTAATAATAATATTGTTGTAGTTGTTGTTGTTGTTAATAATAATGTTGTTGTTGTTGTTGTTAATAATATTGTTGTTGTTGTTGTTGTTAATAATATTGTTGTTGTTGTTGTTGTTGTTGTTGTTGTTATTGTTGTTATTATTATTGTTGTTGTTGTTGTTGTTATTATTATTACTATTATTATTATTTGTTAGTATTATTTGTTATGTTGTTGTGATTATGATTATTATTATTATTATTATTATTATTATTATTTGTTAGTATTATTTGTTATGTTGTTGTTATTGTTTTTTTTTATTTTATTATTATTACTATTATAGATTATTGATTTATTTTTATAGTTATTTATAACTAATATTACATTTATCTTTTGTCACAGATGTAGACACATAAATTTTGACCGATTTAAAGTTTTATATCATTTTAAGTACTTAAATATTTTTTAACATTTAAATTAAATATGTTTGGATGTATCTTATTTTAGTAAATTTATTTTAAAATATTTGAAAATGACAAAAAAAAAAAATAGAATCACATTTTAATGTAGATTTATTTTAAAGAAAAGAAATTTATAAAAAAAATATACATGTTTCTTTTTATTTAAGTTTTAATAAATAAACTAGCATTGCTTAATTATAATTTATTATTAGATACTTAATTCTTGTTAGTTTAAAAATATTTAAATAATATTATTATCATTATAAAAAATATAAAAAAAGAAGCAAATACTATCCTACACTACCCCACTCACCCACATCTAACCCCCACTTCTCCCATTACCCCCTCACACTACACACACACGGCACATACACAAAACACATTGATAGAAAAAAAAAAGGGATAATTTCAGAGACCTCCCTCCAGGTTTCGCTCTATAACACTCACCTCTCCTGTGGTTTACGATATTACGTTTACTTTTCTTATTTTCATTTTCTTGTAACCAATATTTAAACCTGTTTAAAATAAATATAAATTAATTTAGATTTGACAATTTTACCCTTCTATCTATTAATTTCTTCATATTATATAAAAAAATAACTCATTTAGTAAATACTTTAAAAATAAATCAGCATAAATACATTAATACTATATATATATACGTGTTTTTTTATATTCAAGCTGACCTACCATTTTCACCAAATATTAACTCTTCATCCTTATTTTACCTTAACATATTCACTAATGATTTTTTCCCCACAATAACCCATCATTTTCCGGCAACAATTTCTTCAAATCGAAGATAAAAATGAACTCCCCAAGAGATAAATCCGATAAGAACGATAAGATTTTGTTCTAGTTAAACATTTCCACGAGCGAAGAAGAAAAATGATCCAAGAAATAGAGATAAATCGTTGAAAATTAGATCTAAGCTTGCATATAGAAGGGTAAAATTATCAAATCTAAATTAATTTATATTTATTGTTAATAGGTTTAAAGAATGGTTACAGGAAAATGAAAATAAGGGAGGTAGACGTAATATTGTAAACCACAGGGAAGGTGAGTGTTATAAAGCGAAACCTGGAGGAAGGTCTCTGAAATTATCCCAAAAAGAAAAACAATAAAAAAAAACATACAGAAACTCACGCACCCAAATTCCAAAACATACACCAAACACCCTTTCCTTCCAGCAATACTAACAAAAAAAAAAATCATTCAGCGACAAAAGAAAAGTTGAGTTTGAGATTTTTATTCGTGGTTTTGATTGTGTCTTTTCTTTGTGAACTAATTTTCACAAGAGGTAACACTTAATCCTTTTTACATAGTTTAATGTCATGATAATACAAGCATTGGTTGCAATATATTGAAATTGTTAAATTTCGTATGTGTTTAAACCATGTTGATGTTATAATATGAAGTATGTTCAAATCTTTCGTATCAACTTTATGTTTAGATATTTTATATCATTAGACTTAGTGTGAAATTGTTATAACAAACCTTATTTTATTATAGGTTTAAACAAATGGTTTATTTCATGTTTAAGTAAAACTATTGTCTACGTTTATTCTTGCTTTTATATTTTGATTCTCTTACAATGATACATGTATTTATGGCTTAATAAACTGAAATGATGAGAATAATTAATAAAAAATATTTATTATGTAAGATATTAATTTTAATTAGTAGGTTTTTCTTTTCATTTTAATGGCTAAAATAAAGAAAAATAAAAGATTTTAGGTGTCCATAATTCCTAACATGAATAAAATTTGTATGGGAAGGCATATTATTTTAATTTATTTTTATTTGTGTTCTTAGTAAATCAAAACATAATTTTTTTCATTATATTAATTTTGTTAAAAAATAAAAAGAATAAAAGAAGAAGAGAAAGAAAAAAAAAGGAGGAAAACCACGTACGCCCTTGCCCAAACCCTCCCCCACCCCACCCAAACAAATATCCCTACTATCTTATTTTGATATTAATAGAATAAAATTAAATTTTAAATAATCAAGAAATAAGTAAATAGAAAATCTATTGTAATTCAAAATCTCATAACAGTTTCAGTTTTAAAAGAAAGTTGCACACTTTCTTGAATGATTTAGATTCTATGTTTTTTAAACTGTATTTCCACAAAATATGCCTAAGAGTTAGAAAATTTTCCCTAACTTAAAATTTTTGAAAATATTTTTTCTTTATATGAAAAACACCAAAAAAGACCCGCTTATTTCATATTTGAAGCTTCATAAATTACGTATATCTGATTCTCATTTCAATAAGATATATAGATAAATCTTTAATTTTTGTGACTTTAAAAAGTTAAAAGGTTGCTAAAAAGTGAGAAATATTTTTTTGAAAGTAAGACTATCAATTAGAAATGAAAAGTATTGCTACTATAGGTTTTACACTTGCTTAATTTTACTTTAACATTAGAGTATCAATTATCAATAAATAGTGAAAGTGTAATTGTTTTTATATATTTTTTCTAGTATCTTATAAGGTGGACCCCATGACAATTTGCATTGCTGGTTTTCAGCCATCGATTTTGATGGTTCTTTTTTATTTTTATCTTCCAAGACAATTAATTAATTTAAAAAAGGAAAAAAATTAAAAGAAACTCAAAATAGGAAACATAAAAAAAAACTTTCTTTCAGGTAGTTCAATCACACTGATTCAGAAAAGAGAAAAAAATCTTCCTTTTTCTCTTCTTTATCTTCTTAATATTCCTTTCCTTTCTTATCTCCCACGTTCAACTTTAAAACAAATATATATAGAGAAAAACGAAAACAAAAATTGAAAAGAATCAACAAGAAAGGTCTTTTCTCTGTATTTCATATTCTTTAACCCTATATTCACATAATCATTGGTTGATCTTTAATGAATATGTAGATCTAACTTTTATTGGCTATGTTTTATTATCATTTTCACACTCTGTGGTTCAGTAATTGACCGAAGACTATACCATATAAGGCCTAATCACAACTGAGTCTTCTTTTTTATATATTCTTTATTTAGGAGACCAATTGTTAAAGATGTGAACTTGGTACTGTTTTTATGGTTTTATGTAGGGTTTTTCTGTTCTTTTGTTCATTTTGCACTTATAATTTTACTGGGTTTTAGTTTTTACATTATGTTTTAATAGTTAGCAATTTTATGAATGATGGAGTTTATGTTGCCATATAGAGTAGTTTGTGATGCTATACTCCATAAACTTTCACTTATGTTAAAGTTTTAATGATAAAATTTATGTTGTAAATTAAAAATTACTTATAAAACTGGGCATTACAACATATGAAAGACAAATTGTGTTACATATTTTACTTTTTACTCTAATATGAGTATCTCAATTTAAATCTTTATTTTATTTTCTCTCTCTTTTTACTTGTATAAAAGGTGAGAATTGAAACAAGATTGATTGCAAGCTATGTGTCACCACATTATTGATACTTTGGAAGAAATTTTTACTTGTATGTCTTTGTTTAGGAGTAATATTTGGTATATTTTAGTTAAATTTTCTTGTCATTGGACATATTTTACTTTTATTTAAGGAGTTTGTAATGAAATATTATTCTTTAGTATAATTTTAGTTATTTTTATTATATGATCATGGGTGAATTTTGAGACAAATATTTTTGTCATTAAATAAATTAATTCATCACAACTTGATTACTTTCGGTGACAAAAAATGTATTGTCGTAGTACCCTTTTTTGTTGAATATGAATATTTTTTTTTTATTTTGTGACAATTGTAATTGTCACTACTTATGATAAAATTTAGTGACAATATATGTTGTAGGTAAAAGCAACACTTTTAGTGACAAAATGATAGATTTAATCACAAAATTATTAACCTTTTTTATAATAATAAATTTTTTCCTAATTTATACATTTAAGGAGAAAATTTTTATTTGTATATAAAAAATAGTCATTAGTGACGATATTATATTTTTTCAACTACCAAATACATATAACTTTAGAGACAATTGATGTTGTCATTGATTGAACTAAATAATTAGCGACGATATAGTTTTGTCGGTAGTTATAACCTTTTTAGTGACAAAACATACTATTAACTACACAAAAAGTTACACTTTTTACGACAAATAAATTCGTCACAAATGTTTATGCATTTGGGGACAATTTTTCTTTTTGTAGTTAATAAATTAGTTTTAGAGACGAAGCACTAAATCGTCTTTGTATACTTTTAGTGACACACATTTAGTAACGACTGATTGACGAAATTTTTTTCGTCACACAAAATTTTTAGTGACGAAATATGATTTATAGATGACGAAATTATTTGTCCCTGATAATCAAATTTGTTGTAGTGATACTCAATTAACTTACACACCGCAACCCACACATATATCTATAATTAATGCAGAATCCAGTTATCATTTCAGGAGCAATGTACAATTCCACATTCTCAAATATGCGCATATATGACAAGTCAATGGTCCTCTCACAGAACCCAATTCAATGGTCCTCTCATGGAATCCATACCCAAACTGTTAGTGTGTCGGATCGTGACACCCGATCCTAGTTAGTGTATCGGATCGTGACACCCGTTTCAATATGTATGTCGATACGTGACATCCGATCCAGTTAGTGTGTTGGAACGTGACACCCGTTCCATTCAACAAGCCAAAATCACAATCACAATGTACATTCTCACAATCATACAACAAGTGTTGATTCATGGCATACAATCCTTCATTCATATTCATTTATGATTACTGTGATCAATAGTGCAACATTCGCATACATACATGTATTATAATAAAGCAATTACCAACATACGTCACACAAAAAAGAAATCACAACCATCATGTAACATCTCGCAATTTGAAATAACTAGGAAGAAGATAAGAATTGGAAATTGTCATTTTTGGAAAGAATGAAAATCTGGAAATTTTGTTAAGGTAGAATAGGTTGAGTTTTGGTCAACTTCAAACGGCCATAACTTTAGCTCAGAAAACTTTCGTTATTGGGTTAGCCATACACTTCACATGTTTCTAGCGATTCACATGGCATCATCAAATGATACAAGTCTTGGATAAGAATCTACAATGCACTAGAACGCCCTTGTTGACGATCCTTTACTCCGACAACATCTAGGGTTCCTCGAACAATGTGATATCTCACACCGGGTAAATCCTTAATCCTTCCCCCTCTTACTAAGACTACATAATGTTCTTGTGAATTATGGCCAATACCGAGTATATAAGCAGTGATTTCAAATCTTAGAGAACAAGAACGACTTAGAATCGGTACCGCCATCCATGTTCAAAGAACAAATGCAGCTAACCAACGGGCAAGCAGGTTCCGCGGGTTAGGAGGCTGCCTTTAAGTGATAGGGGGGCCCTCATTTCATACAAAGGAAAGCAAAAGGATGGGACTGTCGTGTCGATCACATTCGATTGAGAGTTCTCACCTCTTTGAGCTTAGGTCAGCAAGAAGTCATCCCCGAGGAAAAATGAGTCTTCGGCGAGCCGGTACCCACGATGTGATCAATTTTTCGTAGGGGTATTGAATAGTTACAGGTAAACAATTTGCATGGGACAGGGTAATCATGAAACCTTGACCGATGTATCTGGCGGCTCGTATTGTTTGTTGACCACCCTTGCTTTCTTATATTGTCTAATTGAAGTGAAGTAATGTACCTATACCCGGGAGTAGCAGAAAGAATAAAATATGGTATGAAATCTCTTGGAGTGATCTTTCCAACGCCACTGAGTTTGCGCGATTCGGAATTTGTATGAGTGAGTTATGCCCTTTGGAAGTTGGGTTGTTCGAATAAGGAAAGTCTAAAACTGGATTTTAGAAGGGTAGTTTGGTCTTTTCCTGACCCTTTTATTTTAATTCATTTTTGGTAATTACTTAGGGGTATAAACTGAACTTAGTCAGTTTACGCTTTTGGAAAAAAGAGTTAGGGAAGAGAAAAGAAGAGGAGAAAGGAGAAGAGAAGCAAGATTCGTCAAGACCGTCGAGTTTGGCTTGTGGATTTCGTCAAGGGGTGATCCCTAGGAGGTATGTAAGATCACATAGCGTTGGTTTAGTTCACCCACGCGCCAACTATGATTCAATTCAGTGAATTTAAGTCTTTGAAAGTTTAGAAATTAAGTTCTTGATGAACATTGTTGAAGGTTTCGTTTGAATTCGTATGTGTTGTGTTGTTGAAGTTTCTTGCGCTTTGATTCATGTTTTCCGGGTGTAATTTTGGTTTGAATCTACCATATATTGAGAGTATAAATGATTCTAAGTATTTGGGGAAAGAACTAAGTGAAATTAAAGGGTTTAGAGTTGAAAAATGAAGAAAAAAATTTGGGATTTTCTGGGGGAGGGGCTGGGGCACCGTGCCTCTCAGTGCGCCCCAAAACAGTCTCTGAATGCGGGGCTCTGGGGCGATGCACCAGCCAGAGCGCCCCAACTTGTTCTCTTAATTTTGAGGGCTAGCGCCCCGCGCCTCTCAGAGCTCCAGGGACGCCAATTCTCCCCATTCGTTCCCCACCTTTTCTTACTTGTTCTAAAGCAATGTACCTATGTTTTATAGTTGATTCCAATACTCTAAGGTACATATAAACATTTTGAAATCATCCATAAAATGAGATCATGAACCTTGAATCCATAATCCAATTCAAGGAAAGTTAAGATCAAAGTCAAGAGAAGTAAGAGTCAAGTTAAGAAAAGTTCTTAGAGTTTCCCAAAAGTCTTTTCCAAATGTTTTAACATAGTTTTAAGACTTGAAGTTCAAGTTTAGTACAGATTAAAGAGTAAATTTGGAAGTTCATTTCTTCAAAAGAGTATATCGGGACTATGTATTCCCAAATAGTAAAATGTTTTCACATTTAAACAAGAAAGGAAACTTTGATTTCTAAAGAGCTTTTGAGCTAGTTTTCAGAAAAGAGAAATCGTTTTCTATATGAAGCAAGAGAGGAAACTATGATTTCCAAGATAGCCTTTGAGCTAAGTTTTTGAGCAATTATGTCAAATCACAGAAAGAAGTATGTTTTTAAACATAAGAGCTAATATCACATTTTTGGGAGTAGTATTGAGCACTGATATGGGGGAGAGTTCAGACAACTCACAGCCCCCATAAACCATGTAGCCATCATGGGTAGAAAATGGTCATACTTTTTAGATGATTCCTTTAGTGCTTTTTAGCATAGACTAGTGGATCCACTTAGTAGTTCAGGTTCTATACCCTCGGCAAGGTATAAGACGACCTTAGCAATGTGAGGCAAATGGTGTATCATCACAATAGCTCTTACGTGATGGTTGTCGGTTAGAGAAACTCCCACAAAAGTAATTGTATTCTTAAATACACAGTTTATTTGTATTTTTACATACATCTCAGAGTTATATTTATCTTTGCATACACAGAGTTGACATCATATTTTAAACAACTTTTCTTTACATTGCACTTGTTTTAAACTTCTTTATATTGAAATGAGTTCAGTTATGTTGAGTTGAGTTGAGCCAGGTAATTT
>NC_064289.1:49913336-49974016 GCF_019186545.1 Solanum stenotomum | reverse complement strand
GTTTATCAAGCAAAGAGGGCAGGGCATCTATGTTAATTGGGGACATGGACATATCAAGGTTGATGGTCTATGTGCAGCAGGTTGAGGATGAGAAGCTAAGGGATAGAGAGGAATTCAGAAACAAGAAGGCAAAGACAGAGAGTGACTCCGGGCAGTAGAAAGAGTAATGTGAACCGATCTTCTTTCCAACATAAGCAGAAAGGACCTGCTCCATAATCTGCTAGTGCACCTGCACCAAGGAACAAATGTGAGTACAATAGTCAGAATTCTCAGAACTTTAGAGCTAGACCTGCGCATTCGCAAGGTAGTAAGGCACAAGGGGGTACTAAGACTCTTGCATGTGCTAAGTGTGGTAGGAGCCACTCAGGGGTGTGTGTGATGGCTCCACTAGTTGCTTCAAGTGTGGCCAGAACGGTCATTTTATGAGAGAGTGTCCTAAGGGTAGAAAAAGTAATGGTAATGGGGACAATAGAGCCCAGTCTTCTTCAGTTGCTCCACCAGATAGAGCTGCATCTAGATGAGATACTTCAAGGGCAGGCGGAGAAGGAAACTGTCTTTATGCTATCACTAGTCGCCAAGAGCAAGAGGATTCGCCAGATGTTGTCACTGGTATGATCCAAGTCTTCAATTTTGATGTTCATCCTGAGCAACTTCTTGAGCCCTTCAGTGTTTCTACACCTGTTGGTGAGTCCATTCTAGCAGAGAGAGTCTATCGTGATTGTGTCATTTTCTTCAATCACGAGAGTACCATGGATGATTTAATTGAGTTAGACATGGTAGATTTTGATGTCATTCTTGGTATGGACTGGCTTCATGCCTGTTATGTCTCAGTTGATTGTAGAACTCGAGTTGTCAAAGTTTCAGTTTCCAAATGAGCAAGTCTTAGAATGGAAAAGTAGTTCAACAGTGCCTAAGGGTCGTTTCATTTCGTACCTTAAGGAAAAAAAGTTGGTTTCTAAGGGGTGTGTCTATCACTTAGTCCGAGTTAATGACTCTATTGTTGAGATACCTCTTTTTCAGTCAGTTTCAGTAGTAAAAGAGTTTCCAGAAGTCTTTCTAGAAGATATACCCGGAGTCCCTCCTAAGATATAGATAGACTTTGGTATAGATATTCTCCCAGATACTCATTTTATATCTATTCCGCCATATAAAATGGCACCAGCAGAGTTGAAAGAGCAGTTAAAAGATCTCTTAGATAAGGGCTTTATTTGACCAAGTGTCTTACCTAAGGGTGCTCCAGTCTTATTTGTGAGAAAGAAAGATGATTCCCTTAGGATATGTATAGATTACCGTTAGTTGAACAAGGTTACCATCAAGAACAAATATCCTCTCCCAAGGATTGATGATCTTTTCGATCAACTTTAGGGTGCCACCTGTTTCTCTAAGATAGATCTCAGATTTGGCTACCATCAGTTAAGGTTAAGGGAATGTTATATTCCAAAGATAGCTTTCAAAACCCATTATGGTCATTATGAGTTTTTGGTCATGTCCTTTGGTTTGACCAATGCGCCTACAACATTCATGGACCTTATGAATAGAATTTTCAAACCTTATGCAAATATGTTTGTTATCTTCTTCATTGATGACATACTAATCTATTCAAGGAATGAAGAAGATCATGCTAACCATCTCAGAATAGTTCTTCAGACTTTGAAAGATAAGGAGTTGTATGCTAAGTTCTCTAAATATGAGTTTTGGCTTGAGTCTGTGGCATTCTTGGGCCACATAGTTTCCGGTGATGGAATTAGAGTTGATACCCAAAAAATAGATGTAGTGCAGAGTTGGCCTAGACCCATATCTCCAACTGATATTAGGAGTTTCTTGGGTTTGGCTGGCTATTATTGAAGGTTCGTAGAGGGGTTCTCATCCATTTCGTCTCCTTTGACCAAGTTAACTCAGAATATAGTGAAGTTTCAATGGTTTGAAACTTGTGAGAAAAGCATTCAGGAATTGAAAAAGAGGTTGACTACTGCCCTAATTTTGACCTTATCGGAAGGTACTCAAGGTTTTGTGGTGTATTGTGATGCATCTAGAGTTGGTTTGGGTTGTGTATTAATGCAGAATGGCAAGGTTATAGGCTATGCCTCCAGACAGTTGAAAATTCATGAGAGGAATTACCCAACCCATGACTTAGAGTTGGCTGCCGTAGTATTTGCTTTGAAGATATGGCGTCATTATTTGTATGGTGTTCATGTTGATGTATTCACTAATCACAAGAGTCTTCAATATGTGTTCACTCAAAAATAGCTTAATCTCAGACAAAGTAAGTGGTTATAATTACTCAAGGACTATGACATGAGTATTTTTTACCCCCCCCCCCCCAAGGTAAGGCTAATGTTGTTGCTGATGCTTTAAGCAGGTTGTTTATGGGTAGTACTGCCCATGTTGAGGCGAAAAAAAGAGAGTTAGTGAAAGATGTATATAGACTTGCACTCTTAATGGATTCCGCAGAAGGAGGAGTAGTGGTGATGAATGAGGCTGAATCTTCATTAGTGTCAGAAGTGAAAGAAAAGCAAGACCAAGATCCAATTTTGCTTGAATTGAAGGCAAATGTTCATAAGCAAAAAATATTAGCTTTTGAACAAGGAGGAGATGGAGTATTGAGATATCAAGGTAGGTTGTATGTACCAATGGTGGATGGACTCCAAGAGAGGATCATGGAGGAGGCTCATAGCTCTAGATATTCCATATATTCCATTCATCTGGGTTCTACAAAGATGTATCGTGATTTGAGAGAGGTGTATTGGTGGAATAGTATGAAGAAGGGCATTGCAAAATTTGTTGCTAAGTGCCCAAATTGCCAACAAGTTAAAGTAGTGCATCAAAGACCCGGTGGTTTGGCCTAGAATATAGAACTTCCGGATTGGAAGTGGGAGATGATTAATAAGGATTTCATCACAGTTTTACCAAGGTCTTACAGGCAACATGTGTAACACCCCGACTTTTCAAAACGTCTAAATTAACTCGTATCTTCGTGGAAAGACAAGGAGGGCGAGTAATAAATCAAAAATGATGTGGTATGTCATATTTTAAGTTTTCAAGGGTTGTATCTCAAGTTTTCAAGTTAAGTAAGTGGCAAAATAAAAGTTGGCGGAAGTTATCGTAAGTTCCCTTTTTTAAGATTTCTCTGAAATTTGGGTCAAATGTCTCTGAGGTTTTCCCCCAATATATAAATATTTATGGGACCCACGATCTATCGAATTGAAGGTCTACGAGTCTAGTTTCCAACTCATTAAACTGTTTCTTCATACAACTTCAGAATAGAGAGATATTTGCGTTTTCGTGGGACTGCGCAAGCAAGCACGTAAGGTGGGGCCCTAGGTCGGTGGAACTTTACATATATCTTTTTCTTCGAACCTTTTCTTCATTTTTAGCTAACAACTAGAAAAAAATAGAGAAACTCATTTCTAGGATCAACTAAGTATAGATTTTCTCGACTTAAGTCCTTGACGGAAGTTGTTCTACGCGTTGGGCTCATCATCGTGGTATAATTTGTTTTATCGATTTCGTAGCATATCACACTTTAGTGTTGGGACAGTAAGGGTTTGGATATATCAAAAGGTTTTGAGGCGTATTACGACCTTAAGATCGAGGTAAGACCCTTCTTTCATCGACTCTAGCTTTTATAAGCAACAACTAGCAATTTGCGACGGAAATACACTTATTAGTTCAGGATCTATACCCTCAGCAAAGTATAGGACGGCCCTGACAGTGTGAGGCAAAATGGTGTATCATCACAATAGCTCTTAAGTGATGGTTTTCGGTTAGAGAAACTCCACAGAAGTAATTGTATTCTTAAATACACAGTTTATTTGTATTTTAACATACATCTCAGAGTTATATGTATCTTTACATACACATAGAGTTGACATCATGCTTTAAACAACTTTTATTTACATTGCACTTGTTTTAAACTACTTTATATTGAAATGAGTTCAGTTATGTTGAGTTGAGTTGAACCAGATAAGTTCTTCAGTTTCTTTTCAGGCCTATGTTGTGTTTAGCATTCCAACTCGCATACTCGTACATTCAATGTACTGATGTCAGTTGGTCTGCATCTTATTATGATGCAAACACAAGTAACTAGGATTGGCATCCAACACATCGTTGATCCAATGAGCACTCCAGAGTGAGTTGGTGAGCCTCCTTGCATTCCGTAGGACTTCTCTTTATTTCTTTCAATTATTTTATTAGTTCATTAGGATGTCGTGGGGTTTGTCCCGACATCCATCTCAGTTGTTTTAGAGGCTTCACAGACAGTCAGATGTTAGTTCTTTAGTCTTTTCATTGTCATTATCTTATGTTAAGACTTGAGTTTGCGTTAATGGTCAGTTGAATGTTCCTTTATAACATTCCAGTTTATTACATAGACTTGTCTTTGTTGAATTAAGTCTTCCGCTGAGTAAGTAAGCCAGGCCAAGGGTTCGCTTGGGGCCAGCAATGGTTCTCAAGTGTCAGTCCCGCCTAGGGTGTAGGCTTGAGGCGTGACACATCACCTACCTTGAAAAAAGCTTGAACCCTAAGAAACTTGATTCTTCCTTTTCAGGATTTTTTCCGCTTGTTCTTGGTCTACAAACAATCAATATAACGCTAGGATCAATAAACGAGACCTAATTACCCGGATTATAATCAATAATTTTAACCCTATGCAAACCCTTGATCCCCATACCCAAAATAGGGCTTTTTCCACCATCTTTCCTAGATCAAAACCCTCCCTATCGATAATTACCCATGAAACTAGGTTCTATGGATCAAAAAATGGATTCGGGGATTAAAAACCTTACCTTTGGTTCTAGAAAAGGTGGAAAACCTTCAAGAAATATCCCTAGGTTGTTCCTTAGCTCTCAAGATCGAATGTTGCTGAATAATAACGTTCTTGGGGTTTAATTCAGACTTAAGTTGCGACTAGCCCGCTACGGCAGATCCAGTACCGCCACAGTGGTCCTGCTCTTGCGGTATTAATCCCTCCCTAGCGGCTTACACGGAGACAGAACCTCGGAATTTGAGTTCCAAATCCCCATTTCACAACTTACCTTCAACCAATGACACTTAGAAACTACTCGTTCGTGCTAAGATCAATTTTGGGAGTTCTACTCACTTGAATTCGATCCGTAAAGTTGTACGAGTTCCTTAACGTCTTAACTATTTACTCATGTGATAAAATCATAATTAGATCTCCCAGTTATTACCCGATTTCCCTAGACCTCACTGACTCCGATTTCGTCCAAATCTCGACTAGGTTGGGAAATTTCAAGTTTCTAATAAAAAGTTTTCCAGCCCAAAAATTTTCCCCGTTGGCTTTTCTATAACGATGGGAGCAGGTCATTGCAATAGATACAAATTTGCCTATCACTCGTCCCCGAGTGACAAACTAGGAAAACGACTAAAGTAAAGGTAGAGTAGTACCTAAATCATCGAACAACTGGGGATACTTGTCTCGTATGTTCTTCTCAGTTTCCCAAGTAGCTTCCTCAACTGGAAATTGCTTCCGTTGAACTTTCACGGACTTAATCTCCTTGGTCCTCAGCTTCCGGACATCACGATCAAGAATTGTAATTGGTTCTTCTTCATACTGAAGGTCTTTGTCTAACAGAACTTAGTACCATTTTATGATGTAATCCCCGTCACCATGATATCTCTTTAACATGGACACATGAAATACGGATGAACTCTCGATAGGTTAGAGGTAAAGCAAGTCTATACACCACTGGTCCTACACGGTCAAGAACCTCAAAGGTTCCAATATATCGAGGACTAAGCTTTCCCTTTTTGCCGAATCTCATCACCCCTTTCATGGGTGATACCTTCTGAAAAACGTTCTCACCAGTATGAAATGTCATGTCTCTTACCTTATGGTCTGCATACTTTTTCTATCTACTTTGGGTTGCTAAGAGCTTAGCTTGGATGCTTCTTACTTTATCCTGAGCATCCCTCACCAAGTTAACCCCCAAAAGTTTCACATCTCCATCCTCAAACCATCCTATGGGTGATCTACATCATCTCCCATAAATTGCCTCAAATGGTGCCATATGAATGCTGGATTGGTAACTATTATTATAGGAGAACTCACACAACGGTATGAACTTATCCCAATGTCCTCCAAAGTCAATCACACAAGCTCTCAACATGTCCTCTAACACTTGAATAGTCCTCTCTGACTGCCCATCTGTTTGCGGATATAAGGCTGTGCTAAAAGTGAGTTGCGTACCTAACTCTTCATGTAACTTTTCCCAAAACTTGGATGTGAACTGCGTACCATGATCTGAGATGATAGAAAGGGGCACTCTGTGCAGCCTCACAATCCCTTTCATATAAACCTTAGCCAACTGTTGAGCATTATAGTTAGTTCTACCTGGAATAAAATGGATTGACTTAGTCAATCTATCAACAACTACCCAAATTGAATCATACTTTCCGGGAAGAACAACCACGAAATCCATAGCTATTCTTCCCCACTTCCATTCCGGAATTGGCATTTTCTGAAGCAAACCTGCAGGCCTTTGATGCTCATATTTTACTTGTTGGCAATTTTGACACTTAGCCACCAACTCCACTATTTTTTCTTCATGCCAGACCACCAATAGAGTCGCTTCAGGTCCCGGTACATCTTAGTCACACCCAACTGCATGAACTTAGACTCCAAGCTTTGAATTTCCTTAGGCAAAGGTCGCTTGGATACACTCAAGCAAGTTAGACTACCCATACTCACCACCTTCTGGCTTAATGCGTCTGCCACCACGTTAGCCTTATCTGGATGGTATTGGATGGTCACATTATAATCCTTGAGTAACTCCATCCACCTTCGCTATCTCAAATTCAAATCATTTTGAGTGAATACATGTTGTAGACTACGGTGTTCAGTAAACACCTCACACTTAACATTATAAAGATAATGCTGCCAGATCTTAAGAGCAAACACAACTGCTACCAACTCCAAATCATGCGTCGGGTAATTCCACTCATGTACTTTCAACTGCCGCAATGAATAAGCTATGACATTCTTATCATGCATCAACACAGCACCCAAACCTGAATGTGAAGCATCACAATAAATAACAAAATCTTTACCTTTCACCGATAGTGCAAGAATAAGTGTTGTGGTCAAGAGAGTCTTGAGCTTTTGAAAGCTCTCCTCACATTTTTCAGTCATTCAAAATAGTACCTCCTTTTTGGTCAACTTTGTCAGATGTGTGGCAATGGAAGCAAAATTCTTCACAAATCGATGATTATAGCTAGCAAGCCCCACAAAACTCCTAATTTCAGTCACAGAACTTGGTCGAACCCAATTCCTAACCGCTTCAATTTTTTGGGGATCTACCATCACCCTTCTTTTGAAACTACATTCCCCAAAAGGGCAACCGAAGTGAACCAAATTTCACACTTTGAAAATTTTGCATACAACTTTTGTTTCCCAAGAACACCCAGAACAATACGAAGAAGGTCGGCATAATCTTTTTTACTTTTCGAATAAACCAAAATGTCATCAATAAGCACTATCACAAATGAATCAAAAAAGGGTTTGAACACACCATTTATCAAACTAATGAAAGCTGCAGGCGCATTTGTCAACCCAAACGACATAACTAAAAACTCATAGTGCCCATAGCGGGTCCTACATGTAATTTTTGGTATATCCTCAAGTCTAATCTTTAACTGATGGTAACCAGACCTTAAATCCATCTTAGAAAAAACTGATGCACCTTGCAATTGGTCAAAAAGATCAGCTATCCGAGGAAATGGATACTTATTTCGAATGGTGACCCTATTCAATTGACGATAGTCTATACACATTCTCATCCTACCATCATTTTCTTAACAATCAAGACATGAGCACCCCAGGGTGAAGCACTAGGACGGATGAATCTTTTATCAAGAAGTTCTTGGATTTGAGCCTTAAGCTCTCTTAATTCTGCCGGAGCCATACGATAATGAGAGATGGAAATGGGACGGGTACTAGGTTTCAAATCAATGCAAAAATCTATATCTCTATCCGGAGGCATACCAGGCAAATCAGTAGGAAACACTTCTCTAAATTCTGACACCACAGGAATAGACTCAATAGAGGGAGACTCAACCTTCACATCCCGAATATGAGCCAAATAAGCCAAACAACCTTGCCCCACTAGTTTCCTAGCCCTAATGGAGGATATGATCTTAGCTGGCTTAGGCTTGTACACTTCTTCCCACTCTAACTTTTCCCTAACGTGGATCTCTATAGTCACATACTTAGTATTGCAATTAAGCACATCATAATAGTGGGACAACCAACTCATGCCTAGGATTATATCAAAGTCAGTCATATCCAAAATAACCAAATCACCCCAAGTCTGAAAACCATAAACAAGATAGGACAAAAAATGATAGACATGGGTGACTATGATAGACTCTCCAACGGGGGTGGAAACATGGATGGGGGCATCAAGTATATCACAAATCATATCAAATTCTGAGGCAAATCGCACGGACACATAAGAATAAGTAGAACCCGGATCAACTAACACATTAGCCATTGGGTCACATACAAAAATAGTACTTGTGATCACTGCGTCAAAAGACTCTGTCTCGCTCTTGCCCAGAAAGGCATAGCACTGAGCCATGTCATCTTGAAGGGCAACTTCCCTGCCTGGCTGCGCCGTACCTCTACCTACATTTCCATTTCCCCGACCTCCATGGCCTCACTGATTTCCTCCCCGCCCACATTGTGGACGTCCTAAACCATTATTACCATTTCCTATGGGTACCACTGCTCTAGTCTGCTCCTGTGTGGAATCCAACATGCAAGGGTGGGGAAAATTTCTCCTCATATGCACAGGTTCTCCACAGTTATAACAAGTATGATCGAAAGATGGCCTACTGAATTGGAGTTCTCGAGTAATTACCTGTAAAAACGGGCATGTTGGACTGAATTGGTCAGACTGCAAGTGTTGGCCTCCATGAACCTCTAGAGTAAGAACCCGGAAAGTTACCTGTGCTCTTAGCTTTCTTAGCCAACGCCTTAGCCTGTCTGTCTCTCCTCACCCCTTCCACTTTCTTCACAAAATCTGTTACCTCATCAAAACTTTCCCCGGAGAAGTCATGTGCACAGACAATACCTATAACTCAGAATTCAGTCCCTTAACAAATAGACGGATCCTCTTTTCCTCAGTAGTCACCAATTGCGTAGCATATCTAGACAAAGCATGGAACCTAGCCTCATAAGCAGCCACAATCATACCACATTGCTTCAAATCCATAAACTCATCCTTCATACAATATCTCAAGGTCTGGGGCACATATTTTTCCAAAAATAGAGCATGAAACTGGGTCCAAGTGAGTGGAGGTAAAGTTGATGATCTGTATTCCACATATGTTCTACACCACTACTTAGCCTCACCCTGAAGTTGGAAAGTAACAAACTCTACTCCATGTTGATGGACAATTCCCAACTTATGAAGCCTCTCATAACAATCTAGGATGAACTCATAAGCGTCCTTACTCTCAGAACCATGGAACACCGGTGGTTTCAATTTTAAGAACTTAATCAACATTTCATGCTCATTCTCAGTCATTACCGGACCCAACAAAGGACGAAAAAAGGCATCAGTACCTAATGCTGAATCTCTCCTAGGACTAGTAACATTAACGGGGCGATTGGTTGGGGGTTACGTAGCTTGCATTGCTGGACGAAGTGTAGGACTAGCCAATCCATTTAGAAACGACATGATCTGTTGAGCTAACACTAGGTCTAAGAGAGGAATACATGTAGTCTCAGCCTACACCTCTTCCTCTTGTCCAATAGCCTCATCATTCTCAACCTCTACATTCTCCTCTATCTCTTCATGGTGCGCATGAAGATTCTCATTTCTCGGAGCATTCTCAACTGGAGCTCCACCCCTAGTGGGTGCTACCCTTCCACGGCTTCTACTCCTTGCTCTTTCTCTACCCCTACCTCGACCGCGACCTCTTGCTGCGGAATCCTCAGGGGACTCGTTGATGGGAGCTACGGGCCTGACATCGTTGAAGCGAGTGTTAACCTCATGCGGACAGAAGAGTGAAGGAGATTAGATACCAATTTGGATTACCAGATACCAATTGGAACCAAGCTATAGCACGAAAGGAGACAAGAGAAAACAGAGAGATTTCCTAAAGTCCTATAGCCTCTCGAAGAAAAGTACAGACATCTCCGTACCGTTCCACAAGACTCTACTAGACTTTTTTTGGTACATCGAGATCAACGAACCTAGGGCTCTGATACCAACTTTGTCATGACCCAGACCGTCGTGATTGACACCCACACTAACCCTCCGGTGGGAGAACCAAAACTACAATCCAACTAATCAACTTAACCAAAGTACTGCACATTTAAAGCTACAGAAGCAGATTTAAATAACTATATAATTAATACAGAGTCCCCATAAACTCCAGAATTTCAACTAATATCTAACAACTAATGCGGAAATAACCCGTAGAACCTGAAAGTCAATGTATCAAAATTCTACTAACGACAAGTCTAAGAACAAATGGTACAACCCCAAAACTAAACAACTACTAAAACAATGTCCAAGTCCGAACAGATTGGACTAAACAAGATACGAAGGATCCATGGCAGCCTGAAAGAACTGGCTCACCCTCGAATCCGATCTCGATCACCGATCTCCTAAGCGAGGTCTGTCAGTAGCCACCTGAAGATTCCCGATACTCAACAAAGAAGAAGAAAGTGCAGTATCAGTACACAACCATAGTGTACTAGTAGGATCACACATCTATTCCAATAAGTGAAACATACATAAGCCGTTACAACATAGTAAAACTGGCATATACGGAACATAAACAATATCAGTCATCATTTCAGGAGCAACGTACAATTCCATATTCTAAAAAATGCGCATATATGACAGGTCAATGGTCCTCTCATGGAACCCAATTCAATGGTCTTCTCATGGAATCCATACCAAAACTGTTAGTGTGCCGGATCGTGACACCCGATCCAAGTTAGTATGTCGAAACTTGACACCCGATCCAAGTTAGTATGTCGGATCGTGACACCCATTCCAGTATGTATGTTAGTACGTGACATCCGATCTCAGTTAGTGTGTCGGAATGTGACACATGTTCCATTCAAGAAGCCATAATCTCAATCACAATCACAATGTACATTCTCACAATCTTACAATCAAGTGTTGATTCATGGCATACAATCCTTCATTCATATTCATTTACGATTAATGTGATCAATAGTGCAACATTCGCATACATAGATGTATTATAATGAAGCAATTACTAACATACATCACACAAACATGAAATCACAACCATGACCTACCTCGAACAAAGCTTGAACCCCTAAGAAACTTGATTCTTCCCTTTCCGAATTCTTCTACTTGTTCTTGGTCTACAAACAATAAATATAATGCGAGGATCAATAAACGAGACCTAATTACCCGAATTATAATCAATAATATCAACCCTAGTCGAAACCCTTGATCCCCATACCCAGATTAGGGCTCTTTTCACCATAATTTGCATATCAAAACCCTCCCCCATCGATAATTACCCAAGAAACTAAGTTCTAAGGATCAAAAAATGGATTCGAGGAGTAAAAATCTTACCTTTGGTGCTAGAAGAGATGTAAAACCTTCAAGAAATATCCCTGGGTCATTTTTTAACTCTCATGATCGAATGTTGCAGAATAATAACGTTTTTAGGGTTTATTTCCGACTTAAATCATGACTTGCCCGCTACGACGGACCCAGTCCCGCCACAGCGGCCCCGCCTTGGTGGGATTAATCCCTCCCTAACGGCTTACACAGAGACAGAACTTCAGAATTTAAGTTTCAAACTCCATTTCACAACACACCTTCAACCCATGACACTTAGAAACTACTCGTTCACGCTAATATCAATTTTGGGAGTTCTACTCATCCGAATTTGATTATGTAAAGTTGTATGGGTTCCTTAACGTCTTAGTTATCTACTCATGTGATCAAATTCATAATTAGATCTCCCAGTTGTTCCCAGATTTCCCTAGACCTTACTAACTCCAATTTTGTCCAAATCTGGACTAGGTTGGGAAATTTCAAGTTACTACCAAAAATATTTTTGGCCCAAAATTTTTCCCCGTTGGATTTTAAATAACGACGGGAGTAGGTAGTTACAATACATAAAAAATAATTTTAATTTTGCATGTATAGTCTAATTTTTTGCCAAAAGAATTTTGGATAAACTCTCTCCGACCCACTTAGCTATGCCACTGCCACTACCTTGGAGAAAATAAACCTATACTTTGAATACTATGAGGGAATAATTTTTTTTTAAATATACATTGTAACATCTCGCATTTTGAAATAACTAGGAAAAAGCTAATAATTGGAAATAGTCATTTTTGGAAAGAATGAAAATCTGGAAAATTTGTTTAAGTTAGGAAAAATTGAGTTTTGGTCAACTTCAAACAGCCATAACTCCTAACTCAAGATGATTTAGGTGTACTTCCAGATATGGTTGGAAATCTCTTGGAATGATCTTTTCAATGCCGCTGAGTTTGCGCGATTTCGAGTTTGTATGAGTAAGTTATGCCCTTTGGAAGTTGGGTTGTTGGATTAAGGAAAGTCTAATCCAGATTTTGGAAGGTAGTCTTTTCCTTACCTAATTATTCTAATTCATTTTTAGGAGTTTAATTGGGGTAAAGTCAGATTTTAGTTAGTTTAGAAAAGTGAACTTTACTCTAGGTCTTGGAGAAGAGGAGAAAAGAGAAGAAAGGAGAAGAAAGTTCAAGATTCGTTGATTTCGTCGAGGTTAGCTTGTGGATTTCGTTGGGGGTGATCCCTACAAGGTATGTGAGATCACATAGCTTTGGATTAGTTCACCCACGCGCCAATCATGATTCAATTCAGCGAAATAATGTTTGATTTGAAAGTAAATCCTTTGAGTTCTTGATAAAATTCGTTTGAATTCCTATGGGTTGTGTTGTTGATGTTTTTTAATGATTTGATTCATGTTTCCGGGTGAAATTTCGAGTCGAATCTATTGTATATTGAGGGTATTAGTGATTCTAAGTGTTTGGGGAAAGAACTAAGTGAAATTAGAGGGTTTAGAGATGAAAAACGAAGGAGAAAAATCAGAGTTTTCTGGGCAAGGGCTTGGGGAGCCGCGCCTCTCAGAGCGCCCCACTTCAGAGTCTGATGTTTGGGCTCTGGGGCGATGCGCCAGCCAGAGCGCCACAACTTCAGCTCTGAAGTTTGTGCTCTGGCGCCCCGCGCCTCTCAGAGCGCCTAGGTCGCCAGTTCTTTCCATTTCTTCCCCAATCTTTCGTACTAGTTCCTTAGCAATATACCTATGTTTCTTAGTTGATTCCAACACTGTTAGGTATATATAAACAACATGAAATCATCCATAAACATGAGATCATGAACCTTGAATCCATACTTTAATTCAAGGAAAGTTAAGAGTAAAGTCTAGTTGTCAAGAAGCAAGTCAAAGAGAAGTTTATAAAGTTTTCAAAAGTCTTTAACAAATGTTTTAACTTTGTTTTAAGACTTGAGTTTCAAGTTAAGCAAAGAGTAAAGAGTTGAGTTCATTTCCCAAAAATCTATAGGAACTAAGTATTTCCAAAGAGTTTATAAATGTTTTCACATTTGAGCAAGAAAAGGGAACATCGATTCCAAGAGAGCTTTTAAGCTAAGTTTTTGAGTAATTATCTCAAATCAAAGAAAGAAGTTTATTTTAAAAACATATGAGCTAAGTATATTTTGGGAGTAGTATTGAGCACCGATATGGGGATGCGAGTTCATATTAACTCAAGTCTCCATAAATCATGTAGCCATTGGGTAGTAAAGGATCATACTTTTTAGATGACTCCTTAAGATGCTTTTAGCATAAGCTAGTGGATCCACTAAGTTAAGCGTTCTATATGAAGGCAAAGTATAGGACAGTTCTGGCAGCGTGGGCAAGACGTTGTATCACCACTTAGGCTCATAGTGGTGGTTGTCAGTTGGAGAATCTCCCACAGAAATTATATTACTTTGTTATATGAGTAAAGTTGAGTTTGTTATTGCATTTTCTTTAACGAACGTTGCTTTTACTATTTTATAAAGTTTTTCATATATTGCATGTGTCTTATTGCTTTATTATGAGTTCAGTTATTCATGAGTTGAGAAGAGCCAAGGTAAGTGTTTCTTTCAAAATCTTTTCAAGCCTATGTATTGTTTAGTTTTCCAACTCGCATACTCGTACATTCAATGTATAGATGTCAGTTGGCCTGCATCTTATTATGATGAAGACACAGGTAACCAGGATCATCATACAGCGTCTCGTTGATCCAGTTTGAGCACTCAGAGTCTTGTGGTGAGCCTTTTTGCTTTCGAAGGATCCCTTTTATTGCTTTTGGTTTTATTATTAGTTCATTAGGATGTCGTGGCCCTGTCCCAACATCTATCTCAGTTGTTTAGAGGCTTCATAGACAAACAGTCACTTAGTTAAATTCATTTGTCACTAGTTTATTATTGGCTTATGTTTTTGAGACTTGAGGTTGCCATTTTGGCTAAGTTTGAATGTTTATTTAAAGACATTCTAAGTTATTTCACAAGTTCCTTTTTAGACTATTTCTTGTGTTTAAGTATTCCGCTGAGTAAGTTAGCCAAGCCAAGGGTTCGCTTGGGCCAACAATGGTTCTCAAGTGTCAGTCCCGCCCATGGTGTAGGCTCGAGGCGTGACATATATGATGAATATTACAATTTTGGAATGTTGTTATTATTATTATTATTATTATTATTATGATCATCATCATCATCATCATCATCATCATCATCATCATTATCATTATTATTATTATTATTATTATTATTATTATAGTGAGGAAGATTTAAATAATATTTCTCAAGAGTTTTATGAAACTTGTGCTCTGCATAATCATATTGTGTTTTTTGTACCCTGGTTTATAACCACTTACTTACCTTTATTCATCAATGTTCTTGAACGATCTTATAAGGATGAAACAGGTAATATTATTAAATCTATTTATCCTCCTCAAGCTCCGTTTATTTTACCAAATAATACAGGTATAACCTTTACTGCTTTTCAAAACTTTATTGAAAATGAGATTGCTACAGTAAGTATAAATGAGATTAATGGTATTATTTCTCAAAATAATTATTTGGGCCTTTATGTTAAAGTTATTGGCGAACATATCTGTTCTCTTGATAATAAGTTAGATACTCTTATTACTCTGATAACTCAAATTAATGATAAATTGAAAACCAAGAAATCAGTCCTGGAAAAGGCATCCACGTCAAAACAGCCGGAAGTCCCTATTCAAAGGCCTCCTGAGATTCAAGACTTCATTCTCAGACCTCTTCACGATCTTGAAATCCTTCTTGATAAGAAGTTTTCAGAATTCGGTGCAAAACCTATAAGCATTGTTGAAGATTTCGCAGATGAGATGGAAACCACTTTAGATTTTAAAGGTCAAGTGGAAATGGAAGTTAATAAACTTCGTGGGTATCCCAAAAAGAATAGTGGTTATGCTAGAAAACCTAGTATGCAGACTTACTACTATCCTAGGCCTACCCCGCAAGATGTTCTTATAGAAGAAAGAGATTGGAATCAAACTAACACTTCTTACAGTGGAAGTGAGATTTATGAATGGAATCTAGATGGGTTAACAGATAGGCAGTTAACTATCCTAGTTCATAGAATGCTCATGTATGCTACTATATGCAAAAGTGTTAATAACACAGATAGGACTATTTGTAAGATGATCATTGCAGGTTTTACTGGTCAATTAAGAGGCTGGTGGGACAACTATATGCTATGGAGGCAAAAGCAGCGGTTATAAATGCTAAAACTGCCAATGAAGGAGTTGATAACCTAGGATTTGCTTTTAGTCAAAGAGAAGACGCGGTGTATACCTTAGTCTTAACCATTCTAGAACATTTTAGTGGTAGATTTACCAACCAGTATGAAACCGTCAGAACTCTACTCAATGGTTTACGATGTAGACACTTGGGTGAATTTAGATGGTATAAAGATACCTATTTAAGTCGGGTAATGGAACTTCCCGAAAATGGATTATTTTCTGGAATATCTTCCAGATGTATTGATGAAGATGAAGAGGCTTTCTCTTGTATTTTTTAATTTAGTTTAACTAAACTCATTCCACCTCTCTGTATAATGGGGGTGCTTGATGATGAAGAAGATCCGTATGACGATCTTGATGAGACTACTGAGGATGATCTTCCTCTGCCTCTGCCTCTACCCTTAGTCATCCAAGGGTGTTCCATTCTGCAAATGAAACAATGAGTTTTAGGCCTAAACCGTGTCATGATAAGTGTTTGTCTCTTCTATAGATTGGAACAAATCTATCAGCATTCCATCTATAATTTTCCAGCAAATGAGTTCTTTTATATCCTGATTACCAGGAAGAACCTTTAGAATAGTAATTAATCTTTTCTCAATAAAGAACATAGAGATGGGAATATCATTATCTCTTTCTGAAAAGCTGCTATATTCACTCATTTTGAAGGTATTCTCTTGATAAGAAGTCTGGGAGGGAGTTATCACTTCCTTTCTTATATAGAATTTCAAAATCGAAAGGTGCCAACTGTGCTTGCCACCTTGCAAACATTAATTTTGACGCATCATGTTTAAAATCTTTATCAAACATATACTTGACTGATTGGGCGTCCCTTTTTATCAAAAACTTCTGGTTGTATAGATCATCCTGAAATTTTAAAACACATTTAACGATAGTTAACATTTCATGAGCTACCGTTGCATATTTTCGTTGAGCATCGCTCCATTTACCTGAATGAAACCGAATAAGGTATTCGTGCTTATCATGAGGGTTAATTTGTTTTAGAATTCCACCATAACGATTATTATGTTTATTATTATTATGTTTATTATTATGTTTATTATTATTATTATTATGTTTATTATTATGTTTATTATTATTATTATTATTATTATTATTATGTTTATTATTATGTTTATTATTATTATTATTATGTTTATTATTATGTTCGTCATATTATCTATTTGTTTGAGACTAAATTTTTTGTGGTTTTATATTCCTATTTTGAGATTAAAATTTTTGTGACTTTTTATTTGCTCTTTAAAATTAAAAATCTTTGTAAGTTCTTACTCGTAAACTAAGGGTGGACAATGCATTGAAGTGAAACGATTAACTCAAAATTAATCCACAAAGTCGTTAGCAATTCATAACTGTAATTTTATGAAAGAAGAATGTGATAGTGATATTACGAGTTCAGAAACTAAATGACGTGTAAAAAGATAATGTTGTCAAAGTAATGGAAGAAAAGAAAGTTTTCATTTTCTACATATAACACATTAATTTAGTGTGCTCTATGTCCTGCATAAATGGCTTAGGCTTTATCGTTCGTTAAGGTCTATATGGACTCCTATCGTGCACTAAACTAGTGCGGTATTTGAGTCACTAAAACTAAGTTAGACTTCTTATTTTCACTAGATATTTTCAGGTTTTTTCAATAAAAATAAGTCATCATATTGGAACTTGATTTGACCTATATATGCATAATGAAGAAAAATAGAGCGTTGTATGATAATTTTACAACCCATTTTTTTTCTGAAGCTCATCCAATCTCTATTTAAAGTGAACTTTGACTGAGCTTAAAAATTATCCATCTCCTATATTTCAAATAAGTTTATTTAATCTACTGCTATAATCATTTGTTGATGTTTTTCAACATTTTTTTGGAAAAAGTATTGAATGATCACTGTTACAGTTTCATTGTTTTGTAATGATGAAATCGTAATAGGGGTATCATGTAAATCTTAGAGTAAGGAACGTATTAGCCATGAATAGAAATTTGACCATAGATTTGATATACATCTTCATAAATTTCTTCATAATATATCAAAGTGAATTTTAAATCTTAATCCGCGCTACAATGACCGAGGAATTTTGTATTCCTCATTATCGATTGCACTACCGCAAAACAAATATGGCATAGTCTTTAAGATAACTATGAGTTAATTTCTAGTCAAAAAGTGTTGGTCAATGAGACAACAAGTTCCAAGATTTCCTCCTCAATGTCTCCTTTTAAGCAAACAAGCGGGCCATCATGGTCCAAGATATGCACCAAACATCAAATCAAAGAGAACATGAAGAGAAAGAAAAACTTTGAACCGGCTATTATTATGGTTTCAAAATAGCACATTCAACGTCTGATATTCATATTAGAGTCTAATTAAATTTAGATTTTTGTCGAAAAGTTTTACATTAAGAGTAAAGCAATTCCTAACAAAGGAAATTTTGTACTCGAGGGGATTTGAACCCAATTTTTTTAGCTAAGGATGAAATAATACTTACCACTTCACCACAATCTTTGTGAGTGACAAAATAACATTTCAAAACATGATTCGTCCAACTCATTTATGTTTGGACGGGTTATTAACTCAATCATTTTTGACCTATTTAATTCAGTCCAATTAAAAAATTGAGATGATATGTAATTCAAATTATCTCACAAAACGTCTTCTCAAAATATTTTTAAAAAATATTATTTTGTATAAAATATTTTATTAGACACTTAAATAACTATTAAAAAAACAGAGAAATTAAAATTAGTAAGAATCGAGGATTGGACTATGACCCGCTTATTAGCCTATTTTAACATAGTTCATTTCATCACAAGGAACTTTTTGATGAGTCATTTAATAGCTCAACTTATTTTGATTTATTCAAATTTAATTCGACACACGTATTGATACCTCTAGTTACACTCAAAATATGTAACCATGCATCCCAATACCAATCCTAAACTTAAGATTAAAGGTGAATATTAGTCATTTATTTATATTATATAAATATAAATATAATAATATCTTACAAACCAAAACTAAAAATTAAACAAAATATATTACATTTCTGCTCTTGCCTCTGAATCCAGAAATAATGATCAAAGCCAATAAAACAGAAAAAAAAAAAAAGGATTAAAGAGATTAAGATATCATAATGTATGATTAACAAAATCATCAAAATATGTTGTGAAGCCTGGGAAGAAAAACAGGAGAAATGAAATTCCCCCATCAGAACATCTGCAAAGACTCCCCAAAGCAACAATTATAACTGTGTAGCTAAACAACAAAATTTATCGTTAATCCAATTTAGCATCGGATTATAAAAAAAATTGTTAGCTATGGACAGTTTAGCTACGAAGTTGGTAGCATATTTGCAAAAACTCCCAAGAGCAACTATTATAACCTTGGACAAAATTCATCATTTGTTAGCTACGAGCAATTTAACGAAGAGTATTATCTGTGTACTCCATTAGATTCAACACCTGAATCATAGCCACTTGGGGTTTCTCCAGGAGTAGTCGTTGATGGTGTAAAAGTACCTCCAGTTCCATTTTTTCCGAGTAATTTAACAGCTGATTTCTTCAAAGATTTCAAAATCTTAATCTTGATTTGTCCCCTTCTTGGAGGTACTTTCTGGTTCTTGTTTGATTTGTCCATAGAATTTCCCATTTGAAATTCCATCTCTAAAGTAACAAAGTTTGTGTGAAGAACAGAGTAAAACAGAGCTTAGGAGTTGAAGAACGGAGGGCAAAAATGAGAGCAATTGATATATAATGTGAAGAAAGTGGGAGATTGATATTTATTTTTAAAGGAATCCACCTTTATATATTACTTGATTCAAACTAAGGCTTGGACTATATGTACATTATAAAATTAAGGCATACTTTCTCTGTCAAACAGTAGCCGTCTACAATTGACTTTGCATATTTTTTTAGAAACTATAAATATAAGAGTAATTTTACTATATCATCATTTAAATAAATACAATATTTTGAAAATGTAATATAGAAATAACTATAATTAATGATAAGGGTAAATTAGGAAGGAGAAGCTTCGCAAATAGTCACTATAATAAACTTACATATTTATGGGTTGTAGCTACAGTTTAAGTTGTCTTGTTTGTATAATTTGTGGATTTATATAATTCACATGTTTGTATAATTTGTGGGTACATTTGTATAATTCAGTTATTTTGTATAAATTTGAAACAACGAATTTATACAATTACAAACATCAGAAGTGTAAACAGTTATACAAATTATATTATACAAATTCAGAATTATACAAAAGTTAGAAAAAATATATTATACAAATTCAGAATTATACAAAAGTTAGAAAAAATATAGTATACAAATTCCAAATTATACAAAGTTATACAAATTATATTATACGAATTTCAAATTATACAAAACTAAAAAGTTGAGCCGCGTAATTATAGGTCGTGAATTGTAATTAAGGTAAACTATAGTTATATTAACTAATTAACTAGTATATGTTTGCTTATATGTGTAATTTTTTCGAAGTAAATATAAAATTATCCATTAATTTTATAAAGTGGACAAATATTATTGGACAGAGGGAGTAAAACAAATAAAATCAAGTGATCACTTGCCTATCCAATTTATGTGACGATATTTAATTGTACACCTAGTTTGAGAAACAAACAAAACATTGGAGGATAAAAATGAAATTTGTAAAAATTATTACTAACATCTAATATTTGCATCAAATTATATTAAATTAATGCGGGTTAAGTAATTATTGAGAGCCATAATATATATATATATATATATATATATATATATGTCTTTTAACTTGGTCTCAACTGACAATTATGCTCTACAATTTTTTGGTTGCGCATAAATAAACGTTTAAATTTGTATAAAGTTGAACAAGTAGACACACATGTACGACACCACATATCATGCAAATTGTCTTTTTAATAATATGATTAACATGCTTTTTAATTTTGTGATCTTAAACATGCATGAAAAATTAAAAATAAAAGTTACTAAAAAGAAAAATAATTCTTTTTAAAATATACAAGAAAAAAGTAGGACAATCAAATTGAAACGGAGGAGGGAATATCAAATTCCAATTTGCTTGATTCCCATGCCTTTGAGTAAAAATTGAAAAGATTCCCAAGTCTTATATTTGAATGGCCAATGGATAAAGCTTTGACTGGTGTGAACATCAATTGCTTGCATAACTTGGCAAAACAGAAATGGTCAAGTGGACCAATGTCCACTTGTCATGTATATGATCTATAATTGACTTGTATTATTTTCATTTTCTAAGGGGTTTTCCATCGTAGCTATCATATGGTATACATATTAATTTGAAATGGTCCAACTAGAAGAAAAAATAATTGACCCTCCAACTAAGTAGAGCCGGTTCAATAAGATTGGAGGTTTAAAGTCAAACTTCATATAGAGATTTAAAATATATAAATTGAGTAATGATATAAGAGGATCTGAAGAAGATAAAATGTAAGCAGACCTTATGAAGTAATTATGTAAACAATATAAGTTTTCAATGAAAAATATAATATAAAATTAAATAAAAATAATAAAACCTAGCTCATAAATTTGAGAAGTTGATATAATAATATTGAAATAGTGTTGCATCAAATTTGATAAGTTGATGTAATGATATCGAATCAATATAATAATAACTTGTAGCAATACTTGCAATTTTGAAGATGATGTCAAAAGGCAAATTTTGATCATTATGTAAGCGGACAACAATAGATTTTGCAGAATGCAAAAGGTTTGACCATTTGCGAGATTTTCGAAATTCAATAATAAGAGGATAAAAATAGTAAAAGGGAGTAGTGAAAAAAGATCACTATAGGAATAATAACATGGTTCAGGTTAGTTGTCAGGATATAAATGAGGCAACAAAATAAGTAATTACTGTAAGAAGAAGAGATATATATATATTCTAAAAAAGTTAAGTTCAAACCATTATTTTAGTGATCTTATAGTTGAGTCGGCCTGCAACTGAGTTTTATGCTTACTTACTATAAATAAATGGGCACGAACTCATCCTTTCGATTCTAGTTCGTTATAACGCCACATTATTGGTTAGATATTTAAATGCTTAGGAAAATTAACCAAACAAAACAGAGAAAAAATAGAAAAATGACAACTACGGATGGGAGCTTACATAATACTATTACTATTACTATATATGTGAGAATGAATATTTTTTGTTGCTTTATGCGCTTTTTATTAGTGTCAACTTCACTAGGTATAGATAGGGAGTCTTTAACAAGTCACATTAATGATTGATGATCAGATTTTGAAAGCAGTCAAGATGGATTTTTTGGGGAAACTCTGTTAGGACCTAAATTAATTAGGTGTAATGCGAAAGTTAGTAAAGCAAACCTCAAAAGACTACAAGTAAGAAGACAAATAAGAAATATATCAAAAGACAAAAAAATTTAACATGGTTCTGTCAATCGACCTACGTCCACAAAGGAGATAAGCAATTCACTATATAAACATGAGAGTACAAAATATAGAGAGAAATAACTTCAATCAATTCACTCGTAATACATGAGAGGTTCACACAAGTGAGAGCATATCACTTGTGTCCCACAAATTCTCCCCATAACCAAAACTCTCAAAGCCCCTAAGACTACATTGTGAATGCTAATTAAGTTAGAAGGAACAAACCTCTATTTATAGAGTCCTAAACATTTTCCTACAAGAAAAGGACAAGCTAATCCTAAACCTTTTCTTAAAAGAAAAATCAATTTATGGTAAGAAACTCAAGGCAGTTAATACCTAATAGCAAATCTCCCTCTTGGCTTGAATTTCTGACAAAATAAATTCGTCCACCTTCTTCACATAATCTTCAACAACTTGCATCTCCTCTAAAATAATCTCGTTTGCAAAATCTATGTCTTGACACAAAGAACCTCTTTGAAACAATTTCTCCAACAATATCTTCATTACTATCAAATAGGTTGCGACTAGAACTACACTCGCCAAGATGAACACCCAATTTTTAACATGATTCAATCATCGATTATCAAACCACTAAACCTAGCTCCATCATTGAACCTGGCTCCATCAATGAACCATTGGACCTTGCTCCGATACCACTTATTAGGATCAAAATAAGCAGGTGTCATGTGAAAGCTAGCAAATAAAACCTCGAAAGACCATGAATAAGAAGACAAACGAGAAATATACCAAAAGACACAAAGATTTAACATGGTTTGGTCAATCAACCTACGTCCACAAAGGAGATGATAAATTTACTATATAAACATGAGAGTACAAAATATAGAGAGAAGTAACATCAACCAATACACTTGAAATACATGGGAGGTTCACCACAAATTCTCCCCCTAACCAAAACTCTCATAGCCCCTAGGACTACATTGTGAATGTTGATTAATTTAGAAGGAACAAGCCTATATTTATAGAGTCCTAAACCTTTTTCTACAAGAAAAAGACTAGCCAATCATAAATCTTTTCCTAAAAGAAAAACCTATTTATGGTAAGAAACTCATGGCAGTTAATACCCAACAAACTCTTCCTTATGTTTTTTATTGTATTCGCTTCAAATGCCTGTGAGATAAGAAGAAATTACTTTTCATAATTTGCTAATTTTCTTCTTCTAGCATCCTGACGATACAATTGATTGATTTACCTTACTAGTCACATGGTCTAAAAATTTACTGTCTTGTGTGGTCTTAGATTATTATTTTTTTTACCCCTCTTTAGGAGCTCCTACCAGTTTTCTCCCTTGGTGAATGAAACTCACAACCTTAGGTTGGAAGTGAGGACTACTTACCATCCGAGCAACTCCCTCTTGTCTTAGATTACATTCATGTGTTGCTTTCCACTTTATGCAATAACACTTTAATCTGATCGAATTTACAATCCTCCGTCCATCCCTTTTTTCATATGTTTTTCGTACCCTTTCTTTTTATAAGGATTTCTACTTCTATGAGTTTGAGAACTTGTATAATCTCATAGGAACCCCTCATGCTTGGTGTTGTAATGTTGTAAATATATCGCTCTCGTCTCAAACTATAGGTTGTCTCAGCTTTCATATCATGAAAACCTCAACTACAAGGGACCTGCTTGATGTTAGGCCAAAAATGCATATAGTTAATTGTTATAAAGACCTCATATGTGTTACGTTCCTATATTCAAAGGGTTAGGTAGTTTTGGGTGTTTGACCTAAGGAGAGAGAGAGGAGCCGCCTGGAGCAAGGCAAAAGATTCAACGACGAATTTTTCCTTTCTTCTTTCTATTTTTCATGATTGGTTATGAATTTTACTATTGTGTTTTCACATACTCTCATGAGTATTTCAATCTAGGGTTTAGATGGAACTTTTTGTAGGATGAATTCTTATTACCTGTTTATATAATTGAGTCGTTTTTTAAATCTCTATTTGTTCAACTACACACTGATTATAGTTAATTGACCAGCCAGAGGTTAATGGTGTCATTATATATTGTTATTCGCGAGAGAGATTATGAGATTAGGTTTTAGTTGAACAACACCACTTTGAAGCATTAGGAGATTAATGGATAATATTTAAAAGTAGAAGTTAGAGAAATAAAGCTTTTACGCAATATAAGTGAATGGATTAATCATTTAACTAGGGTTCATTTGAGAGAATAATGTTAGAAAATTGCTACACTTGATCGAGATATATTTGTAGTTAGAGAAGATTCATGATCGATAGAGATTAAATCAGCGAGATTATAGCTAACATAGCAAGAAGGAATCTGATTATTGGGAAAATCATGACTCTAGACCTCTTTAATCTTGAAATCAACCCATTCTTTTTAGTTAATATGTTTGATTGCTTTAATATTTGTTAGTTAATTCGTTAGAAATAAGGATCTTAATCTAAACCTAAATAATCATTTAAACCTATTTTTTTATCGATATTGAATAATTATAGCGATATTGAGTTTTAAGTGTGATATTGCTCTTATCAACCGAAGTTGATCTTTTATTCCTTGCTGTTAGGTCTTCGTTTTTGTTCTAAAATTGTAAACCTACTTTTCTTTCAACTACAAGGACCTACTCTTATAACCCGAAGTTGTTCTTTTGTTCCTTGTTGTTAGGTCTTCATTTTCGTACTAAATATTGTAAACCTACTCTTCTTAGAGAAGTTTGTGCAGGTAACATTTCTTCTCTTATCTTTTTTATTTGAGTTGTTGGCTAGAGTTAACCGTGGTGTATTGTTGGAATCTATATAAGCTAGAGTTAGTTGGTGTAGGGATAAGACAATAGAGTTATTGCTTATTTTTCTTGTAATGGAGTTATTATAAGGGGAAGGAATTATGAGTTTAATTCCTAGGTTGCAAGAGTTTGTAATCTAAAACCTTGCTCATGTTTAGTGAAGTTGTTGCTGAAATCCTACATGGTTGGTCATGATTTTTTCCTCCTTGAGCAAGAAGATTTTCACGTAAACATCTTGTGTGCTTTACTTTCTGTTGTATATAGATTGTTACTCTTTGTTCTTAGCTGTTGATAAGACAAAGACCTGGTTCCTTGACTCTTGGTGGATTCATATGAGACAAAACTGGATACCTTTGTAGGGTAATATGCTTAAGTTGTTTGTGCTTGAACACTTCCAATCACAAATTTGTTGAAAATATGTGACAATTTCATCTAAAATCTTAATATATTATAGGAAACAACCGAACACACTCTATTATTTAATTATATTTCAACGCGCCCCTCACATGTTAGCCTAATCTTTTTCATGGGTTAAGCACATGGAAATATTTTTTGGTAATGAATGGTGATGAGATTCGATCCTAAGACCTCTGCCTACTTTGGTACCATGTTGAAATATTTACTATCTCGTATAAAATGTTAAGGTGTTATAGAATGCTATGGAGGAACTATTACCTTACATGAGAATTGCACCGGAAGGAAAGATGTGGGGGTATTTGGCCATCATATCTGCTTCTACTTCCCAAGTAGGTCCCGCAACTAACTGATTCCTACTAGGAACTTTCACTGAAGCAAGTTTCTTGTTTCTCAACTTACGAACCTGACAGTCAAGAATCTCGAATGGGACCTCTTAATAAGAGAGACTATCCTTCACACCAATACTCTCTAAGGGCACACTAAAGTTGGATTATCAATACATTTCTTCAATAAGGACATATGAAACATTGATGCAAACTCTATAGGTAAATCAAACTCATAGGCCACATTACTGAAATGCCTCAAAATCCGATATAAACCTACATAACAGGGATTGTGTTTTCCTTTTTTAGCAAACCCCATCACCCTTTTCATGGATGAAATTGTAACACCCCAGAATTTTTTTAAACTAAGACTCAAACCATCCTTCGTTGTGAGTAGGGTTTTAACAAGGAATTTAAAATTTCTTAAGTATTAAGGTTAGGTCACTAGATGTAGCACCTTGAATTTCAAAAAGAACTAAATTGGAAATAGAAAAATATGAAATTTTGCAAGTTATGCTTAAGTTATGAGTTTTGGGTTAACTTCAAACGACCATAATTCTCAGTACAGAACGAGTTAGGTGGGATACAAGATAGCTAATGAAAAGTTTTTGAATCATCTTTCCAACGCCACCGAGTTTGCTAGGTTTTAAGGTCCGATGAGTGAGATATTCCCTTTTGAAGTCAAGTTGTCGAGTTAAGGAAAGTTATCCGAAAATAGTAAGAGGTATTTTGGTCTTTTCCTTACCCAATCAGACTTAATTCATTTTAGTAAGGTTTTAAGGGTCTAATACTATTAGGTCCAGTTTTATAATCATAATATACGCCTAGGGTTTTAGTTGAGAGTTCAAGAAGAGAAAAGAAGAGAAAAAAGGAGAAAAGAGGAAATGATCAAGGCGTTCGTCGAGGTTCTTGAGTTTTGTTGCGGATTTTCGACATGGGTTTGATCCCTAAGAGGTATGTAAGCTTCCATAGTGTTGGTTTCGTTCACCCACACATCAATCATGAGTTTCTTTTGCGAATCTATCCATAAATATTGAGCAATTTAATTTTTTGATGAGTTCTTGATAAATGTTCTTGAAGTTTCCTTATCGATTAAGTTTTTATGTAAGATTCTACCTGGGTCAACTTCAAACGACCATATCTCTTAGAATATAAAGAGTTACATGGTCCATAACCTATGAAATTAAAGGTGTTTGAATCTACTTTCCAACTCCAACAATTTTGCGTCAATCCCAATTTCTAAGTAAAAAGTTATGACTATTTTAGTAACCTATACAATGTTGTTACGAATTAGCCGACGGAAAAACATTAAAAAGTGTTGTTTTTGTTTTTTTACCTCCAAGAAAACCCTAAACGAATTCATTGACTAATAAAAGGCTCAAAACAATAAGATTTTCATCTTTTAGTCCATCATTCTCTTCACTGTCAAACTCTAGGGCAAAACCCTAAGGAAAAATCAAAGTAGAAGACTCTATTCAAGATTCTTTCAATCTTTTTCAAGATTCTTCTTCAAGGTAAGTTTTCTACAAGAATTCGATTCTATCTCAAGTTCCTCCATACAATTATGAATCACTAATGAAAATAATAAATCTTGGTCATAGAGATTTCAAGAAACTAATTCAAGAATCTCAAGAAAGATTTTCTTGATTGTTTATCTTCAAGATAGGGATTCAAGGCTTCTAATCAAGTTCTTCTTCAAGATTTTTCAGAAACCTTGTTTTTTTTTTTTTCAAGTATGTAAGGCTATCATAGTATTGGACTAGTTCTTCCTCACTCCCTACAACTACTTTCAAATCAGTAAAAGAGAAATCTAGGATTCTACCCCTATATTTGAGTATTCTTGAGCTAAGTTGATTTTGAGTTCTTGAATTTCCGATTCTTTTAAAAATTCTATTACTAAGTATTGAGTTTCTATATTTTTTTTTGAGATCCTTGAGTTGACTTGTTCATGTCTAATTTAGCATAAGCCCTATTTTTAGTTTTAAATCTTGAGAAGTTTTTCAAAGCCAACACTTGAATTTTAAACTTAGTTTTGAGGAAATAAGTATGAGAATGAGAAGAGTCGTATACATGAGTTCCATATTATTATTTAGACCCTTGAGTATAGTCGTTCATTCCCATAAATTCCGCATGAACTCCATCAGTTGAGTATCTTTGAGAGGAGTAGTATCTTCAAGTTCTAAGTCTTGAGTATTGTGTTCCTAATCATTTTGGGATTATACTCCTAATCATGGAGCTATTACATGTTACACATGAAGGTCCTTGAGTTGAGTAGTTCATGCCCACTCCGCATGAACCCTATAAGTTGAGCAGTCTTGAGAAGAGAAATATCATTGAGTTCTTGAGTTGAGTAGTTCATGCTAATAATTCCGCATGAACCCTCTGAGTTTAGCATTCTTGAAATGAGTAGTATCATTGAAATTCTTGAATGCCAAGTATTGAGTTCTATCTATGGTTATTGAAAAACTTGAATTGAGTCGTTCACGTCCATAATTCGGCATGAACTTAAGAAGTCTTATACAAATGCTTTAAACTTGTTTTAGGACTTGAGTTTTGAGTTCAGTAAAGAGTAAAGAGTGAAGTTCTTTTCTTCAAAAGAGTATATGGGGACTGTGTATTCCCAAAGAGTAAATGTTTTCACATTTAAACAAGAAAGAAAACACCGATTTCCAACAGAGCCTTTGAGCTAGTTTTTCAGTAAAGAGTAAATGCTTTCATATTTAAGCAATAGAGGAAACACTAATTTCCTAGAGAGCCTTTGGGCTAGATTTTGAGTAATTATCTCAAACCACAGAAAGAGTTATGTTTTTAAACATATGACCTAGTTACATTTTTAGGAGTAGTATTGAGCACCGATATGAAGGAGTGCTAAGACAACTCACAGCCTCCATAAACCATCTAGCTAACGTGGGTAGAAAATGGTCATACCTTTTAGATGATTCGTTAGTACTTTTTAGCGTAGAATTATGGATCAACTTAGTAGTTAGGTTCTATACCCCTGGCAAGGTATATGATAGCCCTGACAGCGTGAGGCAAAACACTGTATCATCACATAGCTCATAAGTGATGGTTGTCGATTAGAAAAACTCCCACAGAGATGTTTGTATTTTTATATACACAGAGTTTACTTGTATTTTCATATACAAATAGAGTTTATGTTGTATCCTTGCATACAAACTGAGTATATTGTATTCTTAAATACATTGAGTTGCTTTCTACTTTTTTAAAGTTTTCCATATATTGCATCTCTTATTGTTGCTTTATACAAAGTTGAGTATCCAGAGTTTGAGTACCAAGAGTAGAGTGTCTTATTATTGAGTTGAGCCTTATTTCACTGCGTTGAATATCTTATTATTGAGTTGAGTCTTATTTCACTGATTTGAATATCTTATCATTGAGTTGAACTATGTTTCTTTGATTTGAGTTGAGTTGAGTTGAGAAAAGGTAAGTATGTTTCTTTCCCACCAGTTCAAGCTTATGTTATGCTTTAGAATTCCCCTTACATGCTCGTACATTCCATGTACTGAGCCATTTGGCCTGCATCTTTTCATGATGCATATACATGTATTTAGGTTCATCAACCGATGCTTCGTTGATACTGCATGTAGTTTGAGTTAGCTATGGTAAGCCTCCTTGCTTTCGGAGGGTTCCACTTGTACTTTCAGTTATATCAGTTGTTAGGATGTCGTGGGTCTTGTCCTAACTTCCATCTCTTTCAGTTAGAGGCTTCATAGATAGAAAGTAGAGTTTGAGAAGTCTGTTTCATTTATCTTATTAAATATTTTAAAGACTTGAGTTGCCTATTGTTGGCTAGTTGAATATTCTATTTATATTTAGATTAAATTATTTGAGTTAAAGTTTTGTATTTGAGTTTCATGAATTTTATTCAGTTTTTAAGGTTTTGTATGCTTGAGTTAGTCTTCTGCTTGTAGTCAGCCCAGATGAGGGTTTGCTTGGGGACTAACAATGGTTCTCAAGTGCCAACCACGTCTAGGGTGTAGATTCAATTCATGACAAATTTGGTATAAGAGCATATTGTTCAAGTGTCTAGGGTGTAGGCCTGAGTCGTGTCGTGTCAAGTAGGATCTTATTTGTGGTTGTGAGGGTCCTACTTCTATTAATAAGTGACTACAAACATTTAGGAAAAGTTTCCTTTCTTTCATACTCTGAATCATGCAATAGAGCTATGTCATAGTGAATTATTCTAACTCGTGCATTCTCATATCCATTCAAATACCTCCATACTAGAGGTGGTTGAAAAGCAAAGTCAGTTCTTTATTAATGAGTTACTCTTAGCAAAATCTTGAGGAAGTAATGAGACTCTAGAGGGTCTTAAGAGAAGCCCATGAGTGAGTTAAGTGTTGAGTTTAAGAGGAATACACCCATATTCATGTGAATTGTGTGTTTGAGCTAAAATTGAGTTGTACTCTATTCTCTAAGCCTTGTTTCAGCTGAGATCCTTATGAGAAAGTATGTTTAGAGCTTGGGGTAATATTTTCACCCGAAAAGGTAGCATGAGCTACGAGATTATGAGAAGTAGTAGTAAAGAGTGCCCCTTTAATTTAAGAGAATAGTATGCAGAGATTTAGTAATCTAAGTAAGGGAGATGGTGTTTTGACAAGCTATGTTACTATAGTCATGCACCTAGTAAGATATTAATGAAGATTTTTCCCTTATGGGTAGAATAAGAAGTGGTGAGTTGGAAAGATTCCATCATAGGAGGTAGAGTGTGGTTTACTAGAAAGGAGTTTGCGATGAAGTGTCATTGCGTAGGTAATGACCAAATGTAAGTGTTGAATAGAAGATCAAAAGTATCCATAAAGTGATAGATCTAAGTTAGGCTTATGATTTGTTTGAGAGGGTCATGATGTTCATAAGGTTATAAAACTGATCAAGTAATGAGGTATAGTATAGTAGGCGAGCAATCGTATTGATATTCGGGTTTAGTAATGAACATTAAGCTTGAATTTGAGATGAGTGTCATGATCCAAAGAATGGAAAAATGAGGGTGATGATGTTGTCGTGAGATTTGAACTAGAAGACTTGACATAGAGTAGGTGAGGAATTGAGGTGATTAGCTGCAATAAATATGAGTGGTATAAGTAAGATACCCTAAACCTCTTGATAAGGGCAGTGAAGTGTAGCTAAGTCACAAGAGTAAAAAGAGCATTACGAGGTATATCGAGAGGGTATGTAATCAGAAGAGGTTAATAGAAATAACATAGAAAGAAGTCTTAGTACCTGCTTATGGAGAGTTCGGTAGTCATGAGATAAGCTTCTCTCGAGTGTTAGAGTAAAAGAGGATGTAGACCAGTTAGAGATGTTGGAATAGGTCAATAGCCTTCAAGTGTCAACTTTAGACCTAAGGGGGAGATGATAAAATTGAAAATCAAGTCAAGTGTTGAGAATAAGATAGTAATGAGTTTAAAAGAGTATCAGAGAGATATTTTCAGAGGTCCTTTTAGTAACGGAGTAATTTTAGATAGAGAAGCTTTAATGATCTAATTATGATAATGATGGTATGATAATTACGTCTAAGGTTATAAATGAAAAGGAAAGAGAGAATGAGGTTTTACTATAAGAAATAGCTAAATGAGAGCCCATAGTTGGTTTTGAATAGTAATGCGGTAAAATTCTAGTTGGTATGGCAGAGATGATAAGAGAAACCCCGTTCCATACCCAGTCTATCCATCATTAGAGGACGAATGATCCCAAGGGGGAGATATTGCAACACCCTAGAATTTTTTTGAACTAAGACTCAAACCATCCTTCGTTGTGAGTAGAATGTTACCAAGGAATTTAAAATTTCTTAAGTATTAAGGTCAGGTCACTAGATGTGGCACCTTGAGTTCCAAAAAGAACTAAATTGGAATTAGAAAATCTGAAATTTTGCAAGTCATGCTTAAGTCATGAGTTTTGGGTCAACTTCAAACGACTATAACTCTCAGTACATGATGTGTTAGGTGGGATACAAGATATCTAATGAAAGGTCTTTGAATTATCTTTCTAACGCCACCAATTTTGCTAAGTTTTAAGGTTGGATGACTGAAATATGCCCTTTTGAAGTCAAGCTGTCCAGTTAAGGAAATTTACCATAAAATAGTAAGGGTATTTTGGTCTTTTCCTTACCCAGTCAGATTTAATTCATTTTAGTAAGGCTTTAAGGGTCTAATCCTATTAGGTTCAATTTTATAATCCTAATATACGCCTAGGGTTTTAGTTGAGAGTTCAAGAAGAGAAAAGAAGAAAAAAGAGGAGAAAAGAGGAAAGGATCAAGGAGTTCGTTGAGGTTCTTGAGTTTTGTTGCAGATTTTAAGAGATATGTAAGCTTCCATAGTGTTGGGTTCATTCATCCACACACCAATCAGGAGTTTCTTTTGTGAATTTACCCATAAATATTGAGCAATTTAATTTCTTGATGAGTTCTTGATAAATATTCTTGAAGTTTCCTTATCGATTAAGTTTTGATGTAAGATTCTACTTGGGTCAACTTCAAACGACCATATCTATTAGAATATAAAGAGTTACGTGAGCCATAACCTATGAAATTAAAGTTATTTGAATCTACTTTCCAACGCCACCAATTTTGCATCAATCCAATTTCTGAGTAAAACGTTATGTTTGTTTTAGTAACCTATATAGTGCTGTTACGAATTAGCCGATAGGAAAACATTAAAAAGTGTTGTTTTTTTTAACCTCCAAGAAAATCCTAAACGAATTCCTTGACTAATAATAGGCTAAAAAAAAAAAAATCAGATTTTCATCTTTTAGTCCATCATTCTCTTCTCTCTCAAACCCTAGGGCAAAACCCTAAGGAAAAATCAAAGTAGAAGACTTCATTCAAGATTTTTTCAACCTTTTTCAAGATTCTTCTTCAAGGTAAGTTTTCTCCAAGAATTCTATTCTATGTAAATCAAGCTCCTCCATACAATTATGAATCACTAATGAAAATAATAAATCTTGGCCGTAGAGATTTCAAGAAACTAATTCAAGAATCTCAAGAAAGGTTTCTTGATTGTTTACCTTCAAGCTAGGGTTTCAATGCTTCTAATCGAGCTCTTTTTTAAGATCCTTCAAGAACCTTGTTTTTTTCAAGTATGTAAGGCTATCATAGTGTTGGACTAGTTCGTCCGCATGCCCTACAACTACTTTCAAATCAATAAAAGAGAAAACTAGGATTCTACCCCTAGATTTGAGTATTCTTGAGCTAAGTTGATTTTGAGTTCTTGAATTCCCAATTCTTTTTAAAATTATATTCCTAATTATTGAGTTTCTATATTTTTATTAAGATCCTTGAGTTGACTTGTTCATGTCTATAATTCAGCATGAACCCTATTTTGAGTTATAAATCTTGAGAAGTTTTACAAAGCCAACACTTAAATTTTAAACTGAGTTTTGAGGAAGTATGAGAATAAGAAGAGTCGTATACGTGAGTTCCATATTATTATTTAGACCCTTAAGTCGAGTCGTTCATGCCCATCAATTCCGCATGAGCTACATCAGTTGAGTATATTTGAGAGGAGTAGTATCTTCAAGTTTTAAGTCTTGAGTATTGTGTTCCTAATCATTTTGGGATTATACTCCCAATCATGGGGCTACTACATGTTACCCATGAATTCCTTGAGTTGAGTAGTTCATGACCATAACTCCGCATGAATCCTATAAGTTTAGTAGTCTTGAGATGAGAAGTATCTTTGAGTCCTTGAGTTGAGTAATTCATGCTTACAATTCCACATGAACCCTCTGAGTCAACCATTCTTGAAATGATTAGTATCATTGAAGTTCTTGAGTTTCAAGTATTGAGTTTTATATATGTTTATTGAAAACCTTGAATTGAGTCGTTCACGTCTATAATTTGGCATGAACCCTATTTTAAGAATTCTTATACAAATGTTTTAAACTTGTTTTAAGACTTGAGTTTTGAGTTGAGTAAAGAGTAAAAAGTGAAGTTCTTTTCTTTAATAGAGTATATGGGGACTATGTATTCCTAAAGAGTAAAGGTTTTCACATTTAAACAAGTAAGGAAACACCGATTTCCAACGAAGCCTTTTAGCTAGTTTTTCCGTAAAGAATAAATGCTTTCATATTTAAGCAAGAGAGTAAACAATGATTTCTTAGAGAGACTTTAGGCTAGTTTTTGAGTAATTATCTCAAACCACAGAAAGAGTTATTTTTTAAAACATATGAGCTAGTTACATTTTTGGGAGTAATATTGAGGACCGATATGGGGGAGAGTTCAGACAATTCACAACCCCCATAAACCATGTTGCCGATGTGGGTAGAAAAGGGTCATACTTTTTAGATGATTCCTTAGTGCTTTTTAGCATAGACAAGTAGATCCACTTAGTAGTTAAGTTCTAGACCCTGGCAAGGTATAGGACGACCCTAGCAGCGTGAGGCAAACCGTTGTATCATCACATAGCTTATAAGTGATGGTTGTCGGTTAGAGAAACTCCCGTAGAGATATTTATATTATTATATACACAAAGTTTACTTGTATTTTCCTATACAAATAGAGTTTACTTGTATTTTTACATACAAACAGAGTTTATGTTGTATCCTTGCATACAAACTCAGTATATTATTTTCTTAAATACATTGAGTTGTTTTCTATTATTTTAAAAGCTTTCCATATATTGCATCCCTTATTGTTGCTTTTTATTGAGTGGAGTATCCGGAGTTGAGTATCCAGAGTTTGAGTACCAAGTGTCGAGTGTCTTATTATTGAATTGAGCCTTACTTCACTACGTTGAATATCTTATTATTGAGTTGAGCCTTAATTCATTGAGTTGAATATCTTATCATTGAGTTGAGCCTTATTTCACTGAGTTGAATATCTTATCATTGAGTTTAGCCTTATTTCACTGAGTTGAATATCTTATCATTGAGTTGAACTGTGTTTCTTTGAGTTGAGAAGAGGTAAGTATGTTTCTTTCCCACCTGTTCAAGCTTATGTTATACTTTAGAATTCCCTTACATGCTCGTACATTCCACGTACTGAGCCATTTGGCCTGCATCATTTAATGATACAGATACATGTATTCAGGATCATAAACAGGCACTTCGTTGATACCACATGCAGTTCGAGTTAGCTATGGTAAGCCTTCTTGCTTCCAGAAGGTTCCACTTGTACTTTCAGTTGTATCAGTTGGTAGGATGTCGTGGGTCTTGTCCCGACTTCTATCTTTGTTAGTTAAAGGCTTCATAGATATAAAGTAGATTTTGAGAAGTCTATTTCATGTATCTTATTAAATATTTTAAAGACTTGAGTTGCCTATTGTTGGCTAGTTGAATATTCCATTTATAGTCAAGGTAAATTATTTGAGTTAAAGCTTTGTATTTGAGTTTTATGAATTTTATTCAGTTTTAAAGCTTTTGTATGATTGAGTTGGTTTTCCACTTGTAGTCAACGAGGATGAAGGTTCGCTTGGGGACCAACAATGGTTCTCGAGTGCCTGCTACGTCTAGGGTGTAGACTTGGGTTGTGACAGAAATTTTCAGATATGCCCAATCATCAATAGTAAACTCAATCCCCCTTCTTCTCACATTTGCGTATGACTTTTGTCTACTCTGAGTTGTTCTCAACCTATCTTTAATAAGTTGAACTTTCTCCATAGCCTCATGAACAGATCCAATCCCTATCAAAGCCACTTCACCAACCTCAAACCACCCTATAGGAGATCTACACATCTTATCATAAAGTGCCTTAAATGAACTCATCTGGATCATAGAGCGATAACTGTTATTATAAGCAAACTCAATAAGAGGCAAGTTATCATCCAATTATTTTTAAAGTTGATTACGCAAGATGTCAACCTATTTTCCGTGGTCAGAATAGTCCATTCGTCCTGACCATCTATCTGCGACTAAAAAGCTATGCTAAGCTTAACCTAAGTACCAAGAACTTTTTTAAATGATCTCCAAAACTAAAATGTGAACTAAGTACCCCTAGCATAGATGATATATAAGGGAACCATATATAATTTCATCAACTTTCGGATGTAAATTCTAGCATAATCCTCAATTGAATAAGAAGTCTTAACTGGCAAGAAATATATTGACTTAGTCATCCGGTCTACAACCATCCATATGGAATCCTGTTATTGACGCGTATGAGGCAAACCTGTAATAAAATCCATGTTTAAATCCTCTCATTTCCCAGTAGGAATGTTGATATCCTGAGTTAAACCTTATGGTTTCTAATGTTTAACCTTAACTTGTTGGTAATTTGGACAATTAGCCACCAATTCTGTAATATTCGTATTCATAACATTCCACCAATAGACTTTTACGTGAATTACGGTACATCTTAGTGGCTTCTGGGTAAATAAAGTATCGGAAATTATGAGCTTCTGTTAGATTTGTTGCCTCAACCCATCAACACTCGGGCAGATAAATAGTTTTAGTAATGAATCATTTTATCTCCAGCTTTTAAGAAATCGTCACGCCCCAAACTCAAGGGGTGCAACTGTCTTATAATGCCTAAACTCAGTCCCGAGCCGAACTTGCTAAACCATTTGCTACTAGCGCATGGTAGCCACACGTAATCAAGAAAACAAACAAGTATATATCGGCTTAAAACTAAGCCCTCGGCTGGCAAAGCCCCTATCAACAGATCTATAAAAGAAATAACTACTCCCAAGAGTTCATATAAAGAAATAGCCAACTAGCACAGAAGTCCTGATTGGGCCATCCAGGTCACCATGATCTCTATATCGAAACTGAAAGCAGGTATATATCAAGACAATACATCAAACAACTCACAAGCTTCAACAAACCAACAAACTAGGCCAGCATGGCCATAACGTAGATATACACCCCACACACTAGTATGCAAGCCTCTAAGAGTAGTAACGATTGGCGGGAGAGGGCCCCAGTCTACCCATAAAAATATATACAACAAAATCTAACAAACCTCCCAACTCTGGCAGCTCCGGAGGAAAGGGGCTAGCCAGCCGGATAGAAGTCAATCCTGCTGCTGAGGAGGTCTACTGGGTCCTCTATCTAGACCTGCAGGCATGAATGCAGTAACCCTAGGCAATGGGGCATCAGTACGAAATAATGTACCGAGTATGAAAGGCAATNAGCTCCGGAGGAAAGGGGCTAGCCAGCCGAATAGAAGTCAATCCTGCTGCTGAGGAGGTCTACTGGGTCGTCTATCTAGACCTGCAGGCATGAATGCAGTAACCCTAGGCAATGGGGCATCAGTACGAAATAATGTACCGAGTATGAAAAGCAATAGACTATGAGTAGGTATCCTAATAAACTGGAGTAATCTGATAAATAAATCAAGGATAAGATAAGTGTGCTGACCTGCTCCTAAATCTAAACATATAAAAATAATAAAAACAACAACCTAACCAATCCCCCATAAGCTCGGCAGGTACAAATAACACACAAGACCACCTACCCAGGCCCCCATAATCCAGAAGGTGCCAATCAATCTATATACCCCTATCAGTAGTCCCCTAGCCCCGTAGGCAGTCACATAGCCCTCTTAGGCAATATTATAGCCACGTAGGTAGCACATAGATCTCTTAGGCATCAATATAGCTTATAGACAACTCATAGTCCTCTTAGGTAACAACATGGCCCTGTAGGCAACACATAGCCTTCTAAGCCGTCAATATATCCTTGTAGGCCACTCATAGCCCTTCTAGGCATCCATATAACCCCATAGGAAACTCATAGCCCTTCTAGGTATAAATATAGCCCCGTAGGCAAAACATAGACCTTCTAGGCATCAATATAGCCCCGTAGGCAGAACATAGCCCTTTTAGGCATAGATCACATTCCTACAGCTAACCACAATAGCCCCAAGGGTAATAATAACAATCCAATTGGCTAAAAGCGAGCAATTTAACTATAAGCAACCTATACGAATAGACTTTAAGTCGTGTCCAACATAGGATTGCTACTAACTGAATAAGAATCTCGACAAGGAAGGATTATATCCACTCGAGTAGCCAATAATCAACAATAATGGCTATAAGTATAACAATGGTAACAACCCAATTACATTTCTCCTAAGCTTTAAGGAAACATGCCGTAAGAAGGAAATAACCTTAACATACTTTTTTCGCTGAATTAACATGGCGTAACGACTTTTACTCACAACCCCATCGATAATATAAAAAGGCAGGACCATAATCAGCACACAAAAATAGAAGATACCATGAAATCTTATAAAAGATATGTATTTTCGTCGCAAATTGCTATTTGCAGCGTATCAAAGCTAGAGTCGATGAAAGAAGGGTCTTACCTTGATCTTAAGTTTGTAATACATCTCAAAACCTTAAAATATATCCAAACCCTTGTTGTCCCAACACCAAAGTATGAGATGCTACGAAATTGATAAAATAAATTATACCATGATGACGAGCTCAACACGTAGAACAACTTTCGTCAAGGACTTGAGTCGAGAAAATCTATAATTTGGTTGATCCCAGAAATGGGTTTTCTAAGTTTTCATGTTCTTAACTAAACAAAATGAAGAAAAAGTCAAAGAAGAAGATATATAAAAAGTTTTACCGACCTAGGGCCCCACCTCACGTGCCTGCTTGCGTAGTCTTGTAAAATCTTAAATATCTCTCTATTGTGAAGTAGTATGAACAAATGGTTTGATGCGTTGAAAACTAGACTTATAGACCTTCAATTTGATAGATCGTGGGCCCCCATAACTCTTTATCGATAGGGAGAAAACCTCCGAGACATTTGACCCAAATTTCAGAGAAATCATTAAAAAGGAACTTACAATAACTTTCGCCAACTTTTATTTTTCCACTTACCTAACTTCAAAACTTGAGATACAACCCTTGAACACTTAAAATATGACATACCACATCATTCCTAATTTATTAGTCACCCTCTTTGTATTTCCACGAAGGTATGAGTCAATTTAGATGTTTTTAAAAGTTGGGGTGTTACATCCTACCCCCCTTAGAAACATTCGTCCTCTAATGAAAAATCTGAGTCACGCGGTTAAGTCCTTAGGAGTTACCAAAATTTAGGCAGAAAATCCTTTGTAAATGTGACTATTCAGGAACTTGAAATGCAAAATTTAGACAACTACAAATACTAGTTTGAATTTTTATCTTAGTATGCAATTTCAGATACAACATTTTATTTTTTCTAAGTTTCAAGTAGAGACCTTGTTCTTAGCTTTTGAAGATTGAAGACTTCCAATTCCAAGAAATTGGAAGTGGGTGTTGAAGATTTTTTATCCTAGACTCGTTTAAAGTGAATATAAATCATACCCAGTTGATATTACTTTGATTTGGTATCATTTTCTTCCTTTTCTCTATGTCTAGCTAAAACTCCAATTCTTGGGGTGTGATTTTGTGAATATGGGTTTAATTTCCTATTGGGTATTGCTTATTGTTAGTCTATTTGTTGTTTAAATGTAATTCTGTTTAGTATTTGTGTTGAACTTAACGGGATTGTAACTGCAAATATGATTTCATCTTAGTGTTTTTGTCTTGCTCGAGATAGAGGTTTTAAAATTAAGACTACTAAATTGATACCTGGTGGTTACTGGGTCGTCATGGGTTCAGCTCGAGAGAGTGAATCCTAGGCCTTTTCCCACACATTCAACTCGAGAGAGTGAATGGGCTAAGGTGGAGGCTATGCTTAAAAGCAGCNTGATAGCTGGTGGTTACTAGGTCGTCATGGGTTCAGCTCGAGAGAGTGAATCCTAGGCCTTTTCCCACACATTCAACTCGAGAGAGTGAATGGGCTAAGGTGGAGGCTATGCTTAAAAGCAGCAACTCGATGTTCGAGAGAAACCGAGTTGATTTATGGTAAGTTGCTCAAGAGAGAATTTACCCTCACTAAAGTCTAGCCTAGTTACAAATGTTCAGCAATTGATTATCAATAGCATTTACTCAATTGTGTAATATATCCCATATTTCTATCACATCCCAAGAATCATGTCTCCCTATATTTGCATCTTTTTGTTTTCGATGTTTTAGTTGTTAATCGACTACAAACCTCCCCATTGATATTTGATATTCGTGCCAACCTCTTAATTTATGATATTTTTGCTTGATAATGTTTTTAACTATGGTTAACTCTTGCACTTTCGCACTTAACTCTTAATTCTCAAAAACCACTTCTTTGGGACTCGACCCCAACCCATTCGTTTGGGTTATATTACTATTGTACGATTGTAGACACTTGAATCGGAAGTTGTGTCTTGATTACGCAAACATCACACTGTAGAAATTATCGACCGTCAGACCTCTATAGACCTAGTAGAGTTAGAGATGGTCAATTTCGATGTCATTGTGGATATGGACTAGTTAGCATCTGCTATACTAATGTTGAGTGCCGGACAAAGATTGTTAGATTCCACTTTCCAAGATAGGGAGTTCGGGAATGGAAATGTGATACAACAATGCTGAAAGGAAGGTTTATTTTCTATCTTAAGGTGAGGAGGATGATTACTAAGGGTTGTATTTATAATCTTGTTCGCGTTCATGATATAGATGCAGAACCACCAACTCTTCGGTCTATTTTGGTAGTTAATGAGTTTTTAGATGTATTTCCGAACGAGCTTCCTGGTATCCCTCCAGAACAGGAAATTGATTTTGCTATTGATATGCTACTAGGTACACAACCCATATCTATCCCTCCTTATAAAATGGCTTCTGCCGAGCTAAAAGAAGGATCAACTGAAAGACTTGCTGGATAAAGGCTTTATTAGGCCTGGTGCTTCACCATGGGGTGTGCAATGTTATTCATGAAGAAGAAAGATGGCTCACTGAGAATGTGTATTGATTACCGACAGCTGAATAAGGCAACTATAAAGAATAAGTATCTCTTTCCGAGGATCGATAACTTGTTTGATCAGTTACAAGGTGTTGAGTGCTTCTCAAAGATTGATTTAAGATCAGGGTACCACCATATACGAGTATGGGAGAAAGACGTTCAAAAGACAACTTTTAGAACCAGATATGGACACTTTGAGTTGTTGGTAATGTCTTTTGGATTAACTAATGTCCCAGCAGTATTCATGGACCTAATGAATAGTATATTCAGGTCGTATCTAGACTGTTTTATGATTGTATTTATTGATGATATTTTGGTGTATTCACGTTTAAAAGCTGAGCATGCAAATCATCTGCGAGCAGTCCTTTAAGTTCTTTTAGATCGAGAACTTTATGCAAGGTTTTCTAAGTGTGAGTTCTGGTTGGACTCTGTAGCTTTCTTAGGCTGTATTGTATTAGATGCAAACATTATGATTGATACAAAAAAGATTGAGGCCGTGAAGACTTGTGATGAGTCCATAATTTGGACTTATTTAGGGCTTTATTTTGATTGATTTAGTGTCCTCAAATGCATATTTTGTCTCAATAACTGATGTAAATCCTTAAGTTTCAGGTATTTGAGTTGAGAGACAAAGTATGGACGCTATCAAGAAAAAAAAAGGAATAAGGCGGCTAAAAGAACGAAGAAATGAAGTCTTGNNTTTTCTAAGTGTGAGTTCTGGTTGGACTCTGTAGCTTTCTTAGGCCGTATTGTATTAGATGCAAGCATTACGATTGATACAAAAAAGATTGAGGCCGTGAAGACTTGTGATGAGTCCACAATTTGGACTTATTTAGGGCTTTATTTTGATTGATTTAGTGTCCTCAAATGCATATTTTGTCTCAATAACTGATGTAAATCCTTAAGTTTCAGGTATTTGTGTTGAGAGACAAAGTATGGACGCTATCAAGAAAAAAAAAGGAATAAGGCGGCTGAAATAACGAAGAAATGAAGGCTTGAGGATCGCCTAATACATTAGGCGAGTCGCTGAATGGCCTTAACCTCACCTAAAGTTCCAGTATGCTGAGCCCTGAAGAAAATGATCAAGTTGGCGATGAAAGAGAGCAGTTGGCGCATCACCGATCAGTTCCGCGAAGCAACACCATATCGCCCAATGATTCAAAACGCGAAGATGCTGAAGGCAAAAGCTGAAAAGCGATGAACCAGACCAAAGGGCGGATCATCGAGTGCATCGGCGAACCTAACTAACTACGTCGAGTGGTCCTTCAAAGCACAAATTTTCAAAAACTATAAATACCCATTTAAATCTGTAGGTTAGTATCAATTTATAGTGAATTATTACTGATTTTTAGAATATTTCAATTTGAGTTTTTAGAGTGTTTGGGAGACATTGTTCTTGAGCTTTGAAGATTTGAAGGTTTACAATTCCAATAAATTGAAAGTGGGTCTTGAAGAATCTTCATCCTTGACATGTTTAAAGACATTTTCTATTGTACCCATTTGATGGAAACACTTTTTGGCATCGATTTCTATCTCTTTTTAATGTTTATCTAAAACCCCAATTCTTAGGGTGTGATTATGTGAATATGGGTTAAACTTACTGTTTGGTATTGCTCATTGTTAGTCTATTTGTTGCTTAAATGTGATTTTGTTTAGTAGTTGGTGTTTGAACTTAATGTGATTGTAGTTGCAAATACGATTTCATCTTAGTGTTTTTGGCTTGTTCAAAAGAGAGGTTTTAACACCAAAACTACTAAATCGATAGCCTGTGGTTATTGGGTCATCATGGGTTCAGCTCAAGAGAGTGAATCCTAGACCTTCTCCCACAGATTCAGCTCGGGAGAGTGAATGGGCTAAGGCGAAGGATGTGCTTAATTGCTGCAACTCAGTGTTCGAGAGAAACCGAGTTGATTCAGGGTAAGTTGTTCGAGAGAAAATTTACCCCCACTAAAGTCTAGCTTAGTTACAAATGTTCAGCAATTTACGATCAATTGCATTTACCCGGTTGTTTATTTTATCCCATAATTCTATCACATCCCAAGAATCTTGTCTCCCTAATTCACATTTTTATATTCTTGCTATTTTTGTTTATTAGTTGAATACAAAACCCCCTATTAATAACTGACATTCGTGTCACTTTTTAATTTAATATGTTTATTTTCGTTAATGTTTATAGCTATGATTGATTAGAACTAAGTTTTACTTTTCTATTTGATTCTCGATTACTAACTGCTCCCTTGGGAGTCAACCCCAACCCATTCGGTTGGGTTATATTACTATACGTAATCGTTGACACTTCAATTGGAAGTTGTGCCTTTGATTACGTCAAACATCCACTTGGCCTAGACCCATGACTCCGACTGAGGTTCGTAGTTTCTTAGGGTATGTTGGGTACTACTGAATATTTGTAGAGGGGTTTTCTTCATTTTCAGTACCATTAACGAAGCTGACTCAAAAAGCAGCTAAGTTCCAATGGACTGAGGCTTGCGAGCATAGTTTCCATGAGCGAAGGACAGATTGACATCAACACTGGTTTTGGCATTGCCAGAGGGTTCAGAGGGCTATGCGGTGTATTGTGATGCTTTTGGTGTTGGGTTGGGAAGTGTTCTAATGCAAAATGGTAAGGTTATTGCATATGATTCAAGGCCGTTGAGATAGCATGAGAAGAACTATATGACCTACGATTTAGAGTTGGTTGCAGTTGTGCATGCGCTAAAAATCTGGAGACACTATTTGTATGGCGTTCATATTGACATCTTCACAGATCATAAAAGCCTTCAATATATCTTCAGATAGAAGGAGTGAAATCTGCGACAACGTCGATGGCTTAAGTTACTGAAAGACTATGACGTGGATATTTTATATCATGTAGGAAAGGCGAATGTGGTAGTCGATGCTCTCAGTCGAAGATCTATGGGTAATTTGTCCTATTTAGGTGTTGAGAAGTGTGATCTAGCGTGGGAGCTTCATCAGTTAGCTAGCTTAGGAGTCAGATTTTTAGAGGCAGACGATAGTGGGGTCACAATTCAGGACACATCCATATCATCTCTAGTTGTGGAGGTAAAAGTACGGCAACAAGAGGATCCTAGCTTAGAGCATCTCAGAGCCAAGGCTCAGGATCAACAATCTTTAGCATTTGATATAGTAGGAGATGGAGTCCTCAGATATAGCGGTCGATTTTGTGTTCCGGATGTGCAAGGCTTTGACATCAGATTATGGAAAAGTCACATCATTCCAGTTATTCTATTCACCCTGGTTCGACGAAGATGTACCATGATATAAAAAAGATCTATTGGTGGTGCGGGATGAAGAAGGACGTGCTGAGTTTGTAGCACGATGTCCTAACTACCAACAATTGAAAGTTGAGCATGAAAAGCCCGTTGGGCTAGTCCAGCAGATAGCCATTCCTTTGTGGAATTGGAAGCAATTAATATGGATTTTATTACAGGGTTACCTCGATAGCACTGTAAGTTTGACTTTATTTGGGTAATTGTTGACATACTAACAAAATGAGCCCACTTCTTACCAGTCAAGGCTACTTTTACAGCTGAAGACTATGTAGGGCTCTATATTAGAGAGATTGTTAGGCTACACGGTGTCCCAATATCTATTACCTTTGATAGAGGACCACAATTTACTACTAACTTTTGGAAGTCCTTCCAGAAAGGACTGGGGACACAAGTTAATCTTAGTACATCCGTTCACCCTCAGACAGATGGCCAGGCTGAGTGCACAATTTTGAAACTCGAGGATATGTTACGGGTGTGCGTGCTAGATTTCAAGGGAAGTTAGGATACCACTTGCCTTTTATTGAATTTGCATACAATAATAGCTATTATTATTCCAGCATCAGGATGGCACCTTATGAGGCTTTGTATGAGCAAAAATGTAGATCCCTCATTTGATGGTTCGAGGTAAGTAAGTCAGGGTTGATTGGACCCGACTTAGTAAAATAGACAATGGAGCAGGTTAAGCCCATTCGGGAGAGGTTGCTAACAGCTCAAAGCCGACAGAAGTCATACTCAGTTGTGCGACGAAGGGAATTAGAGTTTTGTGTCAATAACTGGGTATTCTTAAAAGTCTTGCATATGAAGGGTGTTATGAGATTTGCCAAGAAAGGCAAGCTTAGTCCAACATTCATTGAGCCATACCAGATCCTTCAGAGGGTAGGACGAGTGGCTTATGAGTTATAATTACCTTCGGGGATAGAATTTGTTCATCCAGTTTTCCATGCATCGATGCTACGAAAGTCTGTAGAAGACCCTTCTTGGGTTGTCCCAGTTGAGGATGTTCAGATCACANTTGGACCCGACTTAGTAAAATAGACAATGGAGCAGGTTAAGCTCATTCGGGAGAGATTGCTAACAGCTCAAAGCCGACAGAAGTCATACTCAGTTGTTCGACGAAGGGAATTAGAGTTTTGTGTCAATAACTGGGTATTCTTAAAAGTCTTGCATATGAAGGGTGTTATGAGATTTGCCAAGAAAGGCAAGCTTAGTCCAACATTCATTGGGCCATACCAAATCCTTCAGAGGGTAGGACGAGTGGCTTATGAGTTATAATTACCTCCGGGGATAGAATTTGTTCATCCAGTTTTCCATGCATCGATGCTACGAAAGTCTGTAGAAAACCCTTCTTGGGTTGTCCCAGTTGAGGATGTTCAGATCACAGAGCAGTTGTCCTACGAGGAAACTCCAATTGCCATACTAGATCACAGGTCTATAAATTGAGGACCAAAGAGGTGGCTTTGGTTAAAGTATTATGGAGAAACAAGAATAGAGAAGAGGTGACCTGGGAAGCTGAGGATGTCATGAGGTTTAAATATCCTCACTAGTTTCATACCCCAGGGTGATGGCATATCAGTTTATATTAGTGTAGTGAGATAAGATACCTATCTGATCTTTTTTATATTGTTGCTTATTATTATAGTTTTTGTCGTTGTATTTTTTCTCACACTGTTATTGTTAAGCTATAGTGCTTATCTATTTATGTCATTCTGTGAGACGCCTATGTTAGATCGCCTTATTCACGTTCTAGATCATTGGACGATATAGTACTGCTTCGTGAAACGGTTCGGTGATGCGCCGACTACTCCTTTTCATCGCCGACTTGATCTTTTCCTTTAGGGCTCAACACACTGGAACTTTGGGCGAGGTTGAGGCCATTCAGCGACTTGTTAGCATTAGGCGATCCTCAGGCCTTCTTTTCTTCATCTTTTCAGTTGTTTTGTTCCATTTTGCCAAGTAGTGTCCATGTTTTGCCTCAAACTTCAAATACTTGAAACTTAAGGATTTACATCAGTTATAGAGACAAAATATGCATTTGAGGACACTAATTCTATTAAAATGAAGCCCTAAATGAGTCCAAATTGTGGACTCATCAACACCCCCAACTTAAACTTTTACTTGTCCTTAAGTAAAACTCGAGTTCGGCAGTTCAAAAAGGATGTCTCAAACAGTGCTACACAAGGCTCAATCATGAATGCACACATAAAACTCAATTTGCTCATGCGAAGATTAAATGTGCACTCAAAGTTTCAAGTTGTGACACACCATTATCAAAGAATCTCAAGCTCACCATACTTGCTTCAAATGCAAGTTCAAGCTCAACTAAAGCGTTTAGATGCCCTCACACAAAGAATGTTTACATATTCACACACAATGGTTCAACAATTTAAAGCTCCAGAATCAAATGCAACGCTCACACTCACAAAGAAGAACACATTTCATGCTTTCACCCATAGGTTTGCCCGTATTTTCCAATAGACCATTGTTTCAGATCACTCAAGATCAAAAGGGACTTTTCAAGGCTTGTACTGGGGCTGAGTGCAAAGGTATGGTTATTTAGGCTTAGTAACTTTCATCCTCATGAAATGTGGTGCTCACAACACTTCCCTTCCTCTTCTTTCATCATTTTCTTGAGTGCTCATAAGTCATTCCATTATTCACTTTCCATGGATTGTTCGGAAACCCCATTTATTTTGTACTTTATTCCATGACTTTTTCTTTTTTATTCTTTTCTCTTATCTTCTCTTCTCTTCTTCTTTTTTTATATGGAAAGGTTCCATTTTTTCTCAAAACCATGGGTTAAAAGAGACTTTTCTTGCACTTCTTGACTTGCCTTCTCTTTTCACCACACCCCAACTTAGGCTTTTGGTCTAAGTTGGCTATTCAATCAACCACAAATCAAGAGAATTATAGGTAGTGGATTAAGGGAGGTCATGCTTTCATCAAGTTTCTTCCAAACAAAGGTAAGGCTCAATGGGTGTTCAAAAGAGATTCACACACGCTCACAAGGTAGGCCACAAAAGAGGTATATGTCAAATTAGCTCACACTCTTCGAAGTTGCCTAAGATCATATCAAGAGATATCCTTACTTAGTCGACCAGAACAACTGGGCAAATTCTAGGTGTTATCATTCATGGTTCACAATATGCTCATCACACAAGGCATCGACACCAAAGTCAGACAAGACTCCACACTTTCGCTAGTGTGCAACGATCATCACAAGAGACTCAATTCGATAATTGGCTAGTCACAACGAGATGCAAATAGTTCACATATTGTCTATGCAACTTCATTTGGCCTCATCGTAGCTGCACATTCATGTTTGTTCAATTATGAGCACTATTCAAGTCATCGGTATTGATCGAAATCGATACTCAAATTAGCAAAAGAACAACCACATTCAACACAGAAGGGGTGGCAATAATTTGCAAAAAAAATTCGAAAAGGTCAAAAATCATTTTCAATTTAACGAGGAGCCACAAGCTCAAACCTTCCACAAAAAGCAGTGTCAACACAATTTAAACTAAAAACCCAATACATACACAAAACTAATATGCACAAAGGTTCATAAGACTAACATTATTTGCCGATTAAAATGATATTTGAAGTGCTAGGCGGCAATGTAATCCAACTCCAAGCACAAATCAACGACTAAAATACTTATGGAATGCAAAAATATTTAAAATGCTACCTTAGTGTGAGTTTGTGAAGTTTGAAATCGAGGAAAACTGAAGAGTTCAAAACTTTAAAACCTTTGGCAATTAATACCCATCCAGTTCGCGTCCATTTGATGACGTTAGTTGCAATCGCCGATCCACTCGACGGCGCGCTAAGTTGTTACTTAACTCGTCGAGTTTTACAGGACCTCTAGTCAAAGTGAGGGGCCAAACGACGGTCTTCATCTGGATTGCCGACCTAATCGGCAATCCGCCAATAATCTCCTGTGCTTACCGAGGTTTACATGCTCCAAGTTAAAATTGTGTTGAGCCAAACGTCGGATAAAATTGGGCACGCCGACTTCTTCGGTGATGCACCGAATGGAATATTTGCTCTTTAACCTGCACCTATCAAACACTTTCCACACTAAAACCTATAAAATCAACACACCATTATTTCTAAAAGAATTAAAGCATTGACGAGTTTTGGGTTTCCTCCCAAACAACGCCTTAGCTAACGTCGTGGCACGACGCAAGTCACCATTCAAACCTCATTTTTAGGGTTAGCCATAGTATCACTAGGCAACCCACTGTTTTGTTGCGAGCAGAGATGAGGCAACTCATGACCCATAAGGTTCTTGAGCAGCTGGATTGACCTTGAGTGAAAGTCAATCATTTGATTCAACACTTTAATATTCTCCTTCATCTCCTCTAGCACTCTATCATGCTTAGTGATCTTTTGGAAAATGATTAGTAGTGTATCTTTGATACGACTGTACTCACTGTTTTTAGACTTTTTCCACTCATGAAGGGGTATGTACCTCCCTTTTCTTTTGCACTGGACTTCTATCTTTGATATTTTGGTGGCCAAATCGTCCAGCTGAGTTACCAGTGCAGCTAACATGAAGTCCCTCTCGACTCCTTGGTTCGTCTCACCCAATTTACTAGCAATTCTATCATCTATGCTTCAAGTGTCTGCTTATAATAGCAACACAAAGAAAAAAACTAAAAATTAAATAAGTGAACTATGACTAACAGAAGCAAAATTTGACTCAACTTGAAGTTCTAAAGTAACACCACTCCCCAACAACGGCGCCATTTTGATGTTTGTGTAATCAAGACACAACTTCCAATTCAAGTGTCTACAATCGTACAATAGTAATATAACCTAACCGAATGGGTTGGGGTTGAGTCCCAAGGGAGCGGTTTCTGAGAATTAAGAGTTAAGTGCTAAAGTTCAAGAGTTAACAATAGCTAAAAACATTATCGAGTAAAAACATCATAAATTAAAGGGTTGACACGAATGTCAATTATCAATGGGGGAGGGGAGTTGTAGTCGATTAACAACTAAAACAACGAAAATAAAAAGATGTGAATATAAGGAGATGGGATTCTTGGGATGTGATAGGAATATGGGATAAACTACATAATTGGGTAAATGTTATTGATAATCAATTGCTGAACATTTGTAACTAGGCTAAACTTTAGTGGGGGTAAATTCTCTCTCGAGTGACTTACCCCAAATCAACTTGGTTTCTCTTGAACACCGAGTTGCCGCTTTTAAGTACAGCCTCCGCCTTAGCCCATTCACTCTCTCGAGCTGAATGTGTGGGAAAAGACCTAGGATTCACTCTCTCGAGCTGAACCCATGACGACACAATAACCTCCGGCTATCAATTTAGTAGTTTTAGTTTTAAAACCTCTCTCTCGAGCAAGCCAAAAACACTAAGATGAAATTGTATTTGCAACTACAATCCCATTAAGTTAAAAAAAACTACTAAACAAAATCACATTTAAACAGCAAATAGACTAACAATAAGCAATACCCAACATGAAATTTATTCCATATGCACAAAATTGCACCCAAGAATTAGGGTTTTAGCTAGACATAGAGAAAAGGAAGAAAATGATACCAAATCGAAGTAACATCAACTGGGTATGATTTATATTCACTTTAAACGAGTCTAGGATGAAGAATCTTCAACACCCACTTCCAATTTCTTGGAATTGGAAGTCTTCAATCTTTAAAAGCTAAGAACAAGGTATCTCTACTTGAAACTTAGAAATAATAAAATGTTGTATCTGAAATTGCATACTAAAATAAAAATTCAAAATAGTATTTACAGTTGTCTAAAAATGTGTTGCAAAGGATCACTCGGCGCAGTTAGTCGGGATCGCCAATGCACTCGGCGATCCGCCCTTTGGTCTTCTTCATCACCTTTCAGCTTTTGCCTTCAGTATCTTCACGTTCTAGATCATTGGGCGATTTAGTACTGCTTCACGGAACTGTTCGGCGATGCGCCAACTACTCTTTTTCATCGCCGACTTGATCTTTTCCTTTAGGGCTCAGTACACTGGAACTTTGGATGAGGTTGAGGCCATTCAGCAACTCGCCTAATGCATTAGGCGATCCTCAGGCCTTCTTCTCTTCATCTTTTTAGCCATTTTGTTCCTTTTTGCCAAGTAGTGTCCATGTTTTCCCTCAAACTCCAAATACCTGAAACTTTAGGATTTACATCAGTTATTGAGACAAAATATACATTTGAGGACACTAATTCTATTAAAATGAAGCCCTAAATGAGTCCAAATTGTGGACTCATCACAGTGCAACCTCAATATACTCTCCTAGCTATAATAGAGTCACCAACTGGTGTAGATACAATAAAAGGTCGATCTTATGACTCTGCTACTATACATGACTTCCCCGCAATAAATGGAGTAACATAAGACAGAGTATATCTAGGATCTATCAAAGCATAAACACAATGAGAGCAAACAATTAATGCACATGTTACAAAATCTGGTGATGAGTTTGAGTCCTGTCGGCCGGTAGGGAATATGTATGGTTCTTCTGGTTACTACCAGAACTAGATGCTCCTTCTGTGCCTCTACCTCTACCTCTACCTCCTGAAGCTTAGGGTCTACGCCCTTTAGACTGTGCTGATAAAGAGGAACCTACTACTGACCCGGTCGACTGACCTATACTACCCTGACCTATGGTCGGGTAGTTCTTCCACTAATGCCCCTTCTGTCCACAAGAATAACAACCTGTGAAACCCTGCCAGCACCTCTCAAAATGCATCTTACCACAAGTAGCGCAACACGACTTGGATGTCCTAGCCTGGCCTGAAACCCTCTGCTGCTGAGAGCTTGATGCTCGTGAACCCTCACCTAGACTTGATTGTCCCTGACGATCAAATCTACTACCCTGGAACTGTTGTGGTGGCGGTCGGGGTGGCCTACTAGAATATCGAGGTCTGGGACCACCCTAAAATCTCCATGTGAACCAGCGGACCTAGCCCTCTTATATCTCTCTCTCGAGACCCTCTCACTCATATATTATAGATGTAGGTGATCCTCTATGCCCTATACAAAGGCCTCAATTCGCGAGATATCCATATTATCATTTAGTGCAGCGGTAGAACAAGTGTTGATATAGTCTGAGTCAAGCCCTCCCACAAATCTATGCACATTATCAAGCATCGCATCAATAAATGCTGGTGCATATCTAGCCAATGAATCAATTCTAGCCCGTACTCTCAGACACTCATGCTACCCTGTCGGAGGTTCAGAAACTGATCCACCCCAGCATCCCTAATCTCTCGATGCAAATAGTGATCTATGAAAGCTTCTATAAAGCTATCCCAAGTGGGTATTGATGCATTTTTTTCCCTAGATCTCTCCCAACTTTTGTACCACAATATTGCTACTTCACACAATCGAAATGCTGCTAACTCAGTTTCTTTGAAGATCCTATGAAGCTAAGCCATCGGCCGGCAAGGCCCCTGTCAACAGATCTATAAAAGAAATAATTCATATAAAGAAATAGCGAACTAGCACAAAAGTCCTTATTGGGTCTTCGAGGCCACTATGATCTCTATACCAAAATTGTCACTCCCCGAGCCTATGCCCTGGATGCGGACACGGAACCTAGGATCACGTGTGACCCCAAGCTAACCCTGCTGGCATATCATAATTATACTTAAATATAACTAAATTAAGAAAGTACTGTGTGGAAGCTTAAAAATCATGTAAGCTGAAAGGATGGGGAATATACATTACTATCTGAATAAATAAACTTTGAATTTAATGACTATAGAAATATCAAACTCCAAAGCCAAAACTGAATCTAACTATGTCTAAAATAAAGCCTCTAACTGACTAGAAATGCTGGGACAAGCCCCAGCTAAATCTAGCAAACACTGAAACTAGAGACTGAAATGTAGAAAGGAAACATGTATGTCGTCCTTGGAGAATGAGGACTCACCACTGATACTGTTGAGATGAAGATTGGAAACCGATCTATATGTGATCTGAATGCTGAGGACCTGAACCTACATCACGAGAAGGTGTAGTGCAGAGTATGTGTCAGTACTTGAAAGGTACTGAGCATGAAGGATAGAGTAAAGTTGAACAACATATAACTGAAAAAAGTGATAAAGAAATGATATAATATGAGCAAGATACTATACTGAGTATACTGAACATGAACTAACTGAATGCAATGACCAAGTTTATAACATGTTGAAACTGAATATTGAAGTGTAACTGATAACCTGGTCAATGCACTGTGGGAGCTACTAATAACCGAGATAAAACCATATGAGCTAAATGTAGAGTCTGATGTATACGCCCCATCGAGAGGACCTAATATACCCTGCCAGAGGTATAAAGGCATGACCGGCATGATCACTAAACTGATACCCACAAAGGGGACTTACAACCTACGAGGACCCGTAGTTCGGGGACTTGAGGGTGAGTGACCCTAGTCCACTCGGTATTAAGCCTACTCCCAATTGATTATGTAATTAACAGATTTTGACTCAATTTCTATAATATTGGATAGCTCAAAATACAGACATGCTAATAGAAAATACAACATTTAATTTCTGATAATGAAACATTTAAAAACTGAGGCATGTACATTTGTTTATCTATCCTAGATAATGTATTTCATGAACTAAAACAATTACATAACCAGGGTTCTGAGTTTATGCAAGAATCTACACAAAACAATACTAAAATCATAATAATCTGATTAGGAACATTAAAGTAACTAATTTATAGTAATCTGCTGAAATTCTAGAAACCCTAGGTCTAGATAATATGAAGGGAATCAAGAATCTGACTGAATTCTATGGATCTAATGGGTGAAAGGAACCCATTAGTGAAATCCCACATACCTAGTGACGAATTCCAAAGAGAAATCTTTCGATTTCAGGGTTGGAACTGACGAGAACTCGCTGCGTTCTTGAACTAGGGCTACTCGACTTTTCCCTCCTATTTTGCTCTAAGATTGATGAAATATTTGGTGAATGATTTATTAGGTTAGATTCTAATTAGTTTACTAGGCTAAAACTGACCAAACCTATGTAGTTTAGGGGTCTAACGCATAAGGAAAAGACCAAACGACCCCTGACTTAAAAGTATCGGGGGCTAACAGACGAATTGATCGATGGTCTGTGGACTAACCCATGGTCCATCCTGTAAACAGTCGACTGGTTTCAAAGACTAAGGTCCTAGGGCCTCGATCCACAGAACAGGAACACGACTCGTAGCCTAACCTATGGTCCGTTGGTCCAGTCGTGGGTTGACCCTTAGAAATTTTCTGGACTTTTCTGGGAAGGGTTGCAGGTGGCCATCCACAGACCACCACCTACAGTCTGTAACACCCCGAATTCGAAACAAACCAAAGATGCAGATTTTGAGAAGTTGCAGGTGCAACTTACGGTCACCATCCACGAACCGTAGGTCAGACCACGGCCTGTGCTGGTGGTTCGTGGTTCACCACTGCAACGCCTCCCCAAACCAGCTCAGACAAGTCGGCTAAGTCCCAACTCACGGACAGACCACGATCCGTAGATCAGACCACGGTCTGTGGTCTGTGTCCGTGGATCGAGACTTCCTTTACCCGGCCTCTGACACAAACTATGGTCGACCAGCACGGACCATCATTTGATCCACGGTCCATAGGTCTGATCGTAGATGAGGGTCAGCAGTCAGTTAGCTGAAAATTGTTGATGGGTAAACTTCAGATGGTCATAACTTTTAGTACAAAAGGAATTATGTATCCCATGACCTATGATATGATAGATAATTGAATCATCTTACCAATACCACCGAGTTTGCTAAAATCCGACCTCTGAGTAAAACGTTATTCTTGTTTTAGTGAATCCATGTCGAGCAGACTCGACCGACAACTCCAATCGACGGACAGTCGATTGACCTACTGCCCGTAGGTCCAATTCGTCGGTCACTCCGACATCAATTAAGTTAGGGGTGTTTTGGTCTTTTCCTACTTCGTTTAACCCCTAAGGTACGTCGTTTAGACCCTAAATCATGAGGTTTTAGTCAGTTTAAACCTAGAAACATAACAAGAGCTTACCTTAGTCAAAATCATTAATCAAAACTTAGAAAATTAGAAGCAAGAGAGGAGAAAAAGGTCAATAACCCTAGTTCAAGAACGCAGTAAGGTTCTATCTGTTCCAACCCCAAAATTGAAAGATTTCCCCGTGGAATTCGTCACCAGGTATGTGGGATTTCACTAGTGGGTTCCATTCGCCCATTGGGTCCCTAGAATTCAGTCAGTTTCTTGATTCCCTTATTATTAATAGACCTAAGGTTTCTAGAATTACAGAAGATCATCATGAATTTGTTATTAACATGTTCCAAATCAAATTATCATGTTATTACTTCGTTTCTCGAATGAATTTCAGAACCTTAGCTATGTATTTCTTTAGTTCTTGAATTACACATGCTAGGTCAGATATTTCAGTTATTCAGTTATACATGCCTCAGTTATTAATGCATCATTATCTGATTAATTGTTGCATTCTCAGTTTTCATGTTCAGTTTTGAGCTATCCAGTATATATAGAAATTCAGTGATAACCAGTTAACCACTTAATCTATTGGGAGTAGCATAATACCGAGTTGGACTAGGGTTCGGCGTACCCATATAGTCCCAGAACTACGAGCTAGGTAGGTATAAGTCCCCTATGTGGGCAACATCAGTTTAGTGATCACGCCAACATGCCTCTATACCTATGGCAGGGTATATTGGGTCCTCTTGATGGGGGATATACATCGGACTCCACATTTAGCTCATGTAGTTTTATGTCGATTATTAGTTGCTCCCATAGTTCAGTCAGATTCTATTGCATTGACCATATTTTAGTACAGTCAATATTCAGTCTCAGCATGTTATAAATTTGGTCACTGCATCAGTTAGCTCAGTATTCAGTATTTTTAGTATCTATATCATGTTCAGATTATATCATTGCTTATTTGCTTTGTTCAGTTATATATTTATTTTAGCTTTACTCTATCCTGCATGCCCAGTACCTTTCAAGTACTGACGCATACGTGTGCTACATCTTCTTGTGATGTAGGTTCAAGTTCTCAGCATCCAGATCACGCTAAGATCGGTTCCCGATCTTCATTTCAGCAGAATCAGTGGTGAGTCCTCATTCTCCGAGGACACTAGTCATGAGTTTCTTTTCAGTATTTTAGTCCTTTAGTTTCAGTTTTGCTAGACTTAGCTGGGGCCTGTCCCAGCATTTCTAGTAAATTATAAGCTATTTTCAAACATAGTTAGATTCAGCTTAATATTGAGTTAATATTTTCTTTGTATTAAACTCATCAGTTTTCATTCATCTCAGTTATAGTATATGGGTATTCCCTACCATTTCAGACTTACTTTACGATTTAGCTTCCGTATCAGTTTATTATCTTTAGTATGCTCATGATCATGCCAGCAGGGTTAGCTTGGGATCACTTGTGGTCCTAGGTCCCGTCTCCACGTCTCGGGGTAGCTCGGGGAGTGACAAACTTGGTATCAGAGCATTAGGTTTAAGTGTCATAGGATGTCTGAAATCCGCATTAGGTAGAGTCCTTTTCATGGATGTGTAGTGCGCACCATATCTAATGAGGGGGAGGCTACAAAGTGTTTTAAGAAATCTTCATTTTCTTGTTACTCTTATCGTATGTAAGGTATGATCTAAATTCTATTCTAACTCGACGTTCTACGTTTCAGTGATCATGCCTCCTCTTAGAGCTAATGCCAGGAACTCAAATGTAGCTTCTCCAATTCCAGATCAGGAATTCTCAAATGATTAATTCAGGAATGCCATTTAGGTGTTAGCTCAGAGTGTCGCTAACAAGAACAATCAGCGGGTTCAAGCTCCTGTGAATACAAATGGTGGATCAGTAGCAGCAAGGGTCCGTGACTTTGTTAGGATGAATCCGCCTGAGTTCTTAGGATCGCAGACTGGTGAAGATCCCCAAAATTTCTTGGATTAGATCAAGAAGATCTTTAAGGTGATCTAGGTCACTGGGAATGATCGGGTTGAGTTAGTATCTTACCAGCTTAAGGATGTGGCTCATATCTGGTAAACTCAGTGGAAGGATAACAGGGGTACAAATGCCACTCCTATTACTTGGGATTGTTTCAGTGAAACCTTTCTGGACAGGTTTTCCCCTTATAGCTGAGAGAAGCAAGGGCCTAGGAATTTATGAACTTAAGAAAGAGTAACATGAATGTCCAATAGTATGGGCACAAGTTTAACCAACTCTCCAAGTATGTTCCTCACATGGTTGCTGATTTCAGGGCTCAGATGAATAAGTTTTTATATGGAGTGTCAGACTTAGTGAAAATAGAGTGCAGGAATGCTATGTTGTTGGGAGACATGAACATCTCTAGGCTCATGACTCATGCTCAGCAATTTGAGGGTGATAAGCTTAGGGAACATGCTAAGAAGATTAAGAGAGCAAGAACAGGTAGCTACGAGTATTCCCAACAGAAATTGGGTAGTGGAAATTGCTCGCAGTTTCAGCAAAATTCTTCGACTCCAGTCCCTTCATCAGCTAGTGTTCCATCCCCCAGGTTCTATAACGATCAGAAAGGTAGGGAGTCAGGCTCTAAGTCTCAAGGTAGTGTTTCAGGCACCAAAACTTACCCAACTTTCCCAAAATGTAGTAAGAACCATCTGTGCGAGTGCTTTACAAGTAAGAAAGAATGTTTTGGGTGTGGTCAGTCTGGTCATAGATTGAAGGATTGTTCTTCTAGATAGGGTCAAGAAGGAAATAATGGTAGATCTCAGTCTATAACTTCAGCAGCACCAGCAGGTCGCCCGACTCAGCAAGGTAACTCATCTGGTACAGGTGGTAGACAGCGCCAAAACAGGCTCTATGCTCTTCAGGCTCGTCAAGATCAGAAAGATTCGCCTGATGTAGTCACTGGTACGTTACGAGTCTTTGATCTTGATGTTTATGCATTGTTAGATCCAGGGGTTACTTTGTCTTTTGTAACTCCTTACATAGCAGTCCAAGTCAGTGTTAGCCCAGAAACTCTTCCAAAACCCTTCTCAGCCTCTACTCCAGTCAGTGACCCAATTATAGCTAGACGGGTATACAAAAATTGCCCTGTCATAGTCTCCCAGAAAGTCTCCTCAGCAAATCTTGTAGAGTTAGAAATGGTAGATTTTGATGTCATTCTAGGAATGGATTGGTTACATTCATGTTATGCCTCAGTCGATTGTAGAACTAGGAATGTTCGTTTTCAGTTTCCAGACGAACCAATCTTAGAATGGAAGGGTAGTAGTTTAGCGCCTTTGGGTCAATTCATTTCTTACCTTAAGGCCAGAAAAATGATCTTTAAGGGTTATCTCTTTCATCTAGTTCGGGTGGAGGATTCTAGTTCTGAATCCCCAACTCTTGAGTCAGTTCCTGTAGTCAGTGAGTTTCTAGAAGTGTTCCCAGAAGATCTTCCCGGTGTTCCTCCTGAAAGGGAAATAGACTTTGGAATTGATCTCATTCCAGTTACCCAGCCAATCCCTATTCCTCCTTACAGAATAGATCCAGCTGAGCTTAATGAATTGAAAGAGCAGCTGAAAGACCTTCTAGATAAGGGCTTCATCAGACCTAGTATTTCACCACCAGTGTTGTTTGTGAAGAAGAAAGATGGTTCTCTCAGAATGTGCATTGACTATAGGCAGTTGAACAAGGTCAATCAAGAAGAAGTATCTCATCCCCAGGATTGATGACTTGTTCGACCAACTTCAGGGTGCTAGTCATTTCTCAAAGATAGACCTCAGATCAGGTTACCATCAGCTTAGAGTCAGAGATAGTGACATTCCGAAGACAGCCTTCAGAACTCGCTATGATCATTATGAATTTGTAGCCATGTCATTTGGACTAACCAATGCTCCTGCAGCTTTCATGGATTTGATGAACAAAGTATTCAAGCAGTACTTAGACTTGTTTGTTATCGTCTTTATTGATGATATCCTCATTTACTCTAGGAATGAGGAAGAACATGCGAGTCATTTGAGAGTTGTTCTGCAAACTCTCAAAGATCGCCAGTTATTTACAAAATTTAACAAGTGCGAGTTTTGGTTACAATCAGTTGTTTTCCTTGGGCATATTGTGTCTAATGAAGGAATTCAAGTAGATTCCCAGAAGATAAAAGCAGTGAACCAATGGCCCAGACCTACATCTGCTACAGATATCAGAAGTTTCTTGGGTTTAGNGTATTAAATTCATCAGTTTTCATTCATCTCAGTTATAGTATATGGGTATTCCCTATCATTTCAGACTTACTTTATGATTTAGCTTTCGTATCAGTTTATTATCTTTAGTATGCTCATGATCATGCCAGCAGGGTTAGCTTGGGATCACTTGTGGTCCTAGGTCCCGTCTCCACGTCTCGGGGTAGCTCGGGGAGTGACAAACTTGGTATCAGAGCATTAGGTTTAAGTGTCATAGGATGTCTGAAATCCGCATTAGGTAGAGTCCTTTTCATGGATGTGTAGTGCGCACCATATCTAATGAGGGGGAGGCTACAAAGTGTTTTAAGAAATCTTCATTTTCTTGTTACTCTTATCGTATGTAAGGTATGATCTAAATTCTATTCTAACTCGACGTTCTACGTTTCAGTGATCATGCCTCCTCTTAGAGCTAACGCCAGGAATGCGAATGCCAGGAACTCAAATGTAGCTTCTCCAATTCCAGATCAAGAATTCTCAAATGATTAATTCAGGAATGCCATTTAGATGTTGGCTCAAAGTGTCGCTAACAAGAACAATCAGCGGGTTCAAGCTCCTGTGAATACAAATGGTGGATCAGTAGCAGCAAGGGTCCGTGACTTTGTTAGGATGAATCCGCCTGAGTTCTTAGGATCGCAGACTGGTGAAGATCCCCAAAATTTCTTGGATTAGATCAAGAAGATCTTTGAGGTGATCTAGGTCACTGGGAATGATCGGGTTGAGTTAGCATCTTACCAGCTTAAGGATGTGGCTCATATCTGGTAAACTCAGTGGAAGGAGAACAGGGGTACAAATGTCGCTCCTATTACTTAAGATTGTTTCAGTGAAACCTTTCTGGACAGGTTTTCCCCTTATAGCTGAGAGAAGCAAGGGCCCAGGAATTTATGAACTTAAGAAAGAGTAACATGAATGCCCAATAGTATGGGCTCAAGTTTAACCAACTCTCCAGGTATGTTCCTCACATGGTTGCTGATTTCAGGGCTCAGATTAATAAGTTTTTCTATGGAGTGTCAGACTTAGTGAAAATAGAGTGCAGGAATGTTATGTTGTTAGGAGACATGAACATCTCTAGGCTCATGACTCATGCTCAGCAGTTTGAGGGTGATAAGCTTAGGGAACAGGCTAAGAAGATTAAGAGAGCAAGAACAGGTAACTACGAGTATTCCCAACAGAAATTGGGTAGTGGAAATTGCTCGCAGTTTCAGCAAAATTCTTCGACTCCAATCCCTTCATCAGCTAGTGTTCCATCCCCCAGGTTCTATAACGATCAGAAAGGTAGGGAGTCAGGCTCTAAGTCTCAAGGTAGTGTTTCAGGCACCAAAACTTACCCAACTTTCGCAAAATGTAGTAAGAACCATCTGTGCGAGTGCTTTACAGGTAAGAAAGAATGTTTTGGGTGTGGTCAGTCTGGTCATAGATTGAAGGATTGTTCTTCTAGATAGGGTCAAGGAGGAAATAATGGTAGATCTCAGTCTATAACTTCAGCAGCACCAGCAGGTCGCCCGACTCAGCAAGGTAATTCATCTGGTACAGGTGGTAGACAGCGCCAAAACAGGCTCTATGCTCTTCAGGCTCGTCAAGATCAGAAAGATTCGCTTGATGTAGTCACTGGTACGTTACGACTCTTTAATCTTGATGTTTATGCATTGTTAGATCCAGGGGTTACTTTGTCTTTTGTAACTCCTACATAGCAGTCCAAGTCAGTGTTAGCCCAGAAACTCTTCCAAAACCCTTCTCAGTCTCTACTCCAGTCAGTGACCCAATTATAGCTAGACGGGTATACAGAAATTTCCCTGTCATAGTCTCCCAGAAAGTCTCCTCAGCAAATCTTGTAGAGTTAGAAATGGTAGATTTTGATGTCATTCTAGGAATGGATTGGTTACATTCATGTTATGCCTCAGTCGATTGTAGAACTAGGAATGTTCGTGTTCAGTTTCCAGACGAACCAATCTTAGAATGGAAGGGTAGTAGCTTAGCGCCTTTGGGTCAATTCATTTCTTACCTTAAGGCCAGAAAAATGATCTTTAAGGGTTATCTCTTTCATCTAGTTCAGGTGGAGGATTCCAGTTCTGAATCCCCAACTCTTGAGTCAGTTCCTGTAGTCAGTGAGTTTCTAGAAGTGTTCCCAGAAGATCTTCCCGGTGTTCCTCCTGAAAGGGAAATAGACTTTGGAATTGATCTCATTCCAGTTACCCAGCCAATCTCTATTCCTCCTTACAGAATAGATCCAGCTGAGCTTAATGAATTGAAAGAGCAGTTGAAAGACCTTCTAGATAAGGGCTTCATCAGACCTAGTATTTCACCACCAGTGTTGTTTGTGAAGAAGAAAGATGGTTCTCTCAGAATGTGCATTGACTATAGGCAGTTGAACAAGGTCAATCAAGAAGAAGTATCCCATCCCCAGGATTGATGACTTGTTCGACCAACTTCAAGGTGCTAGTCATTTCTCAAAGATAGACCTCAGATCAGGTTACCATCAGCTTAGAGTCAGAGATAGTGACATTCTGAAGACAGCCTTCAGAAATCGCTATGATCATTATGAATTTGTAGCCATGTCATTTGGACTAACCAATGCTCCTGCAGCTTTCATGGATTTGATGAACAAAGTATTCAAGCAGTACTTAGACTTGTTTGTTATCGTCTTTATTGA